>NC_090295.1:10315000-10644583 GCF_037392515.1 Haliotis asinina | reverse complement strand
GAGTACTTCAGCTAAATGGATGTTCGCCGCCTCTTCATTTCTTTATTCTTTATCTTTCTTTCAGAACTCAAAATTGGTGTAATAACTGCAATAGGTCGAATTCCGTCGTTGAGACTGCGCATTCACATCAGAACTTTAATTATTATGATCACTGTTGTGTGACACTCAGAATATTGCTTCTTTTTCTCTCTTTTCATTTGTCTCTGCATTAAAATAGACAATAACGCGAGTAAATGGAAGAGAAGATATTTCAAGGTGTATTCTGAGAATGAAATCAATATGGCAATAACTTTTCGTCCTCAGAATCCAATACATCATGTCAGCGCATGGCTTACCTTGAAGTCTGACTTCAAGGCACGACTTACCACGGGACGCTGGTTGGCCTTCAGCAGTAATAATGCATGGATACGCACGCAGTAAATAGGCTATCTGTTAGACTGTATTTTGAGTAATAACTAGAGAAGGAAACGTCTCAGTTTCTATCAAATTCATCACATTTCAGTGACAATATGCAATTCCATTGTGGTAATATGATAAGGAGCTTGGAATAGACGCAACAAAAATCCTTCATAGATTCTTACGGCTAAAGACCGATCCCAGTAAGAGGTTATATCATGAGTAGATGTTCATGCATGACTATCAAATACTAACGGCAGTCGATGTCCGGGAACAAGCAAACATATCTTACCCTGCCACTGTTCATCTGAAAAAATTCTGAAATGTCTTGCATATAAATGAATGCTGTTTTCAGTGACATGTCCATCACAAGACGAAAGTGTAGACCACCACTGTCACAGAGGTATGCCCCAACTGGTGACAATCCCATGACAGGAATTATTCAATGATTTTGATCTTGCGGCTAAAACTGCACAACAATATAATAGTGTATTAACAACTCTCTGAAACATTTCAAATATGTTTATTCTGTGACGCAGTGTTAACAGAATGGTCTCCATGATATATGGTATGTACACATCTCATAACTCAACTATATCATGTACCATCCATATACTGTTTTGTTTTGTTTTGTTTTGTTAATTGTTTTGTTTTGTTGTTTTTGTGTGTGTGTTCTTTCGTAATATATTTGATAGTCAGTTGATCGGAAAAATGTCAGTGTTAGTGTTGCATTATGTAAGCACAGTGAAGCTGTCAAAGGTGATGCCCATGTTATATCCAACCTGTCACTAAATCTCCATTCAATGTCCTCAGATATGTAACATAACTAACAACCTTGTGATGTATCTATAACAAGTGTATTCTCCGAAATACTGCTAGTAAAATTTACCTCTTTGACCCATATTATATACATATCGGGTAACGCATCTATACTATGTACTATTGTGTACGGAAGGTCGAATGGCCTTATATACAAATAAACTATTTATTCATAATTGTGTATTGTCCAGAAATATATCCTTTATTTAACTTGTGGTGGCACTTTGTTTTTCATACTCAGTCAGGAATTGTGATGATGTTGAATATGAATATAATGAGGACGAGCATTATTATTATGTTATTATCAGTATTATATTTACGATAAAAAATGGCATTCCACAACATTTTCCTTACAATCAATCACATTTCCTATCTAACAACGATTACATGAAGATCCAGGATACCGCCACTCGATGTTGAATGTTATTTTCTCCCAGCCAGACAATATTCTTAGTAATTCAACACTTTGAATAGCGAGGTAATTTGTTTGGCTGCTGACTCAAATTTTATTGACTGTATCAAACCCCTGTGTCCATTGTTGTCGTGGTAACATTGAAATAGAGTCTCAGATTCAGGCACAATACTAACATCTGTGACGTGGAACCTGACACATGCTCTGCACACAACGGACAGGTGTCATTTATAAAAAATGTGCTTTTCAAAACCTTTGACACAATCTCGTCCGCAAAAAATGGGATTTAAGACAGAAAAGAAACAGCTGTAAACGGTTTTAGTGATAGGAATATCTACCACTTTTTTCATTGTTGTCAGAGAATCTGGAAGATATATTTTCTATGTATGTCATTCAAGAGATTACTTAATTCACACTTACGTAAACTGGCATCCATGCCAGAGTCCAGGCCGGTGGTAGCCTAGTGGTTAAAGCGTTCGGTCGTCATGCTGATCACCCGGATTCGATTCCCCATATAACTGCAATGTGTAGAGCCCATTTGTGGTGGCTCCCGATGTGAAATTTCTGCCGTGTAACTAGAGACACTCACTCACCATGCCAGAGTCTCTCTATCCATCAGCCTACAATAATTTTGACTATCACTCAGAAAATGACAGTCACAGTTGAAAATATAGATAATCGGCTCAGATGTATATTGATTAGCAGTTTCAGTTTGACATTTGGACATGTATGGAAAAATGTTTTGCCCGGGGGAACAGATAATGTCGCTATTCACAAAGCGGTGAATCTCATCAAACAGAGCAACAATGCAAAATAGTTTCCTCTGTCTCACATTTTCGGCCCATGTTTTGGGAGTCATTATTTCACCACAAGCTGCAAGGGAATACATGCTATTTCCAGCTAAATATCGATGTAGATTATAAGATTTTACATGCATACATTCCCTTAGGACAATGTACTCAATAGGAATTTATTCGTACCATGTGAACTTACAAAGCAACTGAAAACTGGTATTGTTCAGTTTGGTCAGTGGCCATGTAAGAATTTGAGAAATATTTACTTTTTGTGTAGAGTGTTGTACGTCACCAAGTCGCTAATACTATTCCGCAGTACAGTGGTATCCTATATCAAAGAGCAAAATATAGCTGAAATTCTGAAATCTGATAATACGTAGTTGCGATGACATTAATAAACACAGAAATATCCAACAGCTGATACGTTGAGACGATGAGCGGTGAGGTAGCCTGGTGGTTAAGACGAACTCTCGGCCCGCCGATCACCCGTGTTTGATTCCCCACATGGGTACAATGTTTGAGCTAATTTCCTCTGTCCTCCGCCGTGAAAATGCTAAAGTATTGCTGAAAGCGGCGATGATGACGATGAGGAGGAAGACACAGTACTATTCATGTTAATATGTTTTACAGATTAAGAACAAAATGCAAGAGAGAACTTTTGTGTTGTTGTTAGTATTGTCTTCGTGGTAAAAATGACATTACTTTTCTTGTTCCTTAAAATTAAGCATTTTCTATTGAAAAATGTTTCCAAAACGGTTCATTATGCCGCCATATTCTGTCGTAAAAGTCAAAGCATTGAATACACAGGAGTGGTTCCGTCCTATCGCGCAACATAGTATAACAACCAGACCAGAGTTTTGAGAGCAACTCATTCAACTTGATGTAATGATTAGTGTTATTTGATACATCTGTTCACTTGAATATTGCGACATTACACACCTTCGTGTCCTGGCTGAAGCCCATTTTCTAGTGTCCCCCGCCGTGATATTGCTGGAATAGTGCCAAAAGCGGCGTAAAACTAAACTCACTCACTCACTGGTATCCTGGCAAACATGTCGTGCAACATGCTCTGTCGGACAGAGTGCACTGTGGAAATCTCAAATAGAGACTCGGCCGCTAGAAAAGTTTGGCTGTCTGGTACGGATTGTTTTTATATTGTTCACATTGTATGTTACAAAAATGAACTATAAACACATAACAGATGTAACCAGGTAGCCAGATGAGTTGTGGATCACTGTACGACCTCTTCCAACATGGGCAGTCTGTGACGTCATAGTTAACGACATACTGCATAAATCTCTATATACAACATAGAAACACGATTTTATGATATTTTTTAAAATTAGAATTCATTTGTAAATACCATTTTCTTATGAAACAAGGATTTGGAATTCAGTGAGACCAGAGTTGCTTGTAGTGTCTCTTTTCACTTCCGGGAACAAATTTGGATAGGCTGAAAAGTAGGTCATTGTCTGAATTGGTAAATGAGCCTCAAGTTTCGGTTTGTAGTCACATGATCTATTGAGACTAGCTGACGAAGATGGCAAACTGAGCGGATTTCATCTTCCTCTGGCCATTGAACGTTAGTTTCTCTCCGCCAGACAACATCCATTATGATTCAACACTATGAAAAGCAAATTATTTTGTTTGTCTGCTATCTCAAATGTTATTGTCCATATCAACCTAGAGCTCTGTGCATGTGCTCATGGTTGCCGTGGTAACGTTGAAATAGAGTCTCCGGTTCTCACATATGGTGACGTGAAACCTGACAACGTTCCCTGCACACCACGAACTGTTGTCAACTAAAATGCTTTTCAAAATGTTTGAAAAATCTTCAGTGCCGATCGATGTAAGCATAAAAAAGCTTCCATAATGCAGAGGCGGTGGTTTAGCCTAGTGGTTAAAGCATTCGCTGGTCACGCCGAAGACCCTGGTTTGATTCCTAACAGTGTGCGAAACCCATTTCTGGTGCCCCCTCCTTGATACTGCTGGAATATTGCTAAAGGCGATGTAAAACTAAACTCACTCACCCACGGCAATATGTGAATGTCGGTTTAAGAACCAACAGAGTAGCAGAGCATGTGGTTTTTAATCAAAATATCAGACTAATTTGCTCTAGAAGTTGCTCGAGTAAGGTTCGCGGACTCAGTAAAGCGTTCAAATACAATTATGGTGGATAGTATAGGAATACCTAGCATTTGGTATTCTGATAATTTTTTCAAACTATACTGCTATGTGTTTCTTAGAACCGGCACATTGGGCGAAAAGTTGTGAATAACTCTATGATTTACGTCCACACAGACTTTCATTCTCAATAGCTGTTTAGATATAGGATTAATTGGCAAAGCAGCTTAATTTATACTACTATATGCTGTATAAAAAGAATAGAATCCCTGCCTATGCATCCTAATTTTAGACGCCTGTTGTTAGAGCCATAACATATATTTTTAGAGCCTCAATATGTAGAAAATCTGATTTGCTTGTGCCATTCATTGGCAAACGTTTCAGTCAGTTCACAATAATATATCGCAATACGGGAACCCGAATCAGGATATATTGTAATCCTGTTGTTTTGCCCATACACAACCCTAGTAGATATGTAGAGGAAATTAACTGCTGATGCATCATTGACAAAACATATATATCCAATGCAACATTCCTCTCTTCCACTTGTGCCATACGTTCCCGATTTGTTTGTCACGTGAATGTTTCCGAATACGTGACATCGTCAGTTCTTCACAGTGATACACATGCTCTGTCATCGTATTTCATTGCTGAATGCGGCGTTAGGCAAACACTTTCTCATAATATAGCTGTAATGGTACACCTGACTCTGGTGTAAGCAGAGATTTATGATGGATGTGAAAATTTCGACTTTGGAAAACACATTACCAGTTGTAGCCCAGCTGATTCCAAGACAAAGTGTTAATTAGCAAAACAGTTCTCCCTCGCCAAGGTATGTCTACAATTGGAGGATGTATTCATAATTTGCTGTGTGTCATCTTATCTGCAGGCTTCGGAAATAATATCGCCTGAACACTGATATGTAGGTCCTCCTCAGCTGATTGACCACTTCTGTTCAGACAACTGACCGGCGATTTGTAAGATAACCACGAATGCATTGACATGTTATTGCTCAGTTCAATCTCTGAACCATTTATCGGCACCCGTGAACAGCCACCTCCTCGTGGTGGGTGCTGGGTAACGCTAAGAGTTGTTCAAACCCCCGTGTGGACCCGGGTCAAATAGGTCCATAGCACCCCATTGCTGGTCGCAAGGAGCGACCGAATTGGGCAACCTGTTTGCCGTGGGTTGCGTCCCTTGTCGGTGGAGGACGGTAGTCTGGTGGTTGGGGGCAGTAGGAGCCTGGAGCCGTGTTTCCGTTGCTCAACACACCACTTTCGCCCTTACTTCACCTAGACGGGTGGTAGAATCGGCCCGATTCTATCAATCGGCTGGTCACGCAATTATGTTTTGCACACTTATCTTATTGGGTATTGGTCATCTTGATTTCTAGTATACAAATGATTGCAAGATAAATTTGCCTAGAGTCCTATGCCAGAAGGCGGTGGCTCATGGGCCAATCTGGCATTATTGACCTCCGGGTTCTACTTGTCATCAGGTAAATGTCTAGGGCGGAACCAGCCTTACTTTCACTCTGTTTAACTATTGTAGCTACCTGTGTCTCTTTTGCTGGAGTATAGCATCCCTGTAACCCTGGTGCTTGTAGTTGGCTTCCACTTCGACACCGTCCTTGTGGACACTCCATGGTGGGTGGGGAGCAGGGATGTTGAATCTTTTCCCTTATCATGGCAACCTTACAATACACTGGTTCACGATCGAAAAGTAAAAGAAGGCATCTAGATACAGAAATCATTTCATCTGATGATGACAGTGTCTCACAGGATAATGCTGACTCATGGCCGCGGTTTCTGGTGGTAGATGGAATTAATGGTACACCCCTTAAGATTAATCCTTTTGTTGTTTCTAAGGCTGTTGAAGGGATTTGTGGAGACGTTAAGAACGTATCGCGTTTACGAAATGGATCCCTGCTAGTTGAATGTTTAAGACGTCAACAGTCTACCAATTTACTCAAAGCAAGCCATTTTGGAACCACTGAAATTTCTGTCTCGGTACACAAATATCTAAATTCTTGTAGAGGTGTAATCCGTGATCGTGCTAGATGTCTGTCTGACATGTCTGAGGATGAGATAGCGATAGAGCTGAAGTCTCAAGGAGTAACATCTGTGAAGAGATTTACTAGGAAGGAGCAAGACAGGATTGTTCAAACGACCACGCATCTTCTTACATTTGCCTTACCAAAAGTACCACCATCAATTAAGGCTGGTTATTTCAACATTGGAGTCGATGTGTATATACCGACTCCACTCCGTTGTTATAACTGTCAGAAGTTTGGACATGGGGCCAGGTCCTGCAATAAATCTCCAACATGCTGTCGTTATAGCAAAACTCATGAAGGTATGGATACCTGTACAGATGATATCAGGTGTGCTAACTGCAACGGTGACCACTTCTCTTCTTCAAAATCCTGTCCATTCTTTCAGAAGCAATCCCAGATTATCAAACTGAAGTATACAAAAACTATTTCTTTTTCAGAGGCAACAAAATTACTGACAACTCAGACTTATCCAACTCAGTCACATTCTCACTCTTATTCTGCTGTTGTTACCTCTTCACAGAGCAAAGTTGACAGAGCATGTCAGACAGACATCTGCTGGGTCAGTGATAAGCAATCAGTTATTCCTGAAGACAACAAATCATCAACGTTGGCTTCACAAACTGTTATTCAATCTGGACCTCCGCTTGCTCGAGAGCCCGAGACAGTGGAAAACTCACAAAATAGTGTAAAACTTACTAACAAGGAAAAGAAACAATCAAAGAAGAAAGGATCTAGGACCCTCAAACATGTAGAGGTGCCTTCCCCAGTAACATCCCCTGTAGAGGTTCATAACAACTTTGAACCTCTAGACATGGAAGTCACTCCATCTCCGACAACTCAACGGAGAGGATCTTCCTCAAGATCCCGATCTCCAGTTCAGCCTCCATGAGCTGTTCATTCAATATCCTTCAGTAGAACTGTAGAGGCCTTCAAAACAATTTCACTGATTTGCAACTATTAATTCAAGACTTCAAGCCAGCAGCATTATGTTTGCAAGAAACACGGATCTAAAACCCACGGATGACTTTCATATCAGACAATATGATTCATACCACTGTTTCTCACCTCCCGGTAATAAAGCTACAGGGGGATCTTCTATCTTGGTGAAGCAGGGAACTATCCACAGTCTTGTTCCTCTCACTACCCCTCTTCAGGCAGTTGCAGTCCGTGTTACTCTGCATATAGTTGTTACCTTGTGTCCATTGTATATTCCGCCATCATCGACTCTGCAGCAATCCGATCTTCAGATCCTTTATGACCAACTCCCATAACCTTGTATTATCATGGGAGACTTAAATGGTCATAACCCCATTTGGGGTAGCAGTAACACCAATGGGAAAGGAAAGATTCTTGAGGATTTCTTCACGAATACTGATTTATGCATTTTCAATGATAATCCTCATACATATCCTCATCCCGCGACAGGTTCATACTCCTCTCTTGATTTATCTGTTGCTGATTCCAGTTTATACAATGAATTTGAATGGTCAGTCCACGATGATCTTTGTGGAAGTGACCATTTTCCCACTATACTTTCAGCCATAAACCCCAGTGACGCTGCACCGTCGTCTAGATGGAACTTTAACAAGGCAGATTGGTCTTTATTCGAGATCTTATGCACTAACAGACTAAAACCAGAATTCTTTCTCAATGTGTCTGATCCTATTCAGATGTTTTCAGATGAATTAAACATGATTGCCGATGATTGTATTCCCAAGTCCTCTATGGTTCCACATATTCGGAAGCCATGGTTTACAACTGATTGCAAACAGGCTAGAAGGGCTAGAAAAAAGGCGGAAAAATATTTCCGTCGACATCCAACCGTCCATAACTTAAACCAGTTTAAAATTTCAAACGCCCAGGATCGTCGTACATTTAAACAAAGTAAACGACAGTCGTGGCGAAATTATGTTTCTAGAATTAACTCACGAACACCTATTTCTAAGGTATGGAATATGGTGAAGAAGATAAAAGGTAAATGTTCCAAATGTAATGTGCACCATCTTAAGGAGGGTGAAACCCTTTTAACTGAAAAAGCTGATATTGCTAATATACTAGGTGAAACGTTAGCTAAACATTCCTCCTCATCCAATTATTCACCGACTTTTCAGAAATTTAAAAACCATCAAGAAAGAAAGAATATTAATATATTATAGAATATATTTTAACTCAGATAATGGGGAGGATTATAATGAACTATTTTCTATTCATGAGCTCAATGCTGCTCTTGGGCAAGCTCATGACACTGCTTCAGGACCCGATAATATTCATTATCAGCTCCTTAAACATCTCCCTGAATCGTGTTTAGAAACATTATTGAATATCTTTGACAGTATCTGGACTTCTGGTAATTTCCCACCATCTTGGCGAAATGCTATAATCATTCCTATTCCTAAACCTGGCCGGGATCATACCGATCCATCTAATTACAGACCAATTTCTTTAACTAGCTGTGTTTGCAAGACTAAGGAACGTATGGTTAATAATCGTCTAGTCTGGTACCTGGAAACCAACGACCCCATCACTAACATTCAATGTGGCTTCCGGAAGAATCGTAGTACCATTGATCACTTGGTACGCCTAGAATCCTTTGTCAAAAATGCAATAATAAATAAGCAACATGCAGTATCGATATTCTTTGATCTCGAGAAAGCGTATGATACCACCTGGAAACATGGCATTTTGAAGGATTTACATGATTTTGGGTTGAGGGGTCGTTTACCTCTTTTTATATCTCAGTTTTTAAAAGATAGGCAATTTCAAGTCCGGGTGGGCTCTACTCTGTCTGACCATTATAATCAGGATCAGGGTGTTCCCCAAGGCAGTATCTTGTCTGTCACACTTTTTAGCATCAAGATCAAGAGTTTGTCCAAAGTTTTAAACGATTCAATTCATGGATCGTTATTTGTGGATGATTTTAATATTTCCTGTCGTGGTAAAAATATGCATACTATTGAACAGCAACTGCAATTGTGTTTAAACAAGATAGATAAATGGTGTCTTGAAAACGGCTTTAAATTTTCTAAAACCAAGACTAATTGTATACATTTTTGTAGAAAATGTAAACCGCGTAACGATCCTGAACTGTTTCTAAATGGATCTCCCATAAAAGTTGTAAAGGAGGCCAAGTTCTTGGGATTAATTTTTGACTCACATTTAACGTTTCTACCACATATCAAATCCCTCAAAACTAAATGCCTGAAGGCACTTGACTTGTTGAAAGTCGTTTCAAATTCTAAATGGGGAGGGGACCAAGCTACCCTCCTGCAACTTTATCGATCACTGATCCGGTCAAAACTTGATTATGGCTCCATTGTATATGGTGGAGCCTGTAAAAGCAGCCTGAAACTTTTAGATTCTGTTCACCATCAAGGTCTAAGACTTTGTCTTGGCTCCTTTCGAACTTCACCTGTTGACAGCCTGTACGTTGAGGCCGATGAGCCATCTCTTGAGCAGCGACGTATCAAACTAGCTTTACAGTATGTAACAAAATTATATTCCAGTGAGTCAAACCCTGCATATAACTGTGTTTTCAGTCCTCTGTGTGAGGATTTATACAACATGAAATCTTCGCTTGTACCGCCTCTTGGTTTATGAATTAAACCATTTCTTGCGGCCGGCATTGAGCTGGAAAATATAGCTCCTTCCCGTCTTCTTTCTTCTCCTCCTTGGCAGTTGGTTAGGCTCCAAGTGGACCTAACACTGACCACATTTAAAAAATCAGAAACTAATGAATTACAGTATAACCAAGAATATAATGAATTGAAACATAAATATAGCAGTTATAAATCCTTATTTACAGATGGGTCCAAGGACGGTGGCGCAGTAGCTTGTGCCACTGTCATTGGATCCAGAACAATATCTTCTAGATTACCAGACAACAGTTCTATTTTTACAGCTGAGGCTAACGCCATATTAACAGCTCTTAAATATATTCAAAGATGCCATAAACATAAACAATATATAATCTATTCCGACTCTCTTTCTTGCCTTCAGACTATTAAAAATCTTTCTTGTTAACATCCACTTTTAATTTAAATTATTGAATTATATAATGATCTTGCTACTGGCCAGTACGACATCGTATTCTGTTGGTTACCCAGCCACGTTGGCATTTCCGGTAACACAATGGCCGATCGTGCTGCTAAGGCAGCACTCAACAAATCTGTGACACCACTTCTTATTCCTTATTCTGACTACAAAGCTAGCATTAGAGCTTACACTCGTGATCTGATGCAGAAGATGTGGGACACCCAAGTAGGTATAAATAAACTACATGAAATAAAACCCTACATTGGTTATACATACTTGGGTTGTCAGTCCAGATTTGAGTGAGTGAGTGAGTTTAGTTTAGTTTTACGCCGCACTCAGCAATATTACAGCTATATGGCGGCGGTCTGTAAATAATCGAGTCTGGACCAGACAATCCAGTGATCAACAACATGAGCATCGATCTGCGCAATTGGGAACCGATGACACGCGTCAACCAAGTCAGCGAGCCTGACCACCCGATCCCGTTAGTCGCCTCTTACGACAAGCTGAGTCGCCTTTTATGGCAAGCATGGGTTGCTGAAGGCCTATTCTACCCCGGGACCTTCACGGGTCCCAGATTTGAAGAAGATACACTCATGCATACCTTTTAAAAGGTGAGGATCCTCCGTTTTGTATCCCTTGTGATGAGAGAGTCACGGTCAAGCATATCTTTTTAACACAGTCAGCGCTCATTTAATTATTGTTTTTTTTAAAGGAAATTGATTTCTTGGTTGAATTTTGAGTAATATGTTCTGTATATAAATGTATTTTAATGATTGGTAGTTTAGGTTAGGAACTAGAATTGTTAGTGGCTGTACCCTCAAAGGGGGTTGAAGTATTGTAAAATTATTGTCCTCCTGAGAGGGTACGTAAGTCCACAAACATTCGATGTAAATTTAAATCTACCAGGTTTTTAATCGTAGTATTCTTGTTGTTTTAGTTTTCGTTAGCATTTTGTATACTCGCCAGCGGTTGAAGGGAAGGTCGTAAATCCAACTAGAGTCCATGTAGGTAGCAAAGGTACTGTAAGTCACCATGGTCCCTGGTTTGGTGATCTACCTTCAGTTGTTGGCGATCTATAGCCTGATTTTATAGTGTATTGTCCTAATGGTGATGTTGTTTTTAACTTTACTTGCTAGTTTTAATTCCATTTGTGATGTTCTGGTTGTTTTGCTGTCCTTCGTTGACAGGTTTTATAGTAGACATATAATTAATTTCGATATTAGATGTTCTCGTCACGATATGGCTGAGATATTGCCGATGTGACGTTAAATTTTAACTCACTTACTCACTCACTGAACCATTTATCGTCTACTGCACAGTTCACTGTGATATCGAAAGGGCCTTCCTTGAATGAGAAATGTTTTTTGTTTACATAGGAGGAATTTAATTTTGTGAGTGAGTTGGACGTAACACCTCTTCCAACACAATTCAGTCAAACAACGCCTTCAAAATTATGTGAGGAAATAGTCATAGACGAGGAAGAAGAAGGAGGAGGAGAAGAAGAAGAATAAGGAGGAGGAAAAGAAGGAGGAGGAGAAGAAGGAGGAGAAGGAGAAGAAGAAAAGAGGAGAAGAGGAGGGAGACGAAGGAAGAGGAAAAGGAGGAGAGAAGGAGGAGAGAAGGAGGAGAAGAAGAAGGAGGAGGAGGAGGAGACGAAGAAGGAAAAGAAGGAGGAGTGGGAAAAGAAGAAGAAGAAGAAGAAGAGAAGAAGAAGAAGGAAAAGAAGAAGGAGGAGGAAAAGAAGAAGAAGAAGCAGAAGAAGGAGGAGGAGGAGAAGTAGAGGAGTAGAAGGAGAAGGAAAAGAAGAAGGAGGAGGAGGAAAAGAAGAAGGAGAAGAAGAAGAAGACAAAGAAGAAGGAGGATAGGAAGAAGGAGAAGGAGGAGGAGAGGAGAAGGAGGAGGGGAGGAGAAGAAGGAGGAGAAGAAGAAGGAGGAGAAGGAGAAGAAGAAGGAGGAGAAGAAGAGAAGTGTTTACTTAAGTTTCACAAGTTGTACGCTATAAAGAGCATCGTAAAATATAGGCATAGAACTGAGTACAACGACACGGCCTATGAGACCCTATATTGCATTTATAAAGAGAAGTTAAAATTTCATAATGAACTACTATAGTCGGTGTGATAGTGTAGCATTAAAGTAGTGTAATATTAGTAGGATTGTGAAATTTGTACCCGACGTTTTGAAGAAGGACAACATGGTGAAGTTAAATAGAGAAGAGGTAGGGTAATTTGTGAAGTGAAGAGGATTATACATGCGTGGGAGTAAAGCGGCTATTTGTTGAATAAACTGGCTGTCTTGCATAATGAAAGTGACCTGGTCAACAGGGAAGCATTGGGTAAAGAGCCATTCTCTACAGTCAAAGAGCCAATTTTTGCATAGACTTGAGATCAGACCGGGGCATGGTGTTGTTACGAGAGTGTATTTTCTGTAAATTGTATTATTGATTAAGTGATAATTATTATTGGGTCAGTTGCGTTTACTTCCGGGAGACTGCGAGAAAGTTCTAAGTTAGTGGCGATGTGAAAGCAACGCACGAAGTAAGCCTGGTTATCGTGTTGACCACCCGGACACACACGGATAAATGGAATACATCATTCGGCCAACATCAATCTGCCTGTCTTTGTAAACGCTTGACCTAAATGACCGCTGCCTGACAGCTCGCTGTGTTACATTCAATGTACTGTTTCTCACTCTCAGACCAAGACTTTGATATTATATTTGTGAGTCATTACTTTAGATTTGACTCAGGTGCATTGTAACCTCTATTGTGAATCTCTGAATCTTGCGTTTGTGTGTTCAATACATATTACTGACTATTTTAGACTTGTCAGTGTGATGTATTTCTGCTTCTGTGGGGATATCTTATACCTTTTGTTACGGCAAATTTCTAACCGTAACACTGTGTACGTCAGAGTTTGGCAGCTGTAAAGAACTAAGTAGTGACAGAACATTATTATACCACGATTTTCTGAATTTAGTAGACCATCTGCTAATTGCGTATTAATATTGTACTATGGCTGTTAAATTGCAGCTTTAACACATGATGAGGCAGGCGTAAGCCATTCACCAATCAGGCGGAACCAGTGGCGACAAGCATGCGCACACTGACATCCACAGAAACAGTATTTGGTCAAATCTGGGATTCGAACCCACGACCATCGGTATGACAATATATGAGACACAACTCTGGCGGACAAACAAACACGACACCTGAAAATCCGGGTTAGGATTGGTCCCCATTAACCTAAAACGAGGTGACCAGTAGGATCGGGTGGTCACCTTCACTGACTTGATTGAAACACGTCATTGTCATGTCCCCGGAGGGTTCCTAATTTCAGACTTAAACAACCACCTTGGGCATGACTTATGACGCTGTTTTGCAGTGACGATATTTTCCTAAAAACATAATCTATAGCTCCGACAACACTTCACACCTAAACGCATTCAATGCATGTTTTGATGTGTGAGTTTCAGGACGTGACCGACAAATCACGGAACGGAGCCGAGAAATCTCCGAAGATTGCCGAGCTTGTTTCAAGTATTACCGACATTGTTTCCGATAGGGGCGTTGTGTTTCTGTTATACCGCTAAACTACGATATCGCTGCAATTGTTTCGCGAGTGGGCGAGTGGGAGTTTGTTTACATTTGGGATGCCTTCAAATGCCTTCAAATTTGAATCACTTGGTCAAGGCCTGATTATTCATAGACTTCCGGCTTGAAAACCCGTTGACCCTCAGCCCCCTTCATGTGTCTGAATCTTACAAACCAGTCATCAGTCTCACATTACAGCCATGAAGTCATTCTTCGCTCGTGTTTCGCGCGAGGTCATGCCAACAACTTGTCCTTGAAGCAGTGTCCACCTGATGACAATGTTTCACCCTGGCAAAAAATATGTGCTTGTGCGCGTTTGTAAGCGTGTGTGCGTGCATGTGAGTGTGAGAGAGGGAGGGGTATACGAGCGTCGCATCTCTGGGTGTTCATCAGTTTGTTCGTACGTAGTATCTGCGTGTGTCCGTTTAAGTGAGTGTTTGTTCGTGCGTGAGTCGTATCTGACGATGCGTGTGCGTGTGCGTGTGCGTGTGCGTGTGCGTGTGCGTGTGTATGTGTATGTACGAGGCCAGACATACAAATACACTCAGACACGTCTGACTGCCGACCGGTCAACTGTTGTATTTCCCCTTTAGGCCAACAACCAGGAAGGATGTTAATAACAAATACAATCGCATAACTTATTTTGCTATGATACTGTGGGGTATCGATTTAAAAAAGATTTTAAATATTAGCGTTGAAATAGTCTACATTCTGAAGGTCAAATTTTCAGTATGAATCTGAAATCTAGTTTTCATAAAATCCAAATGAACGAAACCCCATTTGCCAATGCCACTTACAAGACAATGGCTGTTCAAGCATACATGGCCATGGTCTCTGGAACTCGAGGGTTGTGTTTCGATGAAGACATTTCTTCTAACTGTGACAGAAACCCTGTCAAGGAACTCTCTTGGGATATCAAGGTCATTCTCGCGAGAGCAACGAGGAAGTAATTTGATCGATGAAGACGGGATGAGAGTTTGTGTAACTCAGTAATAGAAAGCGGCGTCGAGACCACACACATGCCGGGGCAATTCTAGTGCTACCTAATATCCCATTCTAATCTTGGAGGAAGATGGTCGCGAAACTGGTTCGCAAAGACTTCTTACCATCATCGTTAACCATTTTATTAGGCGGGACCACATAAGCTCCCTCCAAGGAATTATTTGTGCACTTTAATCCTCTCAATGCTGCCGTCGAACCCATTCGATAGGAGTGCAGGATAATGACATCTCCAAATAAAACTTGCAATAATTATTCAACGAGTCGGATTTACGTGTCATATGAATTATGTGTGGAATGCACTAATTCTCAGCTATATATATATATAGTCTTCAATATGTATATGTACCTTAAAACGAAATGCCTGTGAATTAAAAATGTGATCGCAAAATGTTTCGGTACGCAGTCGAAAATATCGGCCATTGTTGACTTTCAAGCACACCACGTCGAGTGGTACCCAGTCTAACATTTTCTTCATTATGAAATATTTTCTTCATTATGAAATATTTTTTGATAGTTTAATCAATATTTTTGTTCTCTGGCGAAGAGAACGCTCACAAGTTTCCCATTTTCTAAAAATTGGTAACTTTCGGCTTAAGAAATTACAAACAAACCCAATCTCAATGTTACATCATCGATTGGACGAACAGGAACGATCATGGCAACGGCGGTAAACAAACAAGTCCACATGCATCGTGATGCCGAAGAAAATGTGCCATCCTTTTGATATATCCAAATATTTTATCTGGAATTAATTACATGGTGTGAATAGGTAAATGTTATTGTCTCTGCACAGAAATTACCATATTTAGCGAGTTTATTTTGATTTTGTTTGATAAACCTTCCAACATTCACAATGTTGACAGCCGTAGGTGAGTTTAGCAAATCCGAAGTCGATGATTTTCGCGGTCTATGTTTTTCAAAGAATGTTCTGACACGGGGAAACTTATAAATTGTCAGTGTGTCGTAACAATAACATTATATTGTTCTGTGTATATCGTCACAAGAAGTACAATTTTGATGATTGAAGATGTCATGAATAAAATCATTTTTCCTTTCGTAGAAACGTACGAAACCAGAGCTAGTGTGAGAATGTAACGTACAGTAAATGTATTTCATAAACATTAATGACTGCTTAGAAAAAAACTGTCATCGTCTTTGTGAATCAGTATTTATTTTAGACATTAAAACAGCTAAACATCACACCTTTTGTTCACGAATTTGGAGCAAAATTGAAATTATTTTGTTACTCCAAACAGCAGAGCTTTCGGAGTTAATTCTACCCAGTATAATGCAGGTAATGTTTGAGATCAAATTGTTTGACGTGTGTGCATATTTGTATTAAAACATCGTGTCATGTGGCTCAGTCCGTGGCTCCATACAGCTTTTAGATATTGCACTAGTGCAACCTGAACTGCAAAATGTATGTACCTGATGTTTATGGCCATATTTTTACTTACTTGCACACTGTCTATGTTCATATTTCACTGTTAAAACAGACTTCATCTGGGAAACAGGCTGATGATCCAAACTCTTGGAGCAATCACTGACAGTGATTGAAAGACAGACTCATTTTTTCTTGTGATGAAATTTCATGAAGTAATATGAAATTATCATACCAGACCTAGAATAATTTTGTTGTAGTGATGTTTTGAATATGGAATATCAAAACTACAAGTGACAGATAATTACGTGTTGAGCAGGAGGTGCAACCTGTGTTAGTCTGTGGCACCAGGGACAAGCAGATTTCTTTTTCCTAATACTGAGCTCTGCAGTGAGTGGTTTTTGTTGTCCAGTTTGGAGCTATTTCATTAAGATTTCAATCTGGATTTTTTTCATTGCCATATGTATATGGCAAAGACATGTATATCAAATGCTTCCAGATCTTAAACGAAAGACTGCTCAGTCCTTGGCATTTTGTTATTCAAAGAAGACTGTTCTTGATGTTTCCTGTTTCATGATGGTTTAGGCTATTGAACACTAAATAATTGGAGTTTATCATCATCAGACACTTCAGCAAACAGAAACAATCCTTAAAAGTTCAATAAACACATTTCATATTGCAACATTGCTCCTAAACCCAGGAAAAGACAATAAGGTAGAATAATTTATTTTTACAAAATAGGAACCCTGTTTACTTTCACCAGAGACAATATAACTTATTATATGTATATGGTTTCTTTTTTTTATCAAATGATAACATTTTCTGATAAATATACTGTTACTGCAATAACATAAATGACATTAGTCATGTGTGATTCAAAATAATTCAGCAAACAAAGTGGTACTGTTGAAAACAAAAATAGCTCATCACCTATTTGTATTTGATGTACATTTTGGCACGATATTATAAAGAAATTAAATACACAAAATAATATGTAACATCTATCCATATATTTCATGGCATACATGTAGTTGTATTAAAGAATTGTGTATAATTGTCAGTTTTCCACATTACTGAAAGACATTAATTAAAATTTGGTTATTTACACGTTGCTAATGCATTGACAGATCCTGAGTGTCTTTGCCCATGTCTATTTGGGAGAGAAAAATAAGTGTCATATTATTAATATCAATTAACATATGAAAATATATGAAAAGATTTAAAGTTGTAACCAGTTATGAAACATAAAGCGTTGACAAATCTGTCATAATTATTCAACAAGAACGTTAATTTATTGCATAAAATTTTGAATGTAATTCAACTTGTTCTGAAGTGAGACATATAATTTTTCCAATCATGTTATATGAACGCAATATTTATCAAATCATCTCCGATTTCCTGTGAAACTATAACTGAAAATATATTTCAGTTTATAAAACATGTATACTGCAGTTGCTACTACACTAAATCGTCACAAAAAGAAAAGCATGAATGTTATTTTGAAACACAAATGCCACGCCCATATCCGCGCACCTGTTGTTGAGAATGATGTTTGTAAACGTTTTTGTGTCCGACCATGTGAAAAAAGGAATAAGCTGGGATCAACATGCATCACAATTATATCTTTGCTATCTTTAAATTCAGTGGACAATAAAGAAATGTGCCTAATATGAATAACAATTCAAATAAAAGATACTGAAAAACTTGCATCTGCAGTGTTGATTGACTACTGTTTCGGGAGCGGGAGCATACAAGGTCAAACTGTTCGGCTATGTGCGAAGTATATAGTCAAAAATACACCAAGAAATTTCTATGAGCTCTGATTAATCATATTAGCAGTTATTGGTGGTAAATTTGGGTTTGTCAGACGAAATATCTCCAACTTTTCTGTTAACATTCAATAGCGAATGAATTTCATCAGGCAATCCCTGTCTGTGACATCACATCCGGTGACCTGTGCACTTACTAGAAAACAAGTTAGATTTCACGATCTTCGTCTGTCTCTCGTCATACTAAACGGAAAATGATACACGGAACACTTGTAGAATAAGAAATTCTCTCTCTTTCGCCAGGTCTTACACAGAAGAGTTCTGTAATCTTTCTTCTGACCAAAAAACACTATATCTTATGTAGCAGTTGAAAGAAGCGCGCCATGTTTGTTTTTCGTACTTGTAACACGTTCTAACACCGGCTTTTGGCTGGTTTGTGCAAAAATTAATGAACCATAACACTTGAAATTTGCACTCATGAATGTTTATAAATCATGTATTTTATTCTGCTATTTTCATGACACGACACGTTTAAATTAACGTAATAGTGCCATTTCAGTAAGACCTGTCATGACATCGAAAATATGATTTGTTTACGACGAACGTTTTCGATTATTTTTTTTAGAATTAATTCTTAATTTGTCGTCGCGCGGATATTTGCCGATACAAATTTACAAATTTACGAAATTAAAGTCACATACTTATGAAATATCAGTAGTAAGAATATTGAAATCGGTTTGCGATAATTGGACAATTTATACGGTTCCTAACATAAAACGCTTCCGGCTTTCTATCGAGTAATTCAGGTAAATTCAGGAAAATTTACTTTCTTTATGTTTGTCTTGTAATTAATATCTGTACGCTTGAAATTATCTGGATATTGTTTTGATAATAATGTTTATTTTTCTATCTAGAATTAATGAGCTAAATATTTTCCAGTTGTTCCTTATTTAGTGACACACCGACTGTTTGAAGTCACCCACCCTCTTATCAGCGCCTTATGCTGAAATTAATTCAGCAGGCTAAAGTATCCGATGACCAGATGGTGGCCACATGAATACATGCAAACACCTAGTTGCGGGTACACCAACGTGCTGTAAACATGGACATAGTACTGTGACTATGTGTCCCAGTCCACCTGGCTGTGAATGGGTACCTTGTAAGAATGCGAAAGGATCATGAACTCTGTGCGCCTAGTGGGCTGCAAGATTTGTACAATTCCCAGGGAGTTGAGATGAAAATACGATCCGCCGTTGTGATGGACATCCAGTGATCGAGGGAAAACAAAGCGCCCTTGATCAGTTTTACTGGATATCGGCGGTAGACAATGTTTGTATGTATATGTGTGTACATATGTAAATTCATAACAACTTCCTTATTTGGCTGTTTGGGATATATGAAAGGAAGTGAGTAAAGATCACGTAAGGCCAACACCTTTCGTATTACTGCATTTGTGAAGATTGCACCAATAATAAATATTTTTAACATTGTCATTTTAGTTGTTGAACGAAAGCATTCAGACGAGAGTTTTATTCGTTTGAAATTTACTTGTTTGTTTTCTTTTAAATTGAGTAAATTGAATAAGTATATTTGAGAACATATAACATTCCCATTTTCTTTTGTATTTGCAATATGTCAGTGAATACAACGTCGATATCGACTGTAGAAAGAAAATCGGCGTGTTGTGTTACCTGGTACTTGTTGGTATTTCTTTCTTGTGAATTATATTCATCAAAACAATTTACGGGTTTATGTTTGACATTTGACGTTTGGGTTTGACATATCCCGATAACAAGACAAAGCAAAATCTTGCAATTCAAAATAGAACAAGACAGTTTCTTCTCGAGACTTCAGGACACCGGGCAAAAACAAGAAACAAGTTAAAATGAAATGAAGTTAGTAGTAGCAGCAGCACCAATAGTAGTAGTAGTAGTGGTGGTGGTGGTGGTGGTGGTAGTGGTAGTGGTAGTGGTAGTGGTAGTGGTGGTGGTGGTAGTGGTAGTGGTAGTGGTAGTGATGGTGGTAGTGGTAGTGGTGGTAGTGGTAGTGGTAGTAGTGGTAGTGGTGGCGGTGGTGGTGGTGGTGGTGGTGGTAGTGGTAGTGGTAGTGGTGGTAGTGGTGGTAGTGGTGGTAATGGTGGCGGTGGTGGTAGTGGTAGTGGTAGTGGTGGTGGTGGTGGTGGTGATGGTGGTAGTGATGGTGGTAGTGGTAGTGATGGTGGTAGTGTTGGTGGTGGTAGTGGTATTGGTAGTGGTATTGGTAGTGGTAGTGGTAGTGGTATTGGTAGTGGTAGTGGTAGTGGTGGTGGTAGTGGTGGTGGTAGTGGTGGTGGTAGTGGTGGTGGTAGTGGTAGTGGTAGCGGTAGTGGTAGTGGTAGTGGTGGTGGTGGTGGTGGTGGTGGTAGTTGTAGTGGTAGTGGTAGTGGTGGTGGTGGCAGGAGTAGTAGCAGCAGCACCAATAGTTAAATTTCCTTCTCTGCTGTTGATCCTTGTCAGCATCTGTACTGAAACATCGCTTGTGAGAAAAAACGAGGTTGATAATCTAAAATTTTCAGTCAAAGATTTTAAACAGATCTTGTTGGAGAGTTATGTCAAAGTACGACAAATGTACAGCGATCCGTAAATTGACGTCTTAAATCATCCCGCAATATTATTACATTGTACTCAGTATCAACATGCTCAAACACACGATGTCATCTTGACCTTACAATCACATCAATTCTGTTTGCCTCTTACTTTATTACGCTAGCGGGGATTTTTAAATAAAAATCATTTCATGGTATTAAAACCCTAAGTCTTATAGTCGAAGTGTCGATGTCCCTCTCGCGAAGGAAAGAGGAGGCAGATTGTGCTTAGGGAGATTGAAGATTGATGCGTACAAGTCAGTATGAACTTGGTGGTAAAAGAACCGACACGTGGCGGGGACATGGGGATGTTCTGTCAAATCTCTGAAGGATAATTTCTATTACTTTCTACTCAAAGATCTCCAAATGTCAATTTCATGAGCTGAAACATCACAGCGACCAACCAAGATTCCTTTTGATTTTAAAGCCTCACTGCAAGACAATATGAAGGTTAGTATGGCTTTGTAAAGTCTCTACACCAGGTTGTGTCAGTGGTAGGTTGGTTTGCTGGCTGTTTGGTTGGCTGACTGGTTGTACTTTAACGCCGCACTGAGCAATATTCCAGCTATAGGGAGGTGGTCTTCAAATGATCACAATCCAATGGCCAACATGACACAATGACACGTGTCAACCAAGTCAGTAGGTCAGGCCATCCGATCCTTACGACAAGCATGGGTTACTAAAGAACAGAGGGGCGGTGGGGTAACTTAGTGGTTAAAGCGTTCGCTCGTCACGCCGAAGACCCGGGTTCGATTCCCCACATGGGTACAATGTGTGAGGTCCATTTTCTGGTGTCCCCCGACGTGATATTGCTGGAATATTGCTAAAAGCGGCGTAAAACCAAACTCACTCACTCATTCACTAAAGAACAGTTCTACCCGGGTCTATGTCAATTATAGATATCTTCAAGTGTTTTACAGGTATTTGTATTATATTGAAACAAATCAATAATTCTCTATATGTAAATAATTGAAGATACATTTGATTAATTTCATATATCAACAATAGCAAAACAATATCAAAATGTTTAGAGATATAAAGAACAATTTCGTCATATCGCCAAATGTGTTAAAGATATCTATAAAACAATTACAACTTTGTGTACACATTTGTACAAGAAATTAATTCAAGATATCTTGAATTCAGTTCTACATATCTTGAAATGATCGGTGCATGTCCACAATTATATCACATATATTTTCAATTTAATAAGAGATATCTTTAAACTGACTGTAGATATTTTCAATTTTTGCTATTGCTGATATCTAAAATTGTTTTACATATCTTGAATTGAATTAAAGGTATCTCGAACCGGTTTAGAGATATCATGCAATGAATTAAAGATATCGTGAATGGGAACGTTTTCAAGACATCTTCAAATGCTTCTTGCTCCTTAAATACTTCCTGTTCGGAAAATGGCGGGTGACAATGCGTGTACAGCTCGTACTAGTCGAGAGACACGACCCAATACAGTCAAGATACGATCGTGCATCGCGGCCGAGATCACAACTTTCATAAATACTACACAGATTTCCGTGGTCCATTACCACCCTTTCTATTTTCTATTTTCAATTCTTGTATCAACGGTAGCGTGCTGGTATGTCACACGTGGCATTGCGCCAAATTTCTATACTCTGAAGGTGTACTGGATTGGCGACTCAAGAGACCATAAAACAGACGTGACCTCTGGCGGCAGCAGTGCTTATTGGAACCTCCAGTCTCGCTTCTTATACTATTAAGGCGCATGACACTGAAAAACACAAGCAGATTTATTAATTTTCAACATAATCTAAAGGACACTTAACTCCCTGGATACCGAGTGTCTTTTTCTGATGCACATTTTCATAAGATCTGTACTGTGAACGCCTGAGCACGGCACTGCATCTAGATAGAGCTACAACGCACATAGTTACTGTATTAAATTTTCTTTCCCATATACATAGGGGGCTTGAAAAGTAGACCTGTTAAATGATGTTTGAAATGTTGTTATATACGTTGAAATGCAGTAAATTTCGAGAGAATCTCACGAGAATCTGAGTAAGGTTGTGTGGATTGTTACCTCGCATCGGCATTATTTCTGACATGTAGCGGCGAATATGAGTTAGATTTATACAGGCGTTGTTCTCGGCCGCGATGTTGGGTCTTATTTTGACTGTATATGACTGCATCGCGGCTCTCGACATGTACGAGGTGTACATGCATGGCCGTACCCTGCATTCTCCGAACCGGAAGTATTTACGGATATGTAGCTGGAAGTATTTGAAGATATTTTGAAATTGTTTCTGTTAAAGATATCTTTAATTCATTTCAAGATATTCTATTAAAGATATCTTTAATTCATTTCAAGATATTCAAATCAATTCAATTTAAGATATCATTAATATAATTCAACATCTCCTAAATCCAATCCAATAAATAAAGGCAATTTAAGATATCATTAATATAATTCAACATCTCCTAAATCAAATTCGCGATATCATGAATTTTATTGGAGATATCTATATTTAACTCAATTCGGGAAACCTCCAGTTCGGTTCGAGATATCGTCAGTTCAGTTCAAGATATCTTCATTTCAATCCAAGATATCTTCAATTCAGTTAAAGATATATCTGACTTCTTAATGAAAGTGGAAACGGCATGCGGTATTCAAAAAACGATATTTCACTTTGGTGAAAGTGACGAGCCCAGCTGTTGAAAAACTCCGGAATCTAATCAGTGTTAATCTGTGATTCCATTTGGGCGCCAGCGGTGCCTATCGGCGTATATCTGCACAGCGAACTGCGGACTTATTTACATGTGCCCAAGTTCAAGCAGTAAATGCATATGTCACTTGAAAAATCATTACCTAGTGTAGTTAATGATAAACACGCCCGTCCGATACATGATGAAGATGTTGTATGTTTAACTTGTATTGGAAAGTAAGCATTATCATAAAGTTCAACGAAAGTCAACACGGGTTACACAGTTATGACTTCAAGGCAAGGAACAAATGCTCACTAAATCTTAAATGGCCCAGAATACTGGTATGGGGATAATGTATTTTGGGCAGTAGTGTAAGTATGAATTTAAAGAAGGAGGAGAGAGGGGAGGGAAAGAGGGGGACGGTGATGAGTGCACATTGTTGAGAAGAGGGCTGCACACGTCATTTTCACGCAAGCTTCATTTGGTCAACTTTCAGGACAAGAGGGTCGTGCGCACCCTTCCCCTTGATCCACCTGTGTCAGTGTTTATCTTTGGGGTGGGTAAGTGTTAGTGGTGGTTATAAAGCTTCTATACACTTCTAAAACTCCGTGGCATTCCCGCAACATCTTCAGAACCCGGAAGCTGTGATCGTAGCTAATGCACATGTATGTCTGCATATCACGGACTGTTCATGGACATTTCTTTGTAAGAAACATAAAATTAGGCAACAAACTTTTAACATGTTCTCTGTAATGTCGTGAGAAGTCCTGTCGTAATATGAAGGTCATTCTGCATATCGGCATTTGATAACCATGTTAAAACTCGAAGAAAATAAATTGAAGCGACAGTAAAATACATACACAGGCTGGCGCTGAGACTATCAAGGGAAGAAACTCTTGACGTCTTGTAGTTAGGCGAACCGCCGCGACATCATATGTATAATTAAGAGGTCTTAAATGTATTGCTCACCCACTGTACTGAAAAGTCCCGAAATATTTTAAAATGAATGCCCAGTTTGCATCATACAGGACTAAATTTAACAAAGGGATACCCGAGAAGGAAAGCTCACTCCTAGTTACACTATCAGTCCCAAACATATTCTGGGTTCAGTTCAGCGAGCATTGTAAGGAAGTCAGAACACTTGTTTATGAGTGAGTGAGTGGTTAATATTTAACGTCACATCGGCAAACTTGTTTATGAACGGGCAACTACTTTATAGCAAATCAGTTTGACGTTTCGACGTAGATGCTAACACTATTAAGCAAGTGATCTATCATTATATTTAATATGTTCCTCCTCATCATACCAGCTTCTTGATGCTGCTTAAAGAACTAAATGTTAGATTCGTCACTGCATCGGGAAATTGTTTATGTATGTTAGACACAAAAAGTATGGGAACACCCTAACAGATGATAGTCACATATACACTGAGACGTGGTGAGGCCATTCCTACTCTCAGGTAAATGCAACTTGTTGTGTGCGTAATGGGCACTTTGAACGACATGTTAGAATCAGCAGTGATGTAAACTGACGATCAAAAGAAAGTTGTCACATGCTTTTGTGCTTTATTATATAGAAACGAACACCCAAGTAATGTTGATGTAAACAAATATTTATAATATGTCATTCATATGTTATCAATCGTGCGCAAAATCGAGGTGATGTACTTAGCAAATCATTAGTGGCAGCTGCTTTAAAACACTGGGGGAAGAAAATGTCGATTTTTCACACAACCTAGAATAGCAACTGTGGCCAATAACGGT
This sequence comes from Haliotis asinina, assembly GCF_037392515.1. NCBI lineage: Eukaryota > Metazoa > Mollusca > Gastropoda > Lepetellida > Haliotidae > Haliotis > Haliotis asinina. The sequence continues at coordinate 10,619,138 of NC_090295.1, read as the reverse complement.
GAACCTTGTGGCTCGGGAGTTGAGAGACGTCATCAATACCTCTTGTGACCTCCTCTGGCAAGAATGCATGCTTCACAACGCCTTCTTATGGATGATGTCAACCGTCGGATGACGTAAGCTGGTATGCGTTGCCACGTATCGTTTAAGACATTCTCCAAGTCCTGAAGATTAGTTGGCTGCTTGGGACGCCTCCTCAAATCTCTACCAAGATGATCCCACGGATGTTCCATGTCGGGGGAACGTGACGACCATGGCAAGACGGCTACACTGACGTTGTCCAGAAAGTTTTGAGTAATCCTTGCTGCGTTGGGACATGCATTATCTTGTTGCAGAATGGCCCCCTTGGTTGTTGCTGCAAGAATGGCACTGCCACCGGTCTCGGGACTTCTTCAGTATACTGCTGTGCATTCAGGTTGCCACGGATAACAACCAATCGCGTCTTCTGGTCATCAAAATCCCACCCGACACCACGAGACGACCACCTCTTTGGGGATGGACGTTTTCCACTTAATTTGGAGCCAGTCTTTCATTTCTACGGCGGTACACCCGGACTCTCCCGTCTGCATGGAACATGTAATCTGCTCTCATCAGTGAACAGAACATGTTGCCATTCTCGCCGCTGCCAACGCCGTACACGTCGAGCCCGCTGTAGCCTGGCGAGGAGATATTGGGCGGTCAGCGCCATCCCGCGGAAGAGTCGGTAGGCCCTGATACCCACATGACGAAGTCGTCTCCTCACTGTGTGTCAACGTACACGGTGACCAAATGCCATTGCTGCAGATTCCGTCACTGTCAAAAACCGATTGCGTAGATGTAATGTGCGTAGATATCTATCTTCTCTGGGTGTTGTGACGCGTGGTTTGCCACTCCGAGGTCTGTCACAGGTTCTGCCAGTCTAGTTGTACCGCTGGAACAACTTAGTGATGGTCTGACGTGAGCATCCAAAGGTTCTTGCAATACGTGTCTTTGGCGTCCCTGTCATGGCCATGCCAATGGCTTTCTCCCTCTCTTCTGCACTTAAACGTGGCATCGCTTTGATGTGTTTTGGGTTGATGTGACAGTGTGTGACCATTTGGTTTGAAATATACAGTGGTATCTGCATGGAGATTCCATGGAAAAACAAAAACGTATTTTTGGTTTTAGGGTCGCAACACGTGCTTTGACAGGTGCATGAGCTGGATTTGCAAATGGGTGGATTGTGTTCGCATGCAGAGTTTCCATAAGTCACAAACATCCGTTTTGGGGCTATTTGCAGTTTCAACGTGACAACTTTTTCTTGATCGTCAATTTATTTTATTTTTGTTTTCAATATTTTTTTGAGTCAGAGTGAAATGAAATGCTGTCAAGAACAGCGAACAACAAGGAGGCTGAAACACATCAGCAACAAGTTTGATTCGAACGCTCAAACCCAACAGCCTAGTGCATATGGAAGACAGTCTATGCGTTCGCATACTTTTGTGGTAGGACTATATTATAAAAAATAGGTATACACACTGGTCTCTGTCTTAAACCACTTGAACGACTTACAATAATAACCACTGGCCACTTATACAGAGCTGTACTCCGCGCCGCCGGAACATGCTCAAAAACTCCACGCCGCCGGGACATGCTCTGAACTCATACACCATGATGAACACTGTTGCTCGGAAAACCCAAGGTGCCTTGAGCCGCTAGGAGGTTAATAGTCACGTGAGTTATCCCATCGGGTACCCATATTCTGCAGGATGAAAAGAAGAAAACTCACTCACTAATGTGTGACAAGTTAAGTCTTAGAAACTATCAGGAGTCAAGATGCCAAACACGGTCACCCATCAAAGGTTCTCCGTGACACACACCAATTTTCTGGTCAGAATGCTTTGAGTGAGCGTATCACAAAGCGTACGCGTCATATCATCGTTTACCCTTTAAGTACTATTTTAACAATGTTCAACAAAGTATCCAGCATCTGTATCAAAAGGGGTCACCAACCTGAACCAACCCTCGAATCACATCCATGGCAATCCAGGGGGGTGGGGGGAGTGTCGGAGTTAATGTGGTGTAATTTGATCGAAATAACAGTCTTGGAAATGAAAAAGATGCTAAGTTTCAGTACACGTCCAACTGAAAGGGTCTTCAGCTACTATGCTTGTCGTAAGAGCCGACAAATGGGATCCTGAGGTCAGACGCGCTGTATGTCTTCACACATGTCATCGTGTCCCAACAGTGTATAGCGACACTCTTGATGTCAATCACTGGATTGCTGGTCCATACTCAAATATTTCCAAATAGCCGCGTTAAACAACACACAAACTGTGATATGTCTAAATGTATTGCTTACGATGGTAAAAGTGTCCCAGGCCCGATGGGATAGCCAAGTAGTTTAAGAGTTCGCTCGTCACGCCAAAGGCCCGGGTTCCACTCTCCTTGGATATAACGACTGCAGCCCACTGATGGTGTCCAACGCCGTCATTTCTAGGATATTGCATTTGGGGTAAAACTGCCCCTTCAGTAGACTGACGTCGTTCATCAATACTGATGAAGGCAGAGCTGTCTTGATTCAACGTCACACATGATGAAAAACGTATGTTGTTCTCATCCAAGATATTCGGATCATATTTACTTTGATGTCTTTTTTATATTTTTTATGAACATAGTTCCATAGCTATGTGCGTGAGTCATTGTGTATCAACTTACTCTTGATCTATATAGAACCAGTGAGAGAAAGTGACCTAGAATTGATTTCAAAACACTCCTTTACGACTCAACATGAATGAGTGCCGTGGATCCTAACCAGTAATGACAAATAGTCCTGGATCTACTGTCAGATCCAGCTTAATTCACTCTTGTGAAATCTGCCCACCACGCCTAATGGAATTAACTGACATCATCTGGGCTCGAGAGTTCACGATATCCGCGGCGACCTTCTGTCAGTTTGTCTTCCTCTCGACGTCAAACTGTGCAAGTGAACGCAAAACATTTTTCTTAATGCAATTGTTTTCTCAATACTTCACGCCCAGCATGTCTCTCGTTTCGAACGGTTAATCAAATCACCGCCTGGTGTGTGTAACCTTGGTGGAGAGATTAAACTGGCATGCAAATACAGAAGTCGATTACCTGACAGAAACTGACAGTTTACTGACGTACTTTCGGCTGATTAAAAAAAGAGTGAGGTGTATTTTATTAGTAAAAGTAGTAACGATGGATCGAACTGTAGCAATTATTGACACTCATAACAGTGCTATTAACCGGTGGTAAAACAAAAAAACTATCGATGCATCGATGGTATGTATGACTATCGACAGTTCAGTAATTGACTTCTATTGATAAATGCGCAGCGCAAAAAGTAGGAAGCATGAGATTCATTCCCTTTGATTTAGAGTTCTCGCCCCTAATACATCTTAAACTAATTTGTTATGGGTTTCAAGTTGTCAAATATTCAAGAGATTAAAACTACTTCCCTTTGTTTCTATATCATATAAACTATACATTCATTTGGGAAATGATTTCAAATGAGGCAATTCAAGGAGAGAAACTTATTGCAATAGTGTTGCAATAGTATGTTGTCAAAGACTATCGCTTTCGCAATAGAATGTCGCAGTAGATTATCGCTATGACCATAGTTGTTTCAATTCAGTAGGCAACACAGTGACGTGTATTTTTATAGGTGACTCGAGAAACAGTGACGTGAGAAACAGTGACATGTATTGCATAGATGACTCGAGAAACAGTGACATGCACTGTATAGATGACTCGAGAAACAGTGGTGTATATTGAATAAGTGTCTCGAGAAATGGTGACATGTATTCGATTAGTGACTCGAGAAACAGTGACGTGCATTGTATAGATGACTCGAGAAACAGTGACATGTATTGTATTAGTGATTCGAGAAACAGTGACGTGTATTGTTTTAGTGACTCGAGAAACAGTGACATGTATTGTATAGATGACTCGAGAAACAGTGACATGTATTGTATAGATGACTCGAGAAACAGTGACGTGTATTGTATTAGTGACTCGAGAAACAGCGACATGTATTGTATAGATGACTCGAGAAACAGTGATGTGTATTGTATAGATGACTCGAGAAACAGTGACATGTATTGTATTATTGACTCAAAAAACAGTGACATGTTCTGTATTAGTGACTCGAGAAACAGTGACGTGTATTGTATAGATGACTCGAGAAACAGTGACATGTATTGTATAGATGACTCGAGAAACAGTGACGTGTATTGTATTAGTGATTCGAGAAACAGTGACGTGTATTGTATAGATTACTCGAGAAACAGTGACATGTATTGTATAGATGACTCGAGAAACAGTGACATGTATTGTATAGATGACTCGAGAAACAGTGACGTGTATTGTATAGATGACTCGAGAAACAGTGACATGTATTGTATAGATGACTCGAGAAACAGTGACGTGAATTGTATTACTGATTCGAGAAACAGTGACATGTATTGTATAGATGACTCGAGAAACAGTGACATGTATTGTATAGATGACTCGAGAAACAGTGACATGTATTGTATAGATGACTCGAGAAACAGTGACGTGCATTGTATAGATGACTCAAGAAACAGTGACATGTATTGTATAGATGACTCGAGAAACAGTGACATGTATTGTATAGAAGACTCGAGAAACAGTGACATGTATTGTATAGATGACTCGAGAAACAGTGACATGTATTGTATTAGTGATTCGAGAAACAGTGACATGTATTGTATAGATGACTCGAGAAATAGCGACATGTATTGTATTAGTGACTCGAGAAACAGTGACATGCATTGTATAGATGACTCGAGAAACAGTGGTGTGTATTGAATTAGTGTCTCGAGAAAGAGTGACATGTATATCAATTTGCGACTCGAGAAACAGTGACATGTATTGTATAGATGACTCGAGAAACAGTGACATGTATTGTATAGATGACTCAAGAAACAGTGGTGTGTATTGAATTAGTGTCTCGAGAAACAGTGACATGTATATCAATTTGCGACTCGAGAAACAGTGACATGTATTGTATAGATGACTCGAGAAACAGTGACGTGTATTGTATAGAAGACTCGAGAAACAGCGACATGTATTGTATAGATGACTCGAGAAACAGTGACGTGTATTGTATTAGTGATTCGAGAAACAGTGACATGTATTGTATAGATGACTCGAGAAACAGTGACATGTATTGTATTAGTGACTCGGGAAACAGTGACATGTATTGTATAGATGACTCGAGAAACAGTGACGTGTATTGTATAGATGACTCGAGAAACAGTGACATGTATTGTATAGATGACTCGAGAAACAGTGACATGTATTGTATTAGTGACTCGAGAAACAGTGACAAGTATTGTATAGATGACTCGAGAAACAGTGACATGTATTGTATAGATGACTCGAGAAACAGTGACATGTATTGTATTAGTGACTCGAGAAACAGTGACAGGTATTGTATAGATGACTCGAGAAACAGTGACATGTATTGTATAGATGACTCGAGAAACAGTGACATGTATTGTATAGATGACTCGAGAAACAGTGACATGTATTGTACAGAAGACTCGAGAAACAGTGACGTGTATTGTATAGATGACTCGAGAAACAGTGACATGTATTGTATTAGTGATTCGAGAAACAGTGACATGTATTGTATAGATGACTCGAGAAACAGCGACATGTATTGTATTAGTGACTCGAGAAACAGTGGCATGCATTGTATAGATGACTCCAGAAACAGTGGTGTGTATTGAATTAGTGTCTCGAGAAACAGTGACATGTATATCAATTTGCGACTCGAGAAACAGTGACATGTATTGTATAGATGACTCGAGAAACAGTGACATGTATTGTATAGAAGACTCGAGAAACAGTAACGTGTATTGTATAGATGACTCAAGAAACAGTGGTGTGTATTGAATTAGTGTCTCGAGAAACAGTGACATGTACATCAATTTGCGACTCGAGAAACAGTGACATGTATTGTATAGATGACTCGAGAAACAGTGACGTGCATTGTATAGATGACTGGAGAAACAGTGACATGTATTCTATAGATGACTCGAGAAACATTGGTGTGTATTGAATTAGTGTCTCGAGAAACAGTGACATGTATATCCATTTGCGACTCGAGAAACAGTGACATGTATTGTATAGATGACTCGAGAAACAGTGACGTGTATTGTATAGAAGACTCGAGTAACAATGACATGTATTGTATAGATGACTCGAGAAACAGTGACGTGTATTGTATTAGTGATTCGAGAAACAGTGACATGTATTGTATAGATGACTCGAGAAACAGTGACATGTATTGTATTAGTGACTCGAGAAACAGTGACATGTATTGTATAGATGACTCGAGAAACAGTGACATGTATTGTATAGATGACTCGAGAAACAGTGACATGTATTGTATAGATGACTCGAGAAACAGTGACATGTATTGTATAGATGACTCGAGAAACAGTGACATGTATTGTATAGAAGACTCGAGAAACAGTGACGTGTATTGTATAGACGAGTCGAGAAACAGTGACATGTATTGTATTAGTGATTCGAGAAACAGTGACATGTATTGTATAGATGACTCGAGAAACAGCGACATGTATTGTATTAGTGACTCGAGAAACAGTGGCATGCATTGTATAGATGACTCGAGAAACAGTGACATGTATTGTATAGATGACTCGAGAAACAGTGACATGTATTGTATAGAAGACTCGAGAAACAGTAACGTGTATTGTATAGATGACTCAAGAAACAGTGGTGTGTATTGAATTAGTGTCTCGAGAAACAGTGACATGTATATCAATTTGCGACTCGAGAAACAGTGACATGTATTGTATAGATGACTCGAGAAACAGTGACGTGCATTGTGTAGATGACTGGAGAAACAGTGACATGTATTGTATAGATGACTCGAGAAACATTGGTGTGTATTGAATTAGTGTCTCGAGAAACAGTGACATGTATATCCATTTGCGACTCGAGAAACAGTGACATGTATTGTATAGATGACTCGAGAAACAGTAATGTGTATTGTATTAGTGACTTGAGAAACAGTGACATGTATTGTATAGATGACTCGAGAGACAGTGACGTGTATTGTATTAGTGACTCGAGGAACAATGACATGTAGTGTGTAGATGACTCGAGAAACAGTGGTGTGTATTGAATTAGTGTCTCGAGAAACAGTGACATGTATTCGATTAGTGACTCGAGAAACAGCGACATGTATTGTATAGATGACTCAAGAAACAGTGATGTGTATTGTATTAGTGACTGGAGAAACAGTGACATGTATTGTATAGATGACTCGAGAAACAGTGACGTGTATTGTATAGATGACTCGAGAGACAGTAACATGTATTGTATAGAAGATTCGAGAAACAGTGACATGTATTGTATAGATGACTCGAAAGACAGTGACATATATTGTATTAGTGACTCGAGAAAGAGTGACGTGTATTATATTAGTGACTCGAGAAACAGTGAGGTGCATGGTATTATTGACTCGAGGAACAGTGACATGTATTGTATTAGTGACTCGAGAAACAGTGACATGTATTGTATAGATGACTCGAGAAACAGTGACATGTACTGTATTAGTGACTCGAGAAACAGTGACATGTATTGTATAGATGACTCGAGAAACAGTGACATGTATTGTATTAGTGACTCGAGAAACAGTGACATGTATTGCATAGATGACTCGAGAAACAGTGAGATGTATTGTATAGATGACTCGAGAGACAGTAACATGTATTGTATAGAAGACTCGAGAAACTGTGACATGTATTGCATAGATGACTCGAGAAACAGTGACATGTACTGTATTTGTGACTCGAGAAACAGTGACATGTATTGTATAGATGACTCGAGAAACAGTGACATGTATTGTATAGATGACTCGAGAGACAGTGACATGTATTGTATAGAAGACTCGAGAAACAGTGACATGTATTGTATAGATGACTCGAGAAATAGTGCTTTAAATTCTATATGTAACTCGATAAATAGGGATTATTATTGTATTAGTGATTCGAGAAACAATGAGGTTTATTGATTTAACGACTCGAGAAACACTGACATGTATTTTATTTCTGATCAATGAAACAGTGACATGTATTGTGTCGGTGATTAACGAGACAATGACTGTACTGCATTTGTGATCCAACAAACTATGACGTGTATTGTTTCAGTACGTAGAGAAACGCAGTACTATTTGAAGTATGGGTAGTGCTTGTAGTACATTGTTTCGTCGTCGTCGTCGTGGTAGTAGTAGTAGTAGCAGGAGTCGTGGTAGTAGTAGTAGCAGCAGTAGTAGTAGCAGTAGCAGTAGTAGCAGGAGTCGTGGTAGTAGTAGTAGCAGCAGCAGTAGCGGTAGCAGTAGCAGTAGTAGCAGGAGCCGTGGTAGTAGTAGTAGCAGTAGTAGTAGTAGTAGTAGTAGTAGTAGTAGCAGCAGTTGTAGTAGTAGTTGTTGTAGTAGCAGAAGCAGCAGTAGTAGTAGTAGGAGCAGCAGTAGTAGTAGTAATAGTAGTAACAGCAGTAGTAGTAGCAACAGCAGTAGTAGTAGCAGCAGCAGCAGTAGCAGCAGCAGCAGCAGTAGTAGTAGTAGTAGTAGTAGTAGTAGTAGTAGTAGTAGTAGTAGTAATAGTAGTAGTAGTAGTAGTAGTAGTAGTAGTAGTAGTAGTAGTGGCAGCAGCGGTTATAGTAGTTCACCATGCACTACGACAATGAAGGTGACAGTTGTTGGATGTTGCTCCGCTGCTTTGTTGCCGAGTTTATCCAGTGTATCGCTATTTACCTAGTCACATATCAGAGTTGGAGATAACGCCCGCGTATACTTACAAGGGAACGGACGCGTGCTTCCTGTCTTTATAATTCTTAACCAGTGTGGTAAAATCTTGAAAAAAACTTCTAAAACAGAAATGAACGCACGCTACCAGCTGCCCTACAAAAGAAAATCATTATGTTTTCTTAGCTCCAACACTGGACCCAGCTGAGCATTACGATGCACACAGATGTCTCCATTGTAAGAAATCGCACAGTGAACGCGTGGATAGCAACCAATAGGTAAATGGAAAAGATGGACTTCAAGACAATACGGAATCGGATCACCTGCCCGGGAAAAAATCATAGGCCCTTCTGATAGAAAGCTTGTTCGTTGGAAGTTGAGGCTTGTGCAGTCGGGGATGACGAACGGCCGGTAGTTTTGTTCGCCCACGAGGACATAAAAGGGACCCCTACAAGTTGTCTAATGATGGAATGGACAAAAAAACCTCTAAACTCAGAAGTGGGGTTTTATAAATACCTCTTATGTTGATGAAAATTTTAAAAGGAAAACGCTGACTTTTGAGTTAATGGATTATTTAGCCACTTTGAGCAAACATATCCTTGTCAGAAATTAAAGGGTATTAAACTGAGAACTAAATAAGATGATGCGAATAGTATTAACATTTGTGAAAACTTCCAAAAGAAAACATTTGTGAAAGGCAGGAAACAATAAGGATGAAATTAATATTTTAAATAAATGAATATTTATGCAACACAGCCCTACTGGCACTTTGGATAATGCAGAAGGCTGCAGTTCCCAAACTCACCACTTTCTCCGAAATCTTCTTGGAAGGTTCGACCAGGCAAAGCTTCAAGGAAAAAGTCCCACTGACTGTCTGGGCTGCATGTACAAGGTTGCAAGGGCCCTTGACTGATGATGAGCACATCACTGGGCTGTCTGGTCCAGACTCGAGTGTTCGCATTAACTCAGACAAAGGATAAGACAAATAGAGATAATATCCCCCCGGAGGAGTTGACTTAGTACTTTAAACGAGTTCTTAATCTGACGGATATTCAAGTGGACCCTGATAATATGGATAATGCAACCACACTGAGGTGAACTGTAACTTCTGTCAAGATGTAACCTTAAATGGCATTTTGAACTCAGATATATCAGAGAGTGAAGTATATAGTGCCATAAACAGGCTAAAATGCGGGACTGCACCTGGACAAGATGGTCTACCGCCGGAAATAATTATGACATGTTGTACTTTAGTTCCATATTTGACAGTATTATTTAATTGTATCATGCGTACGGGAGTGTTTCCTTCTACGTGGGCTAAAAGTATTATTATACCTTTACATAAGAAGGGAAGTGTGAAAGATGTTAATAATTATAGAGGTATATCCTTGATAGACACACTAGGAAAATGTTTGACTGCAGTTATGAATGACAGATTAGCCCAGTTTGCCGATTTGTATGAGAAGATCCCAGAAGCACAAGCTGGATTTAGACGCGGTTACTCTACTGTAGATAATATGTTTACTCTACAATGTTTGGTTCAAAAATATCTATCTAAGAAGGGCATGAGATTTTATTGCATTTTTGTAGATTTCAAAAAGGCCTTTGACTCTATTAACAGGACACTTCTTTGGTACTCCATAATGAAGAATGGTGTTCATGGTCGTATACTTGTTTTGTTAAAGAACATGTATTCTAAAATTCAGTGTGCCGTCAACTTCTCTAACACTACAGTGTCGGAGTTCTTTGATTCATTAAGTGGTGTTCGTCAAGGATGTATTATTAGCCCAGTGTTATTTTCCATGTTTATGTTAGAACTTCAGATTATGATAGAATCGTCCACTCTAAGAGGTATATCGGTTGGCCAAGAGTTTATGGAAATATTATTATTACTATATGCGGATGATTTATGTTTAGTTGATGACAGTGTCATTGGACTGCAGCGGAAGATAGATATTCTTGATAGTTTATGCAATAAGTGGGGTCTTCAAGTTAATTTAGATAAAACGGAAGTCATGGTTTTCAGAAATGGTGGTATATTAAGGCATTATGAAAAATGGTTCTTTAGTGGCTCTCAGATAAAGGTTACTACGTATTATAATTATTTGGGCATTTTGTTTTCATATAGATTGTCTTGGTCACAGTGTGTAGACACGTTAGCTGTCAAAGGCAACAAGGCGCTGTTTCTCATCAAAAAGTTACTTTTTATGCTCCCGGGATTGCCAGCTAATATAATTGCATTTAAACTATTCGACATTAAAATTAAGCCTGTGTTGCTATATGGTGCTGAAGTCTGGGGATTTCAGAGATATCCAGTGTTAGAATCATTCCATTTCTAATTTCTGTAAGTTTGTGCTGGGCGTTAGCAAATATAATTCTAGTAATGCTGTTTTGGCAGCGATTGTATATAGATTACCATGTCAAATGTGTTAAGTATTGGTGCAAACTTTTGAGGATGGATAACAGCAGATATCCCAGGCAGTGTTATCTTTTAATGAAACAACTCGGTGAATCTGGCAGGACAACATGGGCGAGTGGTCTAAGGCAGCTACTTTCCAGCTTTGGATTTGGTGATGTGTGGTGGTTTCAGGATATTGGCGATATGGATAGGTTTTTAATGCTGTTTAAGCAACGCACATGTGAGTGTAATGTGCAAGTAACATTTGATAACATAAGTACATCTTATAGGTTAAAACATTATCTGCAGTTAAAATCATGCTTTGATACAGAATATTATGTCATGAATATTAGAAACTGGGAGTTGAGGAGATGCTTTTGTTTGCTTCGATTAGATGAGTTGCCTATTCAAGCAACCATTGGACGAAGGTATGGTATCGATAAACGATTGTGTTTCTGTAAGTATTGTAATGATAAGATAGTTGAAGATGTTATGCACTTCTTATTTGTGTGCCCAGTGTATAATTTGGTAAGGGCTAGATATATACCATCTCTATTTTCCGATAACCCCACTGCTTACTCATATAAGCAACTAGTATATAGTAAAGATCATCAAACCATACTCAATGTAGCAAAATATGTTAAACATTGTCTCTCCGCAGTGCATAATCATTGTCACTAATGCTATATCACAATGTTAATGTTCACAGATGTACATGGGCCGATGGCCTAAAAAACGAGTAAACAGTTACTAGACCCCGTTACTAGACAGTAGTGATACTCCTCAAACATATACTCATGGCAGTCAGAACGGTGGAGAAGAGATTTCTAATGCCTGTTGTATATATACTCATGACGGTCAGAACTGTGGAGAAGACATTTCTAATGCCTGTTGTATATATACTCATGGAAACAAATAAGGAACACAGGAAAGTACAAGTGTTCCTTTATTCTTTTCCAGGTTTCTTCACAAGGTATCTATTGCACTGTGGGTGAAATTCTGGAAATAAATATGGGATCACTTGTACCTTCACGTGTTCCTTTATTTGTGTCCATGAGTATATTAAAAAGCCTAACTGCCAGGTTCGCCCTCTTTAACGCATCTGCAGACTTTTAATCAGTAAAACACAAAGACGATACTAATAATAATATTCAATCATGTGTGTCAGTAATTCAGTAAATTCAGTATTGTCAAAATCATCTCTTCAGTGCATGTGTGCCCTACGTGATGTGACTAACATGTCTTCAATACATATGTGTCCTCCGTGTTGTGACTAACATGTCTTCAATACATATGTGTCCTCCGTGTAGTGCCTAAAATTTCTACAATGCATGTGTCCTCAGTCTAGTGCATAACCTGTCTTCGGTACAAATCTGTACAATGCATCCTGTTAACTATATGGACAGTATATACTAAGATTATTATCGTACGGTGTCTTCGGGAATTTCTTCAACCCTAGGCCTAGCAAGTCTACAATGAGAGGTTGTTTTAAGACCAACTGACTTGTACATATAATTACGCAACACAGGCGTGTGATCCTACCACCAGCCTCAAAGTATGCAGGACAAGTACGCCTCTATGTCATCTTCCAACAGAAGTAGTAAAGAACAGTTGTGCGTAGCACCTCGTGCCCACGTGGCAAACAAAGACAACGACTGTTACGGCACGCGACAACACGCGGCTCGATGCTACGCCCAATAAGACATCTACAGGAGAGGAATCTTTTCCATCGTTTCAGGACGGAGGCAGCTATTAAAACCCGTCCTCCGTTTCGACTGGCTGGTCTCGAAACGACTCAGATTAAGATACATTATCGATGCTCATGCCTGCATGGAGCACTCTAGGTGCTTTTGTTCCGCGTCTTTCACTGATATTTTTTCAGGCTTGGGCAAATTCCTTCAGAACTCCCATTACAGACCACCTTCGATGATACAAATTCTTCTTCGGCCGTTTCAGTGGTGAGTATCGTGAATGAAAGGTTCGGAACGTCTCGCGCAGAAGGTTTCGTGGTAAGAAGATCCTTAAAGAGAGACGGCAAAGAAGGATTTGTACGATAGTAGTCCTATGGGTAATAGGCGCAAACGTAGACATGTTCATAGAGTAACATTATGTCCTTTAACGTCATTTTACCAACAACACAGATGGACAAATGGGGCAGAATTGTGCATACCGATAAATACAATAATACATGATGAACAAGGTGGGCACAGGTGGGTATTAGGGCAAGGTGACTGGTGCACCTCAGCTGATATTTGATTCTCAGTGTGATAGACATATAGGGCGGACTTTGATGGGTGGTGAGGCAGACATGCGTGGGTCTTTTGTACCTATATGTCTCGAAAGATTTTACGAAAAGTTATGCTTTGGTGAGCAATATTAAGAAATCAGAGCGGATGAAAGTCCATCCAATCAAAATGAGGTATGCCACCAGCTTTAAATATAGTTACAGGTGTACGCTGATATGTAACAGATGGCACGCGTACCCCGGATATGGTAAACGAAACAAACACCGAAGGGGTGTTTAAGTCATTACAAAGAAACTAAACTCACGCAGCCGCTCGTGAAAAAAGCACAGATTGGAGGCAGTTGTGACACAGCGACATACTTGGATATCAAATGTGTCTTCTTTTGGAAGGGGTGGGGTGGGGTGGGAGGTGGGAGGTGGGGGAAGGTGGATGGGAGTGCCTTATGTGTTCCCCTCTTAAGATAAATATTCCACAGTGAATGATTTATCCCAATTTGAAACGTAATTCTTACACTGATGGTAAAAACTACTTGTTCCTTTGTTAAGCTTTGCAGGGCTGAAATATTGCCGATGTAACATTTAGACTATAACTCATTCACTCACTCACTCCTTTGTTAAGCGAATTAAAGAACATGTGACGGGCATTGTTCTGTAAAGGCGCTCCGTTGTGGTGATGTTGACGATATAGTTATATGTATATGCCTACTTCATTTTGTGATCGTTTAACTTCAGTTAACGTATTGGGGGCTAAAAGACCTTACTTCTGATAGGATATTTATTACAAAATCAACGCCCTCCGTTTCGCTCTACAGAGTTTTGTCCCTTTGACGTATTTGGAACCCATGACCCTATATAAGTTTGAATTCCAGCTTTGCTTCTTGGTTGTTCGTGGTCATCACAAACGTTTGAGTCAATACGTTTGAGTCTTGGGACCCGCTGATCTTAGCGTTATGACTTAGTAGACATGTGTTTATAGGAGTTCGAATCTCCTGACTGCTGAGACAGCTATCTGCAGAGGCGTCTAGCATCATTTCGGCATACGACTGAGGTAAAGTTCGTATATTCACGAGGTGGTGGGGTAGCCTTGTGTTTTAAGCGTTAGCTCGTCATACCGAAAACCAGGTTCGACACCCCACGTGGGAAAAATATGTAACCCATCTCTGGTGTCATATGCTTGATATTGCTGTAATATTGCCAAAAACAGCGTGAAACCGAACTCACTCATATATTCACACACAAACGCTACAACATTTAATATTGTCCGCACTTTCGAAATAACCCCTGAGTTTCTGTATACGATACTCGGGACTACGTGCCTGCTTTAAACAACATACCAACAGCCCCTTTTAAGCATTATAATTACTGGTAATATGGAAGATGGCCACACAGTTCCTTATGACCTTCGCACGTCCTGTGAGTAAACTATATGAGTGACATGATTTAATTCTGTGTCAGAACGTCGCACTCAGTACTAATCCAGTTAAATGGCGGCGGTCTGTAAATAATCGAGTCAGACAATCCAGTGATCAACATCATGAGCATCGATCTTCGCAAATGGGACACAATGTGTCAACCAAGTCAGCGAGTCTGACAGCCTGGGGCGGTTAGTCGCCTCTCACATCTATGGATCGCTGAAGACAAATCTTATGCATCTTCTCAGATGTTCAAATCTGTGGCCGTGCTGGTGAGCTGTATCATAATCCTGCGACACCATATTTGGCCATCTTTGGCTTGCCCATCAAATATTGACGACCTCTTGTTTTCGATGGACTCATTTACTCTGACAGTTTGATACTGCAAGATCACGTCGTAATGATGCTTAAGTCTATAGGTTTGAAGAAAACATTTGATCATAAAGTAATTATAATCACTTATATGCCGTGTCGTTGATTGTCTCTTTGTTTAAGGGAACAGTAGGATAGCGTCATGAGTAAAAAGTTCTCTAGTCATGCCGAAGGCCTGGGTTCGATTCCCCACATTGGTAAACTACACATTTCTGATGTGGCTCACAATGAATTTGCTGGAATATTGCGGCGTAAAACTAATCTCAGTCATTAACACTTTGTTTAGCAGAGTAATTAAAACAACTGACTTTCACATCTTTTAAATGTCTGCCATAGATATCATGCAACTGGTTGGATGGAAACAATGTCTGTTGTTATTACACATATATTCAAATACTCTTCCCCAGAGGGATAGTGCCCCAAATATTCAGTCACGCGAATGTTGTCATTTTACTGCTATAGATGAAAACTATTTGCTCATTATTACGCTCAGTCTTTCAGACTTGTCAAAGATCACATTATGACACAAATCTTAAGATTTTCTGTTACCATTCATTAGGGACACGTTTTAAGAGCAATGTAACAAATGTTATTAAGCTGTTTTGAGAACGTGTAATATCTGAACCCTTCTATAACACACGTGCGATAAAAATCATATTATTTCGAAACAAGCTGCTGCTTTTTAACGGTGCTGCAAGTGAAAACACTTAACCAGTTATGATAACAACAATGAAAATATCATAAAATAATCTTGAACTACTTAAAATTATACATCCCGCGCGTGCCATTGACAGTTACATCATGTACGGTGAATATTGCAAGCTAATTAAACACCGTTATACATCAATGTTATTTGTTCTACATTTGCAGCTAGTGTGTCGATTCAACCTCAGCCTTTTATAACTAACTGTAACAACAAAGGGGACAACAGCTCACTGCAGCTGCGACACCGCGGCAACACGTGTGCACTCAGAGCGCATTGTGTTCATGGGACGCATGTATGTTGTAGTGCAGTTTTATTTATCCAGCAATCAAGGTGTATAATAGGTTTTTCGTAAAGTGAAAAACGACATCAAGCACAGGGTGCGGCAAGGTGCTATATTTTTGCGTCAGATCTCATCTGAACTGGTAAAAAAGGTCACGCCTTCCTCTTAGTTGAGTCAATATGTGTGAATGTCGCTTTTGTCAGTTTACAGCAATGCCAACGCTTTGGACCCCAGGTATGGGTGAATAGGTGTCACATATTTTTCATGTACCAGTTGCATGTGTGAACGGTCGGCTTCACCTTCGTCTCTCTCTTTCATAAAAGTGTTGACGCAGAAGTGTTTTGAAAATGGTTCCTCGACATTATAGGTAAATTGATGTAAAATAATTTTCTGACACAAAACCCCTAATATTGTTTAGCAAGGTATACACAAATGCGCGTAGGCCTCCTAAGTTCATTCGTTATTTTGCTTTTTTGAAATTTCAAATTCATACCTTGAAATTTCAAGAAAAAACATTCAGGGCCTGAAAATATACAAATGATAAGTATCCTATTAACACTTTTATGTATTTGTTGGGGTTCTCTTTAAAATCTGTCCACAGGCCTAGGTCTGTTGTTGCATTTTCGGATTGCGAAATCTAACGTTAGCCAAGTTTCTTATTAATTATTTATTCACCATTGCCTTGTCCTTAATAAGCTGCCTCGCACAAAAGTGTCAAACGTAACGCTTCCGGGTTTAACGTTAACGTTGTGATATACAACTTCAACAAATCATTACCATCACTTCACTCTTACTTGGCATGTTCACCAAGGCACTAACTACACTATTTGTCAACCCCCTCCCTACCTCCTTTTTAAACCCATCACTAAAACTGACATCCTTCATGTTGACGTGTGACTAGTTCTGAAGTCACTTCTCTGCTTGGGGTCTTCCGCCACAAAGAGTGTCGACCGGACGTACATGTCACCAGCATTGTTAAGTTTGTAGGGATATTTTATATTATTAGACATTAAATCATTATACCTATTTTGCCATCAAGGAACACAATAGGATCCTGTCCTGACCGCACAACCGTCGACAGGGCGGTGGGGAAACTTGGTTGTTAAAGAGTTCTCTTGTCACGCCGGAGATCCATGTTCGATTCCCCACATGGGCACAATGAGTGAAGCCGATTTGTGGTGACCCCCGCCTTGGTATTACTGGAATATTGCTAAAAACGGCGTAAAACCACATTCATTCAACTATCGGCAATCATGCTTTTAAGGCTTCCGGCAACAAACTGCTTCAAGTCTACAAAGAGAAGTGTGGCCGATCTCCGCTTTTTGTATATTCAAATGTTAAGGTCATTAAATACTGATTAAGGTTTCTTGACATGCCTTCATACAGATTTCCCCAAAATGTTATAATATGATGTTGCTCTAAGACAATAAAGGGAAAAGAAATTGGGTCACGGATGTAAGCGAACTATTCTTTAAAAGTGGTTATGGGCAGGTTTGGCATGGCCAGAATGTATATTTAAAATCAAATTTTGTGTTTGTCGTTAGCTTAGTCAAGTAAGTGTTTTTATTACAAAATGTATAAATCACAAACAATTCAGGAAGATTTTCAGTATAAGCTAACTAGGTACAGTTATATAGAATAGCTATCTAGATACGTGCGTGTGTATATGTATCTTTATCTTACCTCACACATGAATGTCGCTTTCTGATTGGCTAAGCGATATTCTATTATTTTCAATGTACCCCACTTACAGGCAATGTATTACTTTCAGTGTACACCGCTGGGAATTCCGAATTCTTCTGGTGCTTCATGGTAGTACTTCTTTGTCTCGAATAACATTGAATCACGCATGAAGCACGGAAATTACCGATGTTTTGCGATTCAAAAATCGATGGCAAGGGAGATAACTCTATATCTATTTACCTTGCCTCGTCTGCAAAATGGCGATTCGCCTCGCATTCAACAGAAGTGCTCCAAACAGTCTAAAATTAACATTCAGGTGTTCGGTGAGATAAATACGTTGTTCACTGGTCCCTCGGGGTCCATGGGCTCATGCACCCTCGTGGTTTGTTTGTGTTCCTCGAGTCCATGGCACCCTCGCGACCAGTGGACAATTTACAAGATACAACAACCGATTTCATTGGCATGTTATCATAATATATGTTGAAAAGATGTGTACGTGTGTGTGTGTGTGTGTGTGTGTGTGTGCGTGCGTGCGTGCGTGTGTTTATATTTACATATGAATGTATGGTTGTATATGGTTATATGCATTGTGTACTATTACATAATGTTGGCCTGTGGCCTTTTAAGTACGGGAATAAAGACACATACCAAAAAGGTTATATTTCAATCTTAAGTAGTGTATTCTGAAATTAATCGCAAATTTTACTTTTATTCAGCAGTAGATAAATCATCGGATACATGCCCTCGGTGACTACTGCGATATAATTTCGCGCGAATAGTGAATATTACCTTAAAATGTCAGTTTCAACATACGACAGGGTAAAGACGATAACAACAAGCCTGTCTCGGTAACACAGACAGGAATTTAATAAGATCGAGCAATTACTCAAATATTCCTATGTAGACTGAGTCAGTACAAACCGCTGCCTGGGATAGAAGACATGAGTCTGTAAATTAACGTTCAAATTGAAAGAGCTGTCTGCCGTACGCGCACATGTGTGTGTGTGTGCGTGCGTGTGTGCGTGTGCGTGTGCGTGTGCGTGTGTGTATCTGTGTAGAGGGGGCGGTGTGACTATCTAATTGTGCAAATTATCATTGATGTGCTTGCGATCCGTAGTAATCCTGGGCCTAGATTTTCAAAGCTCTCTCAGCGCTAAGGTAGTCGTAACTTAATGTTAATGTATGGCAATTACAACTAGCGCTACGAGGGCTTCGAAAATTTAGGCCCACGGCCCCTTTTCTCAGAGCGATGATAGCGCTAATGTGATTGTAAGTCTGATACTATAACACAGACTTACGACAGTCTAAGTGCTAAGATCGCTGTGCTAAACGGGCCCCAAGTAAAGAAGCTGCAATCCACGTTTGTCTTAAATTACATTTGTGACGTCGTTCCATTGTCAGCTCAAACCATTATTTTTGAGACTTGGAGCAGTGGGTACCAGTTTCAGTAGCAAGACCTGGATATCTCGTACTCTTTGCCTTACATGTGACTTTACCGATACTTCGAATGTAAATTAAGATTAAGTAGGGTAATGTCCTCATCCTCATGGTATCAGCTCCATTATTTTTTCATGAATTAAGAGTTACTCGGACATTACCTTATACGTAAGAAGCGACTATCTAGGTAGGAAGTTCATGTTCGCTGACTTGGCTAAAGCATGTCATCGTTTCCCAGCTGCCTACATCAATGCTCACTACGTCAATCACTGGATTGTATGGCTCGATAGCTTTCAGACTGGCCCCATGAAACAGGAATTGTTGACTGCAGCGTTAAACAATAGACAAAGTAGCATCAAAATAATTAATAGTCGTCGTCGTCATCGCAGTAGTAGTAGTAGTAGTAGTAGTAGCAGCAGTAGCAGTAGCAGTAGCAGTAGTAGCAGTAACAGTAGTAGTAGTAGTAGTAGTAGTAGTAGTAGTAGTAGTAGTAGTAGTAGTAGTAGTAGTAGTAGTAGTAGTAGTAGTCATTTAACAACCTGTCCCCGCCCTCGGATCCGTCCATGTAATCTTTTGAAGAAAGAACTACGTTGCAACTCTGTACATCAGTGATGCTTTTCCCATATGTTTGTGACTTTTGTTTTGTAAGATAATCCTCAATCACTACGTCAGTCCATAAACGCCTCAAGTCTTACTGTGTGTCTGTCTGTATGGAATGTAAACAACTGCTCCGTACATCGAAAGTTGTCGCACGTGGTGTTTGTCGAAGTGGTTTCAATCAAAAGTTGCGAAGGATATGGGAACAAAACGCTCCAATAGACGTAAGTCCACGTGGTTTGCTTGAAATAATTTTCAGTCGGTGGAGTGCGCGAGAGTCGTTGTATTAATTTGTTAATTAACTTTTATTGTAAAGGTCACATGTAACAAAAAAATCAAACATAATTAAACCACAGTTATTACTTTGTTCATGATATATAAAATACATTGGTGATTGTGCAAAAACAAATAAACAAAATTATAAACGTATAATCGCAAATCAAAAGTGCAATATTTTATACTTGGGTTTACCTACCTCGAAAAGAAGCAGCCGCGATACCGAACCTAGTCAGGGCCGGTGGTTGTGCACTCATGTGTAACGACGCCTTGTCATTGGCCAGTAGTTCATTTGCCGATACGCTTAGCTGTCTCTTTGTTTATGGCTGATAATTCAGATAAGTGTTTAAAAATCGCAAATGGTCAGTAATTGAAGATGTGCATTGCATATTGTCATTTATATGTAACGAGTAGATTTTAGTGCGTTATGAGCGCAGCGCAACATAGCTGTTGAAACCACTTTTTCACCCAGCGCTGGATGAAAATTAGTGAATTGTTTGAACTCCGATTTCGCAGGCTTCTTTCATCGCGTTTTTTTTTTCAACTTTATAGGTTGAATTGGTATATTTGATGACAAAAAAGACCGAAAGGTATCAGAATCTGCAAAGTGGGGTTTTACGTTGCATGTGACCTTTAATACTGGAATCTGAATACGTATTTTTTGCAATAAATTATATCGTAGCTTCCCTGAGGGATGATACTACCATTGACTGAAATGCATCATTTTATATTTAGAGAAGTGTGGTGTGATATAGCGCACGTCTTAAGTACACTTGAAACCCTGCGTAATAGACACAGTATAAAAATACCTTAACACAAGCTAACTCCATGAAATCTTGAGACTGAAAATCCAGTTTCTCCACAAACTAAGTTACCGCTAAGAAGGGTTTGCGGCCTAATTCCAAATAATCAGATAATGGTTTTGGGGGAGCATATAATTCTATTTCTTCTAGACCGACGTATTTTTCATGCTTTCCTTAAGCATCGTTGAAATTCTCTTGGGTTTCATAGAAGATCAATAACATTTCCCTAATGGATTTATTCTTACATCCAAGGAAGTACAACACGTCCCCCCCCCCCCCCCCCATTCGCTAATTCGCCTGGAGCATACCATTAGATTTATAACTATTAATTCAAGAAGACATGATGTGTCTGTGTCAATATGGCTTACGGGCGGGAAAATGTTCCTTATTTTCGTTAGTGTCTCCCACAGGCAGTGTAGTGCATTGAAGGGTGTCATTATATCAGCAGGGTTTCTATGGTCGATGTATTTTATTCATTGAATCGATACATGAGAGAGCGACCATTTGTAACAAGGTGGGGTGTTGGTTTGGGGAGCAGAGTGTGGTAGGGTACTGGTTGGGGTGGCCGGATTCTATATCGAGTAAAGATATGTTTCGGCATAGTGGATCAAGCGTTCGAACGTCACGCCGAAGATCCTGATTCAATGGTTGGGTACAATGTGTGAAGCCCATTTTTATGGAATCGGCGAAGGACATTCTCGCGTTGTCGTCCTCTCAAAAGCTAGAGAAATGAGGCAAAAATAGCCAAAGCACGACAATGCGACAACGCTACATTTCGCCCATTGGTCGCATGGTCGCGATGTCGCGTGTAGCGTTTGTTTTAAATAATAATTTTCTAACCCTTAAAGGAGAGACACCCAAAGATGCGTGAAATAAGCCCAAAAAGTGACTAAAACGCGACACGTTACAACGCGATACTTTCATGAAATGTCGCGTTGCCGCATTGTCGCGCTCTATATACTGTGACTTAGAAAATGCCCCTTGAACTATATCTAGTTAGGCTTTAGTGAGGGCGGTGGGGTAGCCTAGAAGTTAAAGCTTACGCTTGTCACACCGAAGGTCCGGGTTCGATTTCCCTCATGTGTAGGCTGCAGTGTGTGAAGTTCATTTGTGTTGCACCTCGCCGTGATTTTGCTGGAGTGTTGCTACAAGTGGCGTAAAACCAAACTCTCTCACTGACTCACTCACCGACCTTCTTGCGGCATCCGTCAGGTTTAATCTCTAAGTCTAAGTGGAATCACTGACGTCACGATGAACGCTTAAACTTAACATACCATTCATAATACTGTATATCTTGCCTATAATATTCAGACTGTAGTCTGTTTGCCTTGAAAACATACAGATAAATTTCACTATAAATACAGACTATACCGCTGTAAAATAATTCTAACAAACTGAAATTTGAAAATATGACAAAAATTACAATATGTATATGGCGAGTTTTCAGGATCATCTTAGGCATGAACATTTCGGAAGAGCACGTGCCTTCCTAGCGCGAGATTTGATCTCACTCCGTGCACGAATAAGTTAACTGTTCAATGCGGTCTCACACAGCTCGTGACTTGTATACACGATTATCACGTGCTTCCAAAAATCTTGCCCCGTGAAGGTCTACCCGGGGTAGAATAGGCCTTCAGCAACCCATGCTTGCCATAGAAGGCGACTCAGCTTGTCGTAAGAGGCGACTAACGGGATCGGGTGGTCAGGCTCGCTGACTTGGTTGGCACATGTCATCGGTTCCCAATTGCGCAGATCGATGCTCATGTTGCTGATCACTGGATTGTCTGGTCCAGACTCGATTGTTTACAGACCGCCGCCATATAGCTGGAATATTGCTGAGTGCGGCGTAAAACTAAACTCACTCACTCCAAAAATCTTACTTTCTCTAGACTTTTGTTGAAAACTGCAACCTCACATCAGGACAACTTGGCCTGCCAGCAGTCGCTGAAGCGATAAATCCGCAAATGTTAAATACACACAGAAAAAAGACGTCTTTGAGGTTTGTTCACTAGACAAGTTTACATTTGTGAACAGTATAACCTTGGAGTGTCAAAACTGGGTTCTTATTTATGCTTATATGTATGCAAAATGTGTCAATGCAAAGATACTTTTCTATAATTATCTACAAGATGTCTTTGTGGTGCGGAAATCAACGGTTAAATACACATGATGTTTTCGTCGATCAAACTAGGTCACATGAGTGCGAATACGAAACGGGTTAACATTCTTTCCCATGTCCTCATTGTTGAAATGTACAACCACTGTTTCAAACGAAAAAAGTCTATCTTTCAATCAGGTTTTGGTGTTTGTATTCATCGGACAAGGTCAAAAAGTTAACAAAGTGCAACGTTAATTAGCTAGAGACGCTGGTTTCACCAGATTTCACACAAAGGCCGCTGATTAATACTATTTCTTTACTTCCCCTGCGTTTGATTTAGTAGGTACTAACACACATGTGTAAGCGATTACAATCTTGAAATGCTGTGTATATTCTAAAAACTTGATACGAGTTCGACCACATAGCGTGTCATGTGAGCTTAACTGAGGGCAAGGTTCAAGTGTCTGATAAAATGCGATTTGGTTGCAGAGTAATTTAAAATGCAATAACCATTTGGGTGACTTTAAACATTTAGGTTCACAATGTTTTTGTTTTGTTCACAGTAAATGATAATACTGGTTGAACTCGTTACGGGTCATAAATTGTAATTACAGGTTGGATCGCTTTTGTTTGTGGTCAGTTCTTGTTGCTTTTTAACGTTTAGTGTGCTTTTGAGATTTGAAGAGTTACTGGAAAATCTTGCTTACCCTTTGGGGAACAGCTGGAGCCGTGGCTGAGTTTTGTTATCCATTTATATGAATTTTCACCGCTGTTTTGCTTGTATTGGTGGACAATTGTGACTGGGTTTATTCGGGCATTGTTTGCATTTGCGTGGAGTCATCCCAAAGATGACATCCTGTACCTCTTTGGTCACGTCGACAAGGCGCCCGACTTCGGATCAGAAGATCCGTGGTTCGAATCCCAGCACGAGACTCGGAACGTTAATGAATGCTACATATATTTAGAGCTTGATGATGATGATGTTGCTTATGTTGATGCAGATGGTGTTGTTCCTTACTTACAGGGCTTCTCCACAGGAATCTGCATGTGCAACTGCTTAATTACTTATTAGTACAGAGTAATTATCATTTCAGTTGGGTAAGAGTTCCTCCTGTCCCCCATCTCAAATAATAATTTTAGTTATTAATTGAGATATACTAGAATTATTAGCAAAACCACTACCATTAACACAACACTTACTAGGGAACTCACAAAAACAACTAGAAGTTCCAAAATTAAGTACAATATATAGGGTTGAACCACTTAGTGTTATCTCTGTTAGAGTAAGGAAGAGAGGGGGAACGGAAGAAACTGTATCCCTTTGTGCTTCTGGTTCGAGACTTATTCTGTTTATAGAAACTGCTGTTCATGTTGTTGGATGGAACTGACGTCGGTCACGTTGTTGTGCTGCCGTTGATGACATTTCTCCTGCTGATGAGGCTGTCGGGCGTTGCTGAGGCTGCTAATGTTTCAATTCTGATGTTTTATCGTTGTCTGTATCAAATTAGTGTTATGAAAATGATAGAGGTATTTATGTTATGCATATGGGATCGGGTGGTCAGGCTCGCTGACTTGGTTGACACATGTCATCGGTTCCCAATTGCGCAGATCTATGCTCGTGTTGCTGATCACTGGATTGTCTGGACCAGACTCGGTTAGTTACAAACCGCCGCCATATGGCTGGAATATTGCATAGCTAGTAAAACTTAGCTCACTCACACAACTTTCCACACTGCCATTGAAAACAATGTCGTGTGCGGTGCACAGTACATGATTCATCTCGATAGCGCTAGTTGGTTTCCTGACGTCAACAATTCCGACATGAACATAATAACGCCCTGACAGGATAATTGTCTCATCCTTACAGGAATAGATAATAGTCGTCACAGCCCTACATTCTGAAGGGAGATGTAGCGAGATACAGCGACCTGAGAGGAAGATTCTGCTTGTAACCACATCATCTTTGACGTTGAGAAGACCTACGTCAGCAGTACGACAGCGTAATGGAAATATCACGGGTCAATACAGAGTAGGGCGAGAACGGCATCACAGTCAGCACATTAGGAATATCCGACGGCATTTAGTATTTATGCGTTACAGGCCTTAAAGACATTTAAATTAAAATATACTGACGAGTATGGGAACTTTTTGTTAAGTTTGTGAAAAGCCTTGACTTATATTTATATATGTCATGATCTTTAATGGAATACACTGAAACAAGAAGTGTAACATACTTGCTGATGTGTTAGATGACATGGAGTACGTTTCTCGAGCTGTAAGCTATTAACTGGAAGAAAAACTGTTTTAAGAATGTTTCATCCCATTTCGTGTTACCAAAGCAGTAATTGTTTGTGACGGGCGTACTCGGTGGTGACTGCATGTATCTGTCGAATAGCACAATACATCGTTTATTAGGATCGGGCAATTTATTTATTTGTTGTTTAGTGCCGCGCTATGAAATATTAGAAAAAACATGGCGGTGGTCTTTAAGTAATTATGCATGGACCAAATAATCCTGTGATTGACAACGTGAGCACCGATTCGCGAATTTGGAATATCATGACATGCAGTCAGCCTCTCAATCCCAGAGGTGATATCCAACGACAAGCATGGGTTGCTAAGCACTCATATTTTTACCCGGATACCCCATTTCTTCTTTTTCATCCTTGATGTTACAGTTGAAAAGTCAATAGCTTGATGTATCTCTAAGGCGGATACCTTTCTGGATTTGATATCCGTTTTGTCTCGGTCTACGGGAAACTGAACGTATAATCGAGGTTCTATATTAAAAAAGGTGAACAGTGATATATAATTTAGTAGGTTTTGCAAACGATATGAATAAAGCAATTTGTGCAGGAAATATTGTCTATAGCTGGAATGCGCCAAATCACTGTCTGCAATTTCTCATGGCGAAACGTCACTATTGTCCTTGATGGGTCTTGGTTCAGAAATAGCTAGTGTGTTAGACTGAATGATGCAAAATGTCATGTGACACACACTATTATTGATCTTAATCTGCTTATGTCACACCAGACACGCAGTAGTATTGGATGCCGTCTCTTACAAGCTGACGGATGTGGAAGGCCCAATGTATGGAACACCAGACACGCAGTAGTATTGGATGCCGTTTCTTACAAGCTGACGGATGAGGAAGGCCCAATGTATGGAACACCAGACACGCAGTAGTATTGGATGCCGTTTCTTACAAGCTGACGGATGAGGAAGGCCCAATGTATGGAACACCAGACACGCAGTAGTATTGGATGCCGTTTCTTACAAGCTGACGGATGAGGAAGGCCCAATGTATGGAACGACGTACTTGATGTGCGATTATTGCGACAATTCTTTGCAGTTGCAACCGCCCTGTGGTGTAGTGGTGAGAGCAATAGTCCGAATAGCGGAAAGGCGCAGGTTCAATTCCCGGCCGCGTCATATCAAAAGAGGGCACTTGTTGGTCTGCCACTCGGCATTAATGGGTACAAGAAGGTCTGGTCGGCTCGGAGTTACTATAACGTGTCTAAGTAGGGTGTCCATGGTTAACTGCGGCTTCGTAGCACTGTGAACTGGCACTATTAAATCAGCTGAAGTCTGCACACATGCACACGCATGTATGTTGTCATATGAGCCCCACATTAAACCCTATTTCATCTCACCTCTTTGCAGACCCGTGAAGGCCCCGGGGTAGGATAGGCCTTCAGCAACCCATGCTTGCCTTAAAAGGAGACTCTGCTTGTCGTAAGAGACGATTAACGGGATCGGGTTGTCAGGCTCGCTGACTTGGTTGGTACATGTCATCGGTTCCCAACTACGAAGATCGATGGTCATGCTGTTGACCACTGGATTGCCTATTGACAGACCGCCGCCGTAAAACTAAACTCACCTCTTTGCAGATCCTTGTATGTTGTCAAGTTTCATACACTGAAGCGTTCGTAACAGAACGACCCGTAACGACTCTCTAGTTCATCTATAGTTTATCTCAGGCTCATTGATGTCATGGCGCTACGAACGTTTTGATTGGGAACTCCTTACTATTAAATCAACTTTGATCTCAGACCCAACACAACCCTGAAAATCAAATCCTTGCTCTTTTCAGAGAACAAAAGACTGCAGGTGTCAAACGTACATAGACATGGATATCGGATTACGTGGTGGATACATGAAACGGCTCTTTCAAAGCATTCGAAGTGTGCTCTTTTCTAGGACTCAACTTTACGTCTAAGTTTAACAAAGGGAATTTTTAAGCAAGATGTTTGAGGTAAGATATAGGCTGGGAATTATGTGTTTCAGAAAGTCAGGTTGCCCCGACCATCGTCATTGATCATTATCAATGTGGAAATAATGTCTTGTAGTTGTAAAGCTATCTGATGCAGTAGCTTTCGTAAGGGGAACATACCATTTGCAAGATTAAACTGTCAGAGTGGTCCCCATATATACCACTAGGCTACCACGAAAAACTCTAACCAGTAAGGACAAAGTATACTACGTACGTAACGAACTCGCTTATAGCGAACGGATATTAGACTTATATAGCCATACTTTGTTGTTCCTGGTTTATACATGACTAGAGAGAACAGTATGAACTGTACCCTGACATTTTGTGATAATATAGTTCAAGATAAAAAGTGACTGGCTTCTTTTAATTTCTGTGTTAATATACTACGCCAAGTTTTGTATTATGTGTGACCAGCAAACTGATGTGATTTTTAGTTTGTTAATAGAACCACTGACAATTTCATCGTCATCGTCGTCGTCGTCGTCATCGTTGTGGTAACCATCATCATCTGATGTACATGGATACGAAAAGGACAAATAGAAAATAATTCCAGAAGCAGTCTAGACCTATTCTTCATTGAAGTTTTTTTTTAACTTGCTCGATCATTCTAATCTTGATTTCGACTCTTTATTAAAGTTTTCCTCCAGGAACACAGACTGTTGGTGTGTTGTTTTTTATGCGTGTGTGTCTTGCAGTTTGAACGCCAGGATCACAGACATCCAAACAAATACTTGTAATTAAACCGAGACAGGTGGCGCTAATGAATACGTCTGGAGTTGACTTGATATCTAAGCTGAAGAAAAATCTATTTTAGAAATCCATATATCGAATACGAATGCTTCAACAGTTGTGCAGTTGTTTTCTCCACAAGACCCAAGCAGTCACTGAGGTCAAACTGTTCTTCAAACGTCAAATAATACATTGCTGACGTTAACGATCAAACGTCTGGATGTGTGCCTGGCACGCTGCAATCAGCAGCAATCTGTGTATAGAAATGCGTATGTTTCGCTTTGGTTATGCTTCATGACGTGAAATACGTGTAAATACGTTCGCAACACGTTTCGAAAAGCGAGATTTCTAGACTGAATATACACTCACGCGGATGCGCATTTCAGCATTAGCGCCAGTTGTCATTAGCTTCCTCGTGTGCTATTATCCCCTGACACGGCATTCGTTAAAAAATTACTATTTCTGGA
Organism: Haliotis asinina; assembly: GCF_037392515.1. Classification (NCBI taxonomy): domain Eukaryota; kingdom Metazoa; phylum Mollusca; class Gastropoda; order Lepetellida; family Haliotidae; genus Haliotis; species Haliotis asinina. Next base: position 10,590,580 of record NC_090295.1, on the reverse strand, counting down.
AAGCGGCGCAAAATGAGACTCGCATTTGTGAAAGGGAACTAAATTAATTCGACACATCCAGAATTCGAGAAAACGTGACGGCTACAACTTGGGGCGTTCGACTCCCAATCTAGTCAGTGTTGGCTGATGTTGACAGTTTTACATTCGAGGAACAAAGAGAAGCAGCACTACTGTTTCAGAATATAAGTCTTCAGTCAAATATAACCTTCTTCTGACATGACGTTGAATATTATTAGACACCATTGATCTCGTGTCTTCAAACAGAAAGTAATTCATTGTCGGGGAAGTCTGTTTTGTGGCTTTGGGTATTTTAGCATCGGCTGCGTGAATGTTGTACCACAGTCCCTTGGAAGAAGTCAGGAGTCGACTGAAATGGGCATAGACAGGGTGAGACAGGTGCGTGCTGGACGCAGACTGCTAACCGTACGTCTTTGTACCCTTCAACAAGCACAACGAGTCTGACCACTGTCCACCCGGTCTTTTAACAAGCACAGCGAGTCTGACCACTGTCCATCCGGTCTTTTAACAAGCACATCGAGTCTTACCACTGTCCATCCGGTCCTTTAACAAGCACATCGAGTCTTACCACTGTCCATCCGGTCCTTTAACAAGCACATCGAGTCTGACCACTCTCCACCCGGTCTTTTAACAAGCACAGCGAGTCTGACCACTGTCCATCCGGTCTTTTAACAAGCACATCGAGTCTCACCACTGTACATCCGGTCTTTTAACAAGCACATCGAGTCTTACCACTGTCCACCCGGTCCTTTAACAAGCACATCGAGTCTTACCACTGTCCATCCGGTCCTTTAACAAGCACATCGAGTCTGACCACTGTCCACCCGGTCTTTTAACAAGCACAGCGAGTCTGACCACTGTCCACCCGGTCTTTTAACAAGCACATCGAGTCTGACCACTGTCCATCCGGTCTTTTAACAAGCACATCGAGTCTCACCACTGTCCATCCGGTCTTTTAACAAGCACATCGAGTCTTACCACTGTCCACCCGGTCCTTTAACAAGCACATCGAGTCTGACCACTGTCCATCCGGTCTTTTAACAAGCACATCGAGTCTCACCACTGTCCATCCGGTCTTTTAACAAGCACATCGTGTCTTACCACTGTCCATCCGGTCCATTAACAAGCACATCGAGTCTTACCACTGTCCATCCGGTCCTTTAACAAGCACATCGAGTCTTACCACTGTCCATCCGGTCCTTTAACAAGCACATCGAGTCTGACCACTCTCCACCCGGTCTTTTAACAAGCACAGCGAGTCTGACCACTGTCCATCCGGTCTTTTAACAAGTACATCGAGTCTCACCACTGTCCATCCGGTCTTTTAACAAGCACATCGAGTCTTACCACTGTCCACCCGGTCCTTTAACAAGCACATCGAGTCTGACCACTGTCCATCCGGTCCTTTAACAAGCACATCGAGTCTGACCACTGTCCATCCGGTCCTTTAACAAACACATCGTGTCTTACCACTGTCCATCCGGTCCATTAACAAGCACATCGAGTCTTACCACTGTCCATCCGGTCTTTTAACAAGCACATCGAGTCTTACCACTGTCCATCCGGTCCTTTAACAAACACATCGTGTCTTACCACTCTCCACCCGGTCCAATAACAAGCACATCGTGTCTTACCACTGTCCATCCGGTCCTTTAACAAGCACATCGAGTCTTACCACTGTCCATCCGGTCCTTTAACAAACACATCGTGTCTTACCACTCTCCACCCGGTCCATTAACAAGCACATCGTGTCTTACCACTCTCCACCCGGTCCTTTGACAAGCACATCGAGCCTTACCACTGTCCACCCTGTCCTTTAACAAGCACATCGAGTCTTACCACTGTCCTCCCTGTCCTTTAACAAGCACATCGAGTCTTACTTTCCATCCGATCTGCCTTTGTACGTTTTCACAAGCACGTATTACACAGCAAAACAATAACATTTTCCAAACATAAAATCTTGATTCTTTTCAAATAAAGCAATTTGGGTCTATTCATCCTGGCGACACTGCGGTTCCTGTAATAAAATATTTTCAAACATTTCATTAGAGTTCATCGGGTGTAAAGCAGTTTGTCGTGATATATTATTTTTTTCCTAATTATTACTAGTATTACCCATGCAACTAACAGGGGTTTAACCATTATCAGAGAACATCAAAACAAATTAGAAACAAATTATATTAGTTCTGTAGACGAACTGGTTCAACAAGAGCATTATTATTGCTAATATAATTTATGTGATTTGATGGCTTGAGGGATGTTACACTGAAACGTTTTGTTTAACCGTCACGAACAGGAAATACCGTATGTCAATGAAAACATTCCCAAAACCAATTGCAGTGGAATACTCTTTTTGTGTAGTGTATCCCATGAGAGCTTTATCCTTTGATCTCATATACATTTTGTGAGTTCGTTATTAGGTTGTTTAACGTCGCACTCAGCAAAAATCCCGCTATATGGCGGCGATCTGTAAATAATCGAGTAAGAGTTCTGATCAACAGCATGAGCATCGATCTGTACATCAAGGATGCGATGACATGTGTAGGTCAACCAAGTCAGCGAGCCTCACCACCCGTTCCCGTTAGCCGTTGTACATTTCAGTTAAAATTTCCAACCCGTATATACGACTTTATGCATTCTATCCCATTCTTTTGCATGTATGTAGAGGAAAAGATCGACAATAGTGGCTGCACGCCATGTCCGATTCCGAAAAACAATGGAACAATGATGATGTTGGAAAAACCGGGATTAACTGACAATGGACTTAATGGGGCAAGACATTCTTGAAATGGGGGAAAAAATCAACAGTGTGAAGGAGTCATGAATATTTTGTGATTATTTCCAATGTTCTCTGGTTACTCAAAAACAGCAACTGAATCTTGAGTGGTATTCTCGGAAACTAGGCAAGCGTACAATAATGATATTCAGTTTGAATAAACGGCCATATAAGACCCGCGTCCGATTACCCACATCAGTGCAATGTGCCAAATAACACCCCGCGTGGTGGTGGTGTTTTGAGAAGAACCAGTAGGCAGTGTAGAGTTAGCTCCCTCTGACACCACGGAACCTCATCGTAGGTTCAAATCTCGGATCGCCCCTTCTCATGGTATTCCGTCTTTGACTTTACATAAGTCGACTTTGTACATAAGTCGTGGTGTTTGGTGAATCAATGCCCTCAGCAAAAATACTTTAAAATATACACTTAATCTTCACTCATTCTTGGTCACACCTCAGCGATTATTTGACGGTCATGAAAGACTCTCTACTCCACACAAGTTATAGCTCTTTAATGTGGTAGTATTATGAATGATTGCCTCGCGCAGAAGACTACCGCGCTGGTTAAATCCCTTTCATCGAATTCCCTATGTTCTATTTCTAACTCTTGTTCACTAACCTGTAACCACTTTGCAAGTCCAACCTCGCCCATCCATTCGCCTGTCTCTTGTTGCCTCGGTCTGAAAACCCACAACAGGTGCAAGCGCGCGTGCCAGCTGTTTCAGCAGACGATACAAGTCGTCTGTTCGAGTGCCACCTGGTGGACTGCTTGTTGACAGCAGACGACATCGGCTAGAGACAGCAAATGTTTTTACAGGCCACGATCTCACCGAATCGCCACTTCGGCTTCGTTCATGCCAGGGAAGAGTGTTCGTCTTTCTCTCTCGAAGGATTCGAGATTTTTGACACTGCTTTGTTTGCTGGCTTAAATATACCGTGTGTGGAGAACTTGAACTGGATGTTTATTAACACTCCGGACATATTACAGTGAAACGTATTGATTTTCATCTTTGAAAATATGTGCGTTGGATAATAATTGACTCCTGGGGTGTGATTTATCAATTACCTATTAGATAAATCATCAAAGAAACTGATTGCAAGATATTTTGGAAACGTTTAACAACGATGACATTGTCAATAACAAAGCAGAACAACAAACGAAAGTCATACCTGCCATTAAAGGTAAGATATGTTGAATTAATATTGACCGATTTCACTAAAAAAAACCCAAACAAATTACGTGTAATTGTCAATACGCGCAGTCTTCAACAAACGTGGTTGAGATGTGTGTGAGATGACTCTTCAGCGTGTTTAGAACAGTGGCTAACGATAGTACATGGATAGCACGAAACATATTAGCCAACGTTTGGCATTTGAAACTTTCTACTTAGCAGGCAAGATTATCACATTTCATATAACATTTATTATGTTGGGATTGTATTTTCTCAAATGCAATATTTTAACTTTATTTGTGAGTGATGAAAATAATATGACCTCATGTGTAATGGAAAGATGACCTCACATCTGTGTTTTTAAGCGTAGCTTTGTAGGTGCTCATTTGATTCGTGTCTCACATTGTGTTTTTTTCTTGAAGGGTGTCGATTGTTATCTGTGGCATGTTCCCTTGGGGTAAATCTAGATCACACGGGTGACGGGTGAAGGCGAAAACCCCATGAATATTTAATTTATTAACAGCACATTCATTCCGTTACAGAATTATAGGCAACTGTTCCCAACAAAAAACTGAACTCATTAGGTCGTTTCTAATGTGGGGATTTTACAATCAGTCTGGTTATAATGTTATTATGAATACATTAAATGTGATCCTTTGATAAGAAACACATTCTGTTTCAGTGTAGTCTAATGTAGTCACCCCAGCAGTAATAGCTGGCAGGTGTTAAATCGTACATTATTGTTGTGAAGCTTCAAGAGTGAAGTGTGATTTCATTATGATGGCATGCTTAGGGACGACAAGCTCGTATATGATCAACAGCCTGCTCCTCATATAATGTTTACTGATGCTCTACACGTATATAATCATACATGATAAAGGGTAGAATCTATTCTGCCTTAAAATAGTTCATAATACTGAATCTCTTCTGGGAGTTGATAGGCAATTTCAAACATATACTACATTTACTCTAATGACTATGTTTCATTATGTTTCATCTTCAGGTCAATAAACGCTGTCGATAAAAAACACCATCAGTTCGACTTGTAGATGAATCTTGTTTGAAGGAACTTGATCTTCAAAGATGCTAGGCGCTAAACTGCACACGCCTCCTCCAGACCTTTTGATATACGTTTTCTCTTCATGACAAATATGATCATGTCATCTCCGCCTATAAATGTACATACTTACTTTGAAATACTTCCACCAAATGCTATTGAAATGGGTTTGTAGTTTTTGTCGCGGGATGCACTCAAGAACATGACATGGTTGAGTACATTTAAGTGTGTTGAAATATGTAGAAGCGTTTATTAGTCATGGTCGGGTACATGTGTAGTATTATTATATGAAAATATGGCTTTGAAAATACTTTTTATCTAACATTCGCATAAGGTGTAACCTGTTTCCTTACTGCATTTTTCTTCTGGAGTGAAGCAATGAGACAAATGCCAAATACCACAAATATATGGAGATAGCATTTGATATTCGATATGTGAAACACGTTTTTGATACCGTGATATATAGAATCTCGTTTTGTAATTGCCTCTTTCAATTATCCATTTCACAAAACCGAAACATTCTCGTCAACACTTTTTTAAAAAAGACATGGAATTCAAAATGTATGTATATGTGTGTGTTTGTATGTGTGTATATATATATATATATATATATATATATATATATATATATGTGTGTGTGTGTGTGTGTGTGTGTGTGTGTGTGTGTGTGTGTGTGTGTGTGTGTGTGTGTGTGTGTGTGTGTGTATGCATGTATGTACATGAATATATCAAGAACGTCTGTGTCTAGTTTCATCTCAGTCGCGAGGCTACTCAAAAATGAACGCCTAGTTTGCCTGGTCAGAACATCATCATCGGACAAGCCATAGGGAACACAGAAAATTCCTGGCTGTGGCGCAAAGCAACAGACACTTGCTTTGCAATTTCTGTTATAAAGAGCGCACGTACCATATAACGAGGTCTGCAACAAACAGCCATTTGTCGACTCGTCGCCTCTTTATGTGAGTGTTAAATGTGACAACACTTTGAGAGTAGGGAATGAGACTGATCAAAGATATGAACATATGTAGTGATGAGTGAGAGGATTGAATTTTACGCGGCCTTGAACATTATTCCAGTAATATCGCGGCGGAGACACCAGAAATGAGTATCACATATTGTACCCATGTGGAAAATCGAACCGAGGCCTTCGGCGTGACGAGCGAACGCTTCAACCACTAGGCTACCCCACCGCCACTGCGAAGTGATGAGGAGGACTGTGAATTTGTGAAAACAGTAGTTTGGGCGAAATAATTGATAATTCATTTATATTTATATTTGTCATCGGTAGATAACCATGGGATCAACGTTAGCTGACGTAAATCGGCACCATGCAGTCTCTGCACTCAGTCTGCTCAAAGTAAAGGTTTCCTTTATATTTCTTTTATATCTTGGATTGTTATCCTATGGTCCTATGTGTCATTCAGCAGTATAAAGGCCTGTTCCTAATAGTCTCGTCTGTCTGTATGTTTTCCCCAGGGCTTACGTCCTCGCGCTGTCTTCAGCGCTAGAGCGGAGACAGGGTAGCTTAATGATAAGGCGTTCACTTTTCACGCCGAAGATATGGACTCGATTCCTCCTCACATAGGCACATTGTGTGAATCCCATGTCTGGTGTCCCGCCATGATATTGCTGGATTATTGCTGAAGGCGGCGCAATACTAAACTCACTCACTCACTCACTCAGCATTGCACACTGTGACATTTTCCAAACAATTTACGGTTGTAGAATAATTTCTTATTCAATGAATGTATGTTTTAGAGGAAAACGGGGCAGTTGAGTTGGGGTCAAGGAGTCTTTCAACAATATTCCGGAACGTTTGAGACACCAAAATTGGGATTTCAGCTGTGAAGCCATGCTTGAATACGACTTGGGTATTCGGCGTGCAAAGTTAACAATTTAACCACTGCGCTGCACGTGTTCTCTTCAGAACATTTTCGTACATGCACGAAAATACCGTTTGACATTGAAAGTTTCGCAATAGGGTTTACAATTTAACTGAGGTATATTTACACGAGGTATATTTCCTTTTCACAAAACCCGGTAAGTCTCATTGCTGTATGGCTCTTAATACATATAGAATATAGATAACTATTTTTCACATTGATTCTTTTTACTTATTTATGTGTCTGAATACCCGGCATTTTTCTTAACAACAAATTTCAAGATTTATGGAATGTGTCGTTGAGATAAGCGGTTTGGCCATTAATTATTTACTTCGGTATTCGTGGAAGCCCAGGTATGGAGATAAGAAATCTAACAACCAAGCGCTTGGTTAATGTCAGTACCCATGCCAAGATAATACTCATGTGCAGTGGCTTTTGCTGAAATATTCCAACAATGTGGCGGAAATGGGGAAACTGTAAGTCTATATGCGGTATAGTTTAACGCTAACGGATTTAATATGAACAGGTGCAAGGCGAACCCATATAAACGTACCTGTACAACTGTATATTTAACACTACGTCAAGCGAAATTGTATACTCTCTGCGACATTAGTGCCAGGTTTTGATTGTGATTCTTATATATATAAATAATAGGATATATGGTGTGTTTTGACTTTGCCACCAGAGTAGTTTATAAAGATTGCTATATCATCACATGACTTTGCTTGATGATCATTCTAGAAGTTAGTGAGTCAGTAATAAATCATACAACTTTATGGATAACAACTTGTTGATTGCACAAAGCGACGTTTCGGTGTAGATACTTTCACCGTTTTCAAGGTAACCGTTTAACTTGACAACAGTGTAAGAATCTCCACCGTTATCCTGACAACAGTGCAAGAATCGTCACCGTTATCCTGACAACAGTGCAAGAATCGTCACCGTTAGCTTGACAACAGTGTAAGAATCTTCACCGTTATTCTGACAACAGTGCAAGAATCGTCACCGTTAGCTTGACAACAGTGCAAGAATCGTCACCGTTAGCTTGACAACAGTGTAAGAATCTTCACCGTTAGCTTGACAACAGTGTAAGAATCTCCACCGTTATTCTGACAACAGTGCAAGAATCGTCACCGTTAGCTTGACAACAGTGTAAGAATCTTCACCGTTAGCTTGACAACAGTGTAAGAATCTCCACCGTTATTCTGACAACAGTGCAAGAATCGTCACCGTTATCCTGACAACAGTGCAAGAATCGTCACCGTTAGCTTGACAACAGTGTAAGAATCTTCACCGTTAGCTTGACAAGTGTAAGAATCTCCACCGTTATTCTGACAACAGTGCAAGAATCGTCACCGTTATCCTGACAACAGTGCAAGAATCGACACCGTTAGCTTGACAACAGTGTAAGAATCTTCACCGTTAGCTTGACAACTCTATACGAATCGACACCTTTAGCGTTGTAAGAATCTCCAACGGGTGAGTCTGTACAATAAACAAGAAGGTGTTATCCATAAAGCTGTATGGTTTTTAATCGTATGATACGTGTGTTTAACACATTGTGACACTCGCTCCTCACAACTGCCCTTAACACACCTCAGCTCACAACCCTTCGAATTTCTGAACAAATATTTCTTGTTTTGAAAACTATTCCAAATAGTCAAGAAAGGCACGATATCTTTCCGTTTTCGTTGACTGTTCTTTTCACCTTCTTACCTTAAGCTATACAAATAAACCCAAATAAGTATGTTTATATGGAAATGTTAAGTGTCAACTGAAGTTTAACGCTTTGTTTCAACAGAGTATCTGAAATTGTTCATGTATAAAAATACATCAGTGCATGTCCTGTTCCGTGTAGCGTTCTTTCCTCCATGGTAACCGTTCATTCAGGACATAGTCCAAGTCATTACGGCTAAATGCAGACTTTCTTAAAACAAATATAACGCTAGCTCTGCAATTAGCATGCGAATGGTGGACCTCAGGATCACACCTCACATGACGTCTTGTAAACAGAAGGACCTGTTCACGTCATGGCTGGAGCCGTGCTGAGTTTGCAGACGTGGATCACGGATATAATGTCACCTTGGCATTGAGACGTCAGCACCGTTGTCGGCGTGGTGACAGTTTTACTGTAAGAGAAAAACAAACATGTAGAGAAATGACAAACTTTCATTCATGCATTCCCTTGTGGGTCTTTGTTTAACTTCGATGCGGTTTTAAGCCTTGGCTCTAGGGTTATGTTTGAGTAAGTCCTTAAGGTCCCTTGGAAGCACGACCAACAACTTGGTTGAGTGTTTGTATGCGCTAATGGGTTAGTTGGAAACCCACTAACAGGTTGAGAATTTTTCTGTCGAATAGTATTGTCCTGTATATAGTTCATGTAATGAGTTGTTCAACGCTGTTATGACCGTACGCGTTGTATAAGATCGTTCATGTTGTCCAAATTAAGGCAAATTTCAGTTTTCAAATTTCCTTTTGAAATCATGGTTGTGATGGTGATGATGAAAAGGATAAAATGAGGGAAGAAAGTTGAGTGAATGATTCACTCATGTTTTTCACAATATTCCAGCAATATCACGACGGGGTACACTGGAAATGGGTTTCACACATTGTACCCATATGGGGAATCAAACCCGGGCTTTTCGCGTGACAAGCCCACGCTTTAGCCACTATGCTATCCCACAGCCCCGAGGAGGAGGTTGAGATTGATGGTGGTGTTGAAAGCTTCTGGGGATGATGATGATGATGATGATGATGATGATGGTGGTGGTGGTGGTGATGATGATGATGATGATGATGTGTTGGTGGTGATGATGATGGTGATGATGATGGTGATGATGATGATGATGGTGATGATGATGATGATCATCATCATGGTGATAATGATGATGATGATGATGTGTTGGTGGTGATGATGATGGTGATGATGATGGCGATGATGATGATGATGGTGATGATGATGATGATGATGATGGTGATGGTGATGATGATGATGATGATGATGATGATGATGATGATGATGATGATGATGTGTTGGTGGTGGTGGTAGTGATAATGTTGAGAATGATAATTTGGACACAGTTTAGAAAGATGGTGGTGCAGGGGGCTGCTGCTGGTGGTGCTGGTGATGGTGATCGTGTTAACGACAACGTGTAGAGTGAGATCAATACAAAATGTACTAATATGCGTTACATATATACTGTGGTGGAGTTGATTTCGGTCTGTAATGTGATAATGTTGATGTGCAGTGAACTAGATGCGAAGTGCTTGAAGCGCTGTGGTATTACATATATTAATGGATCAGCGTGCAATCAAATTTCTTTCCCATCCCCAAGGGGAATATAAAACCCAAGTTGCCAGTGATGGCCTGGACGGTTGAAGTACAAATTACCATCTCTTATGACATCCTGTAGCGAGTAACAAAGTGAGTTTGGTTTTACACCGCTTTCAGCAATATTCCAGCAATGCTCTCGTCGGGGACACAAGAAATTGGCATTAAGCATTGAACCAGTGTGGGGAAGGGAGACGGGTCTTTGGCATAGCTATCGAACGCTTAATCACCAAGCTAGCTACTCCACCAACCACACCCCCTCAGAAAATGTATTGACGGGGGTGGTCGGAGGAACGTCATCCTCTTCAGTCGCAGAAATAACAGGAAACCTTTCACTGAATGCAATTCTAGAGGCAAGTTTTGATTGCAACGTGGTACGGTTTACTTCATGATATTTTATGGCAAGTTACATCTGAAAATCAACATAAGAAAGAAACATTCATAACAATGGAAACAATTACATTTTTGGAAAACTACTCCTTGTGATCTCGTGCAAACTATACGCCGTTATGCGATAAAAGCATCTGTACCGATTGTGTCCTTTTCAGCTATATCCGTGTCAAATGGCGGCAAACCTGATACACAGCAATCAGGGAAAACCGAGCGAGCTCGTTCTATAGGTCTATATCCATTATATTTCTCAGGAGTGATCCAAAATTAGAATGCGTAGAGTACTTTTAGAGAAGTATGATTAAAAGGCGCATGACCTGATACTTGCTGAATCAGCACATCGTATTTTTACATCGACTACGTTTTGATCTTATGTTTGATGTAGTTTTGGTGCAGCGATCCCAAACCACGTGCTATATCTTAGTGCAGAGCTACCAAACCACGTGCTTTATTTTAGTGCAGAGCTACCAAGCCACGTGACATATTTTAGTGAAGAGTTCCAAACCCGTGTGTGACATTTTAGTGTAGAGTTCCCAAAGCATAGGTTATATTTCAGTGCAGAGATCCCAAACCATGTGTTATATTTTAGTGCAGAGTGCCCAAACCATGTGTTATATTTTAGTGCACAGTGACCAAAGCATGTGTGATATTTTAGCGCAGAGTGCCCAAGGTACAAATTACATTTTAATGCAGGGTTCTTAAAAGGGATATATTTTAAGTTTAAATGTGCACGTTCTTCTTTGTTCCTATCACCTTAATTTATAATTATATTTTCTGAGACGTTTGTGTACCTTTGAAATTTCACCAGCACCGTTGCCAAATAGTAAGTCATAATGATTTGATGACGATATAAGCAGTGTATGCATCATGGTTTATGGGGGCACCCACATAGAACTTGCGCCCACTTACGTGTGAAGTGAAGGGAACAACGAGATGTACAAGGTTAGAGTACTTAAATAGCGACGTGAATGTATGTGGTTGAGTGGGTATGTTAGTGCTTGTACCCGTCCTACTCACGCCGGATTTATTATGCTAGTCTATTCTGGATTGGTGCGTAACTACAGAGAGTGAGAATGTTTTCTCCACTACACCACCGCCCCTACTTTGAGGGTTGATGCCACTTCTTTGCTGTGGAGCTCCCTAGAGGGCCACTACTTACAGCGATTAAATGTTGTGTTGCTCAACAGTCAGCTATACCTCAAGATATAAGATGGTAGTCAAGCATAAGGAAGTATAAAGTGTCTTCTAAAGAAAAGTGTATGTGATGTATCTGATACGGGTAACACTGGCGTGATTCGAGCATCCTGTCAACGGGTACATCTCTTCCATGAGATATCGTGCACGTGGCGATGACAAGGAACACGGTGCTTGAAAATTTTGAGTACGGTCATGAGCAGAGTGAAGGCGTTATGACGGGTGCCACTTGTGCTCAGGAGACACTCACCTTTTCGCGAACACCTGCTTTCATCACCGGTTGATAACTCCTTCATAAACAGATGTTTTGTCATTGAACATCATGATGTCAATCACCGACTTGTCTGGTCCAGACGCTATTGTTTACAGACCATCTTTCAACAGCTGTAATATTGCTGATTGCTGATGATTGTGACGTTTAATATACAAACAGACACATGTTCACTGTTTCGTCGGAATTGTTCAACTGATAAATGAATGCTTTTAGCAGATATTTCCTGTGGATGCTGAAAGTGTTTGGGCTCTTGCTTAGCGGTTACATCACTGTAACCAGAGACCATATAATTATATGATCTCTGTTGTAACAAACGCCTGTCACGGTCACTCCCACATTGTAACCATGCGAGTCTGACCTGATCCGTTACCCCTAGCATGTCCACAGGGACATTCGTTGGAGACAAAAAATACAGTTGCTTTGTATGGAGGATCTCGTCTTAATACGCATTTACTATACAAAGCAATGTTGCTACGGGATGGGCCTTTACAGTTCATGGTCAATCTCTAAATGAAAATACCAGGTCTCTTCATTTCAATATTGTGATTTCACGGCCACACAGCCATTTTCTCTGGTTACACATTGTAGAGGAACAAGCCATATTACAAACATTCCCGTGCCTGAATAATTCCGTTTATGCTATCGCCTTATCGGCAAGCCATAAAACTGATCTTCAAAGGGTTCAGACAAAATACACCTCGAACAGTATATCACGTTCATTATTTCCAAATCTGTACAAATTGCATCTAAGGGGTGTTGAAAGAAGCTGTCGTGGACAAACAGGCTGATGTTTCCAGTTGGTCTGCGTCTAGGCTGGAAACTGGCCCCGGGTCATGGCTGTATCTATGTAATAGCCTCACTTGTCTCCCTCCACATATACCATCTCGCTTGACCAAACAACCCAGCCCTGGAACCGTCCACCTGTGACGACCACAGAGGTGAAGGGGTCAGTTTATAGGGGTTGGGATCAATTAGGGATCTGTGCACAGCTGGGAAGGGACCAGGACGCCATGATGGCACAGAGAACAATCTACTGGAAACTGATTGCGGCTTCTCGACGGGTATGTTATATAGTGGTTGTTGTGTTAACCCTGTACCAATGATTTAGCAAGGGAATATATATCATTTTACATTTATTGCTATTATTATCGAGCAGGAGTGTAGCTACCGTTATAAGAAGAAGCACGTGTTTTTTGCTGAAATGGTAGGACAAGCCCTCAATACTATCCAAACAAAGCTTTTGCTAAAAGGACGAAACTGGCTTGTCACGTATACGCGCCTGATGAGTGATTTAAAGCTGACGTGGCAACTGCGTTTTAAAGAGAAATTCATAGGTTTCGGTATACATAGTCTATTAGCGTCATCAGCTTGGTTGTCGTATAGCTGATTCTTATATATTCATTTAAATTTACACTTACAGACATATCGCGATGTTATTATTACAGCCAGAAGTAACATCGTGAGATACTTTCTTTGTCAGCTTAAGTCGGTCCATCACTGCCGGACGTCCTATCAACATATATTATATGTTTGGGATTACACGTCTTGTACCATGGCATTGTGTATTCATGTATGCGTGCCATTAACATATAAATTATTCCTGGAGGCACGTGTCGCTTTTGTAAACATCTGCTGATATCAACGCATTGCCCAGCATAAGTTAGTAAATCAATGCTGTTTTGTCATCTCGGTTGCGATTTGTCTGTATGAATCAGCGAGCCTGAACCAGTAAACTCTCTGGTTCATTGCGTGACCAGTGATTCACGTCGGGGCATGTGGTAACAGAATCCTGCGGCGTGCAGTACCAAACCCACTCTAACAAACATTAACATGGATCTCTGACCGGGAAACAAGGTTTTGTCCCATATTTCACACTAAAACATGCTGCAAGCATAGCGTATTCGACGGTATTTGAAATACCATCCCTCTGTTCTACCATTACTTACTATGAATGTTGAACAGGGATGTGACACCCAAGATTTATGGAAACCGCTGGAACGATAATCTTATAACATATGTTTCATTTACTCACACTCCCTGCACTTAAACTGAAAAAATGGATGTTCCAGTGGTCCAAGCGCCGTGGGGTGGTGGGATAGTCTAGTGGTTCGATTCCTCACATTTCTACAATATGTTAAGCCCGTTTCTGGTGACCGCTGTCACATTGCTGGAATATTGCGGCGTGAAACTGAACTCACGGAGCACTCAAAGGTTCCTTGGGCAGAACCCTATGGTGGAAAGGTCCAAGTCCGCCTGGTCCCGATTTTGATTCCGGATCTATCAGCACCTATACCCGTGATTGTGAACGCTACCGAAATTATAAACATCTAAGGAATGCTTTATTGTGAATATCACAATGCGTGTGCGTGCTTGGTCCTTCGGGCTTGATGGAGCTAGTATACACTCCGACACGCCGTGTTATTCACAATAATGGACATCCATTAATCTTGCCTAACTGTAACACTTCTACAATCACCTTCAGACTCAGCTCCCTCACTCCAGATAAACTACGTGCAGATAAAGAGAGGAATGTTCTTGAAGACGTAACACTTCTACAATCACCTTCAGACTCAGCTCCCTCACACCAGATAAACTACGTGCAGATAAAGAGAGGAATGTTCTTGAAGACGTCACCAGTATCACGGCAGTCTGTAAATGATCGACTCTTGGCCAGGAACCGCGGTGACTCGATGGCCCTCAACCACCTGGTCAACATGACAAGTCAACAGCCGCTTCATCATCTTTAATCGACTGTTTGGACAAACACGGACCTGGAACCCAATCAAAGGGATACAATTCCCCCGCAATCAGCATAAGGCAGACCGCGAACCACAACTTAATCAGTGACACCGTCTGACTGTGCATGTTGGACGGATCGTATTCTGTCATGTAGATAATTATACAGAATTGAAAATTAGCCTGCAATGATTAAATGCACCGACCTAACGTTTGTATCTCGATATACTATTAAAGCTCATCATTGAATTCAGGTACATCTCATCTTTACCAACGTGTTCAACATATTTGTGTAACTATCATATATGAAATAGCTCACTGCTGTGAGATACACAGTGCGACGTCATCTATTGCTTTGTGGTTTTCTTTTCAGACTGTATGGCGTGGTGTTGGTCATGCTTTCAGCCACTGGTTTGTGTGCTCCAGGTTCGATGTCCCTGGAATATTGCTTCAACCACCCATTTGCCTCAACAGCATGAACGGCATAAGTGTTGTACAGACGGTGGACAAATTACCACCAGCAATTTTAGACCAATATCCAGTTTACATTTCAATGGGGTAGAGTTGGAGGTTGGATTGTTTGGTCGATTTCATGTTATCTGATCATCCAATCACCGGTTTATCTGATCCACATTCGGTGTGGTTTGGTTCAGATTCATTCATCAAATCACCTGTTTTTTCTGATCCACATTTGATGTGGTTTGGTTCTGATTCTCTCATCCAGTCACCGGTTTATCTGATCCACAATTGATGTGGTTTGGTTCTGATTCTTTCAACCAATCACCGGTTTATCTGATCCACATTTGATGTGGTTTGGTTCTGATTCTTTCAACCAATCACCGGTTTATCTGATCCACATTTGATGTGGTTTGGTTCTGATTCTTTCAACCAATCACCGGTTTATCTGATCCACATTTGATGTGGTTTGGTTCTGATTCTTTCAACCAATCACCGGTTTATCTGATCCACATTTGATGTGGTTTGGTTCTGATTCTTTCAACCAATCACCGGTTTATCTGATCCACATTTGATGTGGTTTGGTTCTGATTCTTTCAACCAATCACCGGTTTATCTGATCCACATTTGATGTGGTTTGGTTCTGATTCTTTCAACCAATCACCGGTTTATCTGATCCACATTTGATGTGGTTTGGTTCTGATTCTTTCAACCAATCACCGGTTTATCTGATCCACATTTGATGTGGTTTGGTTCTGATTCTTTCAACCAATCACCGGTTTATCTGATCCACATTTGATGCGGTTTGGTTCTGATTCTTTCAACCAATCACCGGTTTATCTGATCCACAATTGATGTGGTTTGGTTCTGATTCTTTCAACCAATCACCGGTTTATCTGATCCACATTTGATTTGGTTTGGTTCTGATTCTTTCAACCAATCACCGGTTTATCTGATCCACATTTGATGCGGTTTGGTTCTGATTCCTTCAACCAATCACCGGTTTATCTGATCCACATTTGATTTGGTTTGGTTCTGATTCTTTCAACCAATCACCGGTTTATCTGATCCACATTTGATGTGGTTTGGTTCTGATTCTTTCAACCAATCACCGGTTTATCTGATCCACATTTGATGTGGTTTGGTTCTGATTCTTTCAACCAATCACAGTTCGTCTCATCTAGGATGTGGATGGGTCCTGAGTCATAAAACAACATGCACTCACTCTGACAGACCTGTGAGATTAGGAGAATGCGGGGAGAAGAAAGACCCTTGATGGCATCTCCGTGTGTGGTCTCAGACATAATCGCTCATAAAGAGAGGTCTCAGACACCATCGCATATAAACACAAAAGGTGATACCCTTCCGGCTTCCATAATCACCCTCAAACCGTCAGAGCGGACGAACATAGGAGTGGGAACAAAAGCTCGACTCCCACTTGTTTCGCGGTATTATATAACTCCGTTTCTATAATCCCCCATCCATACACTTCCACCTCACCCCTATTGTATTGGACTAAACCTCCTCGGAGGTCGGGAGTCGGGAGTCAGGAGTTTTAATGTTGTGGAAATTCCGTTTGCGCATGTCAGAATAGTGGCGGAGATGCTCAACACGTTCAATTTCTAACCTGGGAAGTGCGCCCAGACGCGTGTATGTCTGTGTGTCTGTCTCTGTGTAAGGGGCATGGGGTGGTCTAGGAGTGAAAGTGTTCGCTCTTCACGCTGAAGACCCGGGTTCGATTCCCTACAAGGGTACAATGTATGAAGGTCATTTCTGCGCTGATTTTTGCTGTTAACCAATGGAATGCACTGGAATAGAATAATATGACTGCGGCATAAAACATTTACTTCGATCTGAAGCCCTGGCTCAGCTGTCACACCAATATTTTTGTCCGTGCGAGTGATATCTCTTGGAGCTGACTATTCTAAGTATGGCGACCTGAAAGAATTGATCTGTATGCTTTACTTCTGGAATCATGTCCTACGGTTGCTGTGTTGAGACGTTAATCCGATCCAATGGTAACTGAAACCAAAGATATAAGTCACCGGGGTTCAGATCTACTCGAACAACACTTGAAACGATCTGAAATTATCAGATTACAGTGTCAATATGATCTGTCCATGAATACAGAACCAACCCAGTAACTGATGCGTGTATGTGTTTATTGTTTGACCCCAATGGCGCTATATTTATTTCAAATAAACTAACTTGCAAAAGAAACGATACCAAGTTTTTACGCCGCAATATCACTGCAGTAGACACCAGAAATATGATTCACGTACTGCGCCCATGCGGAGCGGCGAACGTCTTCAGCCTTACGAGCATTTTGCTTTAACCACTTGGCTACCCCACCGGAAGTTTGGATGATGAGTCGATCCTCTCACTGTTAGTGTGTAAGATATGTAGAACAAAACACCGAAATATGTTTTCCGGGAATAGGAAATAAAATGTTTTATTTCCTGACTTACATGCTAGTAGTGCAGTTTCTAACATTTGTAAGCATGACCACGAACCTTTTCTAAATTATTCACTGTCTGAGGGTGCATTGTTTAGACAAGCACTGACTATATTTTTATTCAGCGGTTTTAGGCTCCCGCTAGACGTGGCCGAGCAACCAGATAGGAGATTTAATGACCAGGAGACATTCTCCACAATCAATATACTGCCACGCCGAATTGGGATTCACCCCCTCATTTTGTTAAAAGACAAATTGGATCCCCGTGTTGCGTTTGGCAGGACTGTACTTTTGGATATTTTCGGTCCCATCGTTTTAGATTTACATTCAACCATTGTCCTCCTAAATCCTCCCAATCCAATTTTCCAGGGGTTTCGCTGGGTCTTATTTCAATTGCTCGTTCTGTCCTCAGACCGCGACTGGGCCTCCCACGGACTGGGTTCTCTGTGCATTCTGCATTGGCTGACTGCATCGGTAATTCGTCAACTGCTTTGTCCATCCTTAGATCTCCGAATCTACATAACCAGTGTGTTTCTTGTTTCATGTGCTGTGTTCTTGCGAATTTCCTAATTTCCTTTTTGATATGACGGATCGATATATGGACAAGAGAGCAAGATAATTGGGTCTATTATCCCTTAACCCCAGGGTAAAACTGGTTTTATTTCAAGGGTGTTGCACGCAACGACTCACAGCAGAGACAAGCCAACCTTTTACCACAAAGGTGGTCTTCATCGTATACAAGTATTCCTTCGAGAGTGACCTTGTCATTTGCAGTGCTTTTGGACGCCGAGAATGTCTGATCTTTAATGGACCTGTGCTTGGAGAAATGTCAGAATATATGCGTGTTTTTCACAATGTATTTGTTTTGTGGTCGCCATAATGGAAATGTAATGAAGATTATCAGACCACTACAAGCTGCTCTTTACGGATTTACACTCGTAAATAGGTTGTAAAGAACACTCTGCTGCTATAGCAACCACCTTCTGAACATGTGAGTGAGACTGGATCCACAAACTCCAGGCTAGACTACACGTATGTACCTAAAATACATGAAACCTCGGCATCTTGTTGGCATTATCCATTAAGGAATGTCGACTCGGGTTTATTTCAATGGATATTTACCAATGGAACAGAAAAAGTGAATTTGTGATCGCCGTCATTACGGGATTACCGCCTTTTAATAGTGAATCCTTATCACCTTGAGCGGACCATTGTAAAGGAAACTGCCACCCTCATCAAAGTCCGCATGGGCATTTATAGCACAGGACACACGACTGAAGCCAAAAAATTGGTTTGTGGTTATTCAACGATTGTGTTACTAGAAACGTCTTTCATACACCCAGTCGCTGAAGCTACATCCTTACTCGTTCTATCATGAGTATTCCTTCATCCTTCAGCAATTGTCGACGTGTTTATTCACGGTGTTGTGGATAATGCAACGATAGCTTTGATCATGCCTGATGAAACAGTGTACGCCATACACCTGCCATACTGAGATCAAGTGTTTTGGAGATTTAATCAAGAAAGTGTCTCTTAGAAAAGAGTCTTCCCTTGAAATCTGAATGTTTAAAGACGAAAGATAGCAGCGCGTCCATCTTCTGTTAAATTAACAACCGTGGAAGGTCTTGACTAAACGATCGACGTGATTCAACCAAACAGCTTGCATCTGATGCTTTAAAAGCAAACACAAGAGGAACGCGTAAATACTTAAGAGCAACTGAACGTTGTCCTGTCCTATTCACCAAGCCATTATATCTATGGTATGTAATGGCGATGAATATTTCTATACCTTAGACACTCTTGCGCCATTGACTTGTGTGAAAAAAGGTGCCTACAGATTCCGAGAAATTGTTCTGTGACAACTCACAGCGTGATATTTGTGCAACGACATCGTTTTCACCTCGTAGGCCATGGCAACGAAACACACCAACCAGACCACACATCTGGTAGGTCTTTTTTATTGATAACCAATACGTCAGGTTGGTGACATTCTTAGAAATATTATTTGATTGTTTCGGTTTTTCATAAAAGCCCTCATAGCTAATTGATTTTGTTCCAGATTTTCGCGATTTGTTGACTTTTGTTCGTTTGTGTTTTTATGTGAATTTATGGATTTGTTGTAGATGTTAATGAGAAATATTTTTTTTAATTCCCACAGGTTTGAAAAGAGATTCAGAACTCTTTGTACATATCCCTTTATGCGTCATGCTTTAAGTAGATGAAGAATGATAGAGTAACGATTGTTTTTAAGATAGGTGTACAATGGAAACCCGTGTACCATGAACGTTGTTTCTGACGTAATAGGATAGAGTAATAACCATATTAATATTGTGCTATACATCCACAAAACCGGTATCTATTAAAACATTGAAGGTTATTATCTCCCTCTCCCCGTGGAGTATAAAAACAGACCCCATCTGTGAGATCACTAGGAGGTTTACCTACACTCTACCACATATCGTTCTACCGGATACCCCTTCAAAGGGCTCGAAGCCTTAGAAACTCTCAGATAAAGCAAACAAATACACAAACACAGCTGAGGATAGTATACCTATCAAACCTCTCCCCTTAGTGAATTAGAGATTTTGGGGGCGATAGGGTAGCCCAACTGTTACTGCGTTGGCTCCACACCGAAGAAACGGCTTCGATTCCCGATATGAGTACAGCGTGTAAGGCTTATTTTCTGCGTTCATTGCGGTGAAATCGCTGGAACTTTGCAAAAAGTGGCGTAAAACTAAACTCGCTCTGTCACTAATGTCGTTACTGTTTCTTATCGGTACATATCATGCAGGTACATCGTGTTACAATATGGGCTTTCATGCCTTATAGATGACGTGATTAACTGCATTAGTTTGAAATGAAACAGTATTGTTCTCATTTTCTTCTATTTTCATGCCAAAATAGATGCTTTTGCTTGCATGATTAGATCCGGTAAAAATGTAAGTTGATACAAACTAGTTCATTCACGTCATGTAGGTTTCCATGTTAATTCATTGTTAATGATACCTTTGTGGTTTCGTGTGTAGATTAATTATCATCAAGTCGAGATGGAGCCACGGGGTATTTATTATATCACAGCTAGCATATCAGCAACGTATGGTTTTCAGAATCGTGAATTTCCCCCACGTAGATAACACGCATAAAAATTGGATTGAAAGATCAACGATCCAAGCATTTGGATGGTAAAGTAAATGGAAAACATTTCAGCAAGGAAATTCATTTTACAAGGGAGTTGGTGGAGTGGCCTAGTGGTTGAAGCCTTTTCTCATTACGTTGGAGACCGGGTTCGATTTCCCATATGGGTACAATGTGTGAAGCCCATTTCTGGTGTCCCCCGTTGTGATATTGCTTGAATAGTACCAAAAGCGGCGTACAGCTAAACTCACTCACTCACTCACTCACTCACTCTTTCATAAGACCGACAAACATATTTCTGTAATCTGATATTTCCTAAACCAACACGGCATTTAGAGAGTCTGGCTAAATGCTACTTTGGACATACTAACGGTAACGTTGTGTCAGAGTGATTCGGAAGGAAAAGGGATGCATCCTTATCATTTCTGTGAAAACCACAACGCATAAAAAAAATTACAATCTCGGCGTCGCTTGGATTCCATGATCATCGTCTCCAGACTCGTCCACGTCACGTAACTCCGTATACACAGCGCCCTGGTCGACAAAGCCAGTATGCCTGTTTAAATCTGTATTTTCAATTTGTCAACCATACAATAAAAACAAATATCTAAATGTTGCCACGGTGTCCAATTTGCTTTCTAAAACCACACATTATATCTTATTTTACAAAAATAAATATCAATTGCATTTTAACTTGAGCAGAGCACATGTATTGCTTTCAGTGGTTGAAAAGTATTAAAGGCCAGTGCTGACGTCAGTACTCTATACTGGTGCCTCTAAATTGAGAACACATCAGACTGGCAATGGACATTAGGTAATATTCAAACGATTACTTAGACACACTCAGCAAGTAAAATGTGTTGAATTCATCCGGAAGGAAATGATGGATGACACAATTATACTTGTGTAATTAGTCTGTAACCAAACCAAGGTTTTTGTCAGTAATATTGATTATTCGCAACATATTGCGTGCTTACAGCGTCAGATGAAATGTACACGGTTCTAGAATGGGTTAGAAACAGCCGCATGTCCTGCCTTGTCTTCCTGCTCTGTCCAGCTGTTCTACCAAGCGTCCATTCAGTATTGCGTCATGTCACGTAATGACGCTCGCTTACGTTGCTCACAACTTAACGAAAGGTATCATGCTATCACTGTTCTTTTGGAAACTAAACACTTGTCTCCGACAATTATTTCGCTCAGCCAAACGGAAAGACAATAGCGTCATCATTGCTGAAAACGTTGACGAGAACAGACACGTGCGTGTTATTCGCGCAAGAGCTGTTATCGTCAGAGTGGCTCATTGGCATGCGATCACCGTCGTAATAATGCCCTTTTAACATTCGCAGACAGATTGGTGTATTATTAAGGAGTTTTAATTGATTGGCATAATTAAAAGTTTCCATGTCGAGTATTAGCGAGACACGTGTCGGACTACTGTGCAAAAGCGATGTAACGTTTCAATTTGAAACTGACGCGATGTCAGAATGTAAGACGTAGCGATTTGGGTCTGTAGACCGGAACAACCGCTTTCCCAAATCATAGCAACTGATTTGGAACCAAGGGTGTGTGCAGTACTTTATAGTTACTGCTTGACTTCATCGCCTTGTAGAAGAGTACACGCCATCAAAGAGCAAAGCTGCTTCTGAACATATTATGGAGGTTGTGAACAAAACGATGTGTAGAATAACACGAGGAAAATAGGATATTAAACGCATAAGATACAAACAGCCAAAATGATTTTGTTCTAACTTGATCAAAGACGGTGCTCTTTTTCACTGTACGATGAAGTTCCTTATGTCTGTTATATACACCTTCTTTTGGTACACCTAGACCCAACAGTAAGCAGTATGAATGACACAGACTTTTTAACAGGTCTGTGAAACTGGCGTGATAACAATTTAATAAATGCAAATTTCAACCTTAATCCGAAATATTTCATCTTATACTATTTAATACAGAAATAGTCCTTGAACGCTTACAAGCTCAAGTAACGGTACCTTTTATGTAAAGTTATCATGCGTTACAGTTCATAGTGAGTGAGTTTGGTTTTATCTCGCCTTTAGCAATATTCCAGCGACGGTGGACACCAGAAATGGGCTTCACACATTATACACACGTGGAGAATCGAACCCAGGTCTTCGGCGAGAAGAGTTAACACTACAGCACCATTCCCTTCCCATGTCATACTAAGTATGCGAGGGTTATTGACAGATTCGCGTCCTTTAACTTCTTGTGAAGTGGTCTGTTGAAGAGCTGAAATTG
Source organism: Haliotis asinina (assembly GCF_037392515.1). NCBI lineage: Eukaryota > Metazoa > Mollusca > Gastropoda > Lepetellida > Haliotidae > Haliotis > Haliotis asinina. The sequence continues at coordinate 10,567,442 of NC_090295.1, read as the reverse complement.
TGTGAAAAGGATGGACTTATGAAGGTCCGGGTAGAATAGGCCTTCAGCAACCCATACTTGCCATAAAAGGCGACTAACGGGATCGGGTGGTCAGGCTCGCTGACTTGGTTGGCACGTCATCAGTTCCCAATTGCGCAGATCGATGCTCATGTTGTTGATCACTGGATTGTCTGGTTCAGACTCGATTATTTACAGACTGCCGCAATATAGCTGGAATGTTGCTGAGTGCGGCGTAAAACTAAACTCACTCACTGTAGAAGGATGCCTATGCTCCTCAGTGTCCTCTGATATATTTTAAGGGTAACAAATTGTGTCTGTTCAAACATCGATTTCAGACGGGATAACAAGCAAATGATACAAACTAAAGCTATTTTAATCAATCATTTGGCTGTATCCGAGTTATATATATAGACAATCCTGTTGGTCCGTCATTAGATCCCTGTAACGTAGCCCAACATTCACTTAGCGGTTCGCCTCTGTTATCTGTCATTAAATTAAGACATACTAGTTTAGTGCGGAATAAAAACACGACCGACCACAAATCATTATAGATAATTAGAATCACGAAAGCCAGGAAAGTGTACAAATGGTCTCACCTTGTAGACATAAGCATTGATGAGGGACACGAAAAATGGTTGCAACTATCTCAGAGAAACGGAAATGAGCATGGCTCCTATTGGTTATTATGATAATATGCGAGAAAGCATTCAAATTGAGATAAATCTATCCCGAAGCTATTATAACATGTTACATGTTAATTAGCGCACGTGAAACAATTTGTGAAAAATGTAGACGGTTCGCATCTTCTCGAAAACTTCAAAAATGTCCGGGAGAGCTTTGTGCACAAAGTTGTAATAATCTGGGATTGGAATCACATAACCTTCTGACCCCAAACTCACCAACCCCAAAACATCAAAACAGTGTAGTAAATGCCTCAAAGAAATATTGCTCTATATTCCCTTTCGGTAAGTTCATATTTTGTTTGATATCGATGCCATCATCAGTTTTGTTTTTATCTTTCAGTTTGCTGACGACGATGACGAGTACGGCGTGTACGCCATCTCCGCAGTATCGTTCCCTTCTCACATAAGAAAGCTTCTCCCAGCTTCCGAAAACCACATGTTGGAATACATGGCACTCGAACGTGCCCGACGTCGTCTCCGTAACGTCATCATTGCTCTCGCAGTCTTCGCCATATGCGCAACGTTGCTCTCTGTGTCTCTCGTCTTCGGCTTCCAGCGGAGAGAAGACGACGTACCTACACAGGTGTGAAGAGACGCCCATATTTTTACTCCCGGAAGACGTTTTTCACCTAAGGGCTAAGGTGGTCGTAGGGCCCATACTTTAAGATAGACTTAAGACTGTCGTAGCGCTAAGGTTGCTTTGCGCAGCCCGCCCAATATGGAGTGAACTTATGAGTGTGAATCCGCGTCTTTACTGGATTTGAACTTCATTGTGTAGGAGAATCTGGAAAAGAAGCCATCACTTCCGTGCATGCGTGTAAAACAACTAGTATTATTTGTTGAATAATCAGGTCTGACCACGACTAAGACGTACGATGTAAACACGTCATTTAAACCAACTTGACATGTTTAAATCACCTATAAAGCAGTTTACAATACATGTAAACAGGATGAATTATAACATCAAGGCTCTGTTTAAATCTATTTTAATGCGACCAAACATATCTGCTCACATGATTATGTTGTTGCTTTTTCTGGTCACTTTCAGACCCCTTCACAGCCAAAGCTAACTTGGGAGACATCTAAACTCCAGACCGTGATTACTCGCCTCAACTCCTCGCAGGATCATTCTAGTCATGCAGCGAAACCTCCTTCCTATGTCGTAGGTAAGTAAAACAGAAATTGCCGCTTTCAGTAAAAATCCATATTTCAGACGGAATTGTCTGTTGCTTATCGCCACGGTAAGCCCTATTCAAGCAATGGCAAGGTGCCCTGTACATAATCGAGGCTGATCCAGACGTCTTAAAGTGATGATGATACGGTGGATAGCATAGTGGATAAAGCATCCGCTCGTCACGCCAAAGACCGGAGTTTGATTCCCGTCGCGATATTGCTGGAATATTGCTAAAAGCGGCGTAAAACTATTATCACTTATACTGCTCGTCAAGTGATGTACAGTGAGTGAGGGAGTTTAGTGTTTCGCCTGCTTTTAACAATGTTCCAGCAATATCACGGCGGGCGCCGCCAGAAATGGACTTCACACATGTGCGGAATCGAACCCAGGTCCTCGACATGACCAGCGAACGCCTTAACCACTAGGCCACAAAATATACACTATCCGACATCAACATCGCTACATAGACAAGGCTGGAATTTAGAACTTAAAATCTTTCACATCTAAACCACCATTATGAGTGGTGTTGTGATATATATCGATAGGTCTCAGGCAGGGTTAAATACTGAAATATAAAATGACGTTTATCAAATTCTTAATGTAACTGTACAACTCGTTAATTAATTTCTTGATATTATAGACACTTTCTTTATGCCTCACAAATATTACAATGTAAGGATCCCGTAGAAATGAACCGAGGTATGTTCTGTTTATAACGCTTTTAGATGTTAATTACATGTCTGTAGGATGCTAGGTATGATAGATTTATCTTAGAAAATGAGAGTTATGTACATTGATAACTCGATAAATTCTTACTGTGATTCGTAAATGTCATGTTTCCTTCGTAGAAAAAGTATAGCTTTAAACGACTGCATTGTGTTGAACAATTCTTGTATTTTGTACAATTGTTACTGGCGTTGCCAAATTGTCATACGTCTTTCATGTGAAGAACAAATATTGAATCCCTAAATCTAATAAAACGAAGGAATTCGTGTAGGCACTTATGTGCCGATGGAAACGACGTCATATGAATCCCTCAGTAACATATGCCCTCTTTAATTTCAGCCAATATTCCTGCTTATATAGTCAAGAGCCGTACCCGGTGCGTTAAGAAATGCTGGGCTTACTCGGCATTCCGGTTTCGCGCCTCCTGCCACGACGGATACTGCATCTGTAACGCCGACAACTACGACTCGCTCACCTGTCTCCGTAAGTAAACCCGGTTATCATTCATCTTGGATGTTCAGTATGCATCAGGAATTATCGTCCACCAATGAATGTTCAGTGTCTAGCAGGAATTATCACCTACCAATGAATGTTCAGTGTCTAGCAGGAATTATCATCTACCAATAGATGTTCAGTGTCTAGCAGGAATTATCATCTACCAATAGATGTTCAGTGTCTGGCAGGAATTATCACCTACCAATGAATGTTCAGTGTCTAGCAGGAATTATCACCCACCAATGAATGTTCAGTGTCTAGCAGGAATTATCATCTACCAATAGATGTTCAGTGTCTGGCAGGAATTATCACCTACCAATGAATGTTCGTACTTAGCAGGAGTTATCACCGATCAAAGACTATTCTGTATTATGTGAAGGACATTGTTGCTATATCGGTCAAAGTCTGTTGAGGAGTCTTCACCAGAGAGACTTTTCTTCAATCATCCATAAGTATGTCTTATGTTTATATGTGTGAACGTTGCGACAATAGAAATAGAATCTGTGTCTGTTGTCACAACTAACTTGTTAACATTTGTTTTGTCAGACGCGTTTGGGTAGACATCACATATTAGAGTAGCCGGGCAACAATGACAACAACACTTAGTTTCCGTCTGAAGGATTAGACAACTAGGTGTCAGTCCACAAAACTTTCGTGAAGCTGCGATATTCGTAATCCTACGATAAACTGTTGAGTTGAGACATTCGTAAACCTATAATAAACTCTTTAGTTGCGACATTCGTAAACCAGTAACAAACTGTATAGTTGCAACATTCGTAAACCTGTCATAAACTGTTGAGTTGCGACAGGTCGTAAGTTTGCGTACATGGATGATGTTGTTGGTGCGTAGCTGTCCCGGAAACCAGTCAGCATGGGACAATTCCCGTTGTGATCAAGGCCTCCTTTCACAAAGCACTAAGGTGATCGCAAGTCTCCAAGGTAACCATAGGACAATGTTAAAGCAAGGAAGTTAAGGCTAAATAACCTTAGTAAAGGCTGCTTCGTGAAAGGGGCCCCTGGTAAACATTTACGGATGAACATCTTCTTTTTCTGAGAGAAGTTTTCGATACAGATTCCTGTGTCGTTGTCAAGCGGGTACAAAAGCGATACGATACAAGAATCTGTATTAAAACGTAGCATCATCTGAATAAAGAACTTGGTCACCCATAAAGTTCATGTTTATCTGACTCTCCAGTTCAGTTTTAATTTGCCACTCAAACAAGTCTGTGCAGAGCTTCTGAGAGCCCTCCCTCCCTCCCTACTTAGACACAGCTCAAGACAGCGTTAAAACAATTCCTTTACTCAATATTTAGCAATACTGATTATATTAACATCTCAAAACATGGCTTAGTAGACTGAAACTGTAAACTGACTGCACGTACGTTTAGAAAACGGTTACCCAAACTGATCTTGCCTCTATGTCTACCACTATACTCTGTGTTAACCACAAAAAAGCTATTTGTAGATTTCTTTATTCAGCGTTCCGATTTTGATTGTTGTAATTATAATGTAGATGGGAAATGATTTGAAACAGGATGCATAATGCAACCATATTCACAATCATAATCACAGCAATCACTGCAAATTGGTCTATTCACGACGATGGCAGATTTGAAGAGCCTTTCTTACAACCTGTTCCACTGAAGCGTGAGATATTGAATATTTCATGACAACGGTAAACACCCACAATATGACTTCCTGATTTTCATTCAGTTATTAACGAGCAATTATCCGTTTTCAGCGGCTGTCGATACTTGCAATATTCGGAAGAACGGGAAGTCGAAAGCAGTTGCTGTTTTGAAAGGCACACAACAAAAGGTGTTCAGCTGTCAGTCAGATGTCAACACGGAAAGAGCCGATCTTCATGTATTGAGTATCTTCGGCAATCATCGTTCCCTTTCGACAACAGTGGAAGTTAGCCGAAATTCATCCAAGCCAGCTGTTCTGGCTCTAGTCAATTATCACCCGGTCACGTGGAGAATTAGGATAAAGCCAAATGTTAATCTTCAAAAAGTAATTTTGGTGAGTATTTTTATAACAGTCATGGAATAGGAATCAAGTAACAGAAGGAAATTAAAACTGACAAAAATGACGGTCCATAGTATCCGTCGACAGTTGGAGTCCGGGGTCGGGAGTGAGTAAGTGTTTAGCCGTGTTTTAGCAATACATCAGTATTTGTGCAATATCACGGTGGGGGACACCAGAGATGGATTTCACGCATATTAATTGGTCAGTGCCCGTGTCTTGACATGACAACCACTGGGCTACCCCAACTCGGGAAATTTGAAAAACAAAAATCATGTTTCCGAATAATTATACACGGGATTCATGAATCAAGCTAATGTCTGAGATACAATTATCTTGTAAACTTTGAAGGTTAAAATTGGCCTCCAGCTTGTAAGAGGCGACTAACGGTATCGGTGCTCATGCTCGCTCACTTGGTAGATTGTTGCTCATGATATCGCCCACTGGAGTGTCTGGTCCAGACTCGGTCGTTTAATGTATACTCTATATAGGTGGGACATTGGTGAGTTTAAATGACACTCTAACTAACCTTTTGCAGCCTTACTAGAAATATTCACTAACTATTGAATTTTGTATCTGCAGGTATCGTACAACCATTTAGTGCATACGTCGGTCCTCTTTGACTTCTTGGAGGAACACGAGTACCCTGAAGTCCTCCGCCTTTACTCTCAGACAGGGTATGGAGAAGACAGATACGGGGGACACACACCCCTACTTATCAACAATATTCAAAGGGAGTTCGGGAAAGTCAAGACCTTCTCCGGAACATCCCATGCGGATGAGTGGTTCCTTGACCTTTCCTGAACCAAAAACAGTGTATAAGTGAAGCCGAGTTAGCGTGCAAGTGTGACTGTGTGAAAGTGCGACCCAGCTTGGCTGGGTTGAAAAGTCCATGTGGACGTGTAAAGCCGAACCTACGTACACGCGCGAGGGCTGTCAAAACGACAACCTTTCATATGATAAATTAGTTATGGGTGTCGTGATGAGGCGTGATGATGACGGAAGATTCCTATTGTCCCTACAGAATTGACGTTAACGAGGTGTACGTGTATCAGCGAATCTTTTTTCGTTTTTGCTTTGATGTACTCTTGAGCAGGAGCTACCGCTCTCAGACTATTTTGTGTTTATTGATGAACTTTCAGGGTAACGAATCGGACTTAGGTCTGACAACCATATTCTATACACGATAACTCTAGTATCTAGTCTGAACTTTCATGCACGGAAAACGTACATTGAACCTTTACGGCTCGTCTGTATGAACTATGTCATGAGGACTAAGACATGGTCCCGATGTGTAATGTCACTGACTGTCTTCTCTTCCGGTTGCTCGTCCTGGTCGAGATTTCAGATGGATCTGTTTACAGATCGTAACAATATGTTCATGTTAGTGTAAACGGAATATGACCTGCAATGCAAAATATGTTGAATATCAACGTGTGGCTAGAATAATATGGTTATTGTGCTCAGAATGTAATTGTTTTTGTTTGTTTGCTTGCGTTCATATTGACAGTGCTTCAGATTCTCAGCTCAGTCAGTCAGTGGTATATCCGAATAGGATATACACCTATGCTTTGTGGAAATGTTGCTGAATTTGTGGAAAAAGAAAATGCGCCATTCGTCAGTGTGATTGTGTAGATTTTAAACGAAACCATTGCTTTTCGGATATAATCATGTAAATCGACTACCTGAAGCCTTGTCTCTGAGTCGCCCTTTATTGCAAAGTTTGGTTGACATTGTTTATTTGGGAAGGTAAACAAACTGAATTATAAACTCAAACTAATGACCACAGTTGTAGCAATTATTTAAAAAACACCATCCAACTGGCTTGTCAATACAACGAGCATGGTTGAATAATTGCTTGAAATAGACTAAAAATATCAATAAACCAGTAACAATATTTCATTTAATCAACACCAGGTGACCTGTATTCCACCGGACTGGCAACAGCTTCAACGAACGTGTTTTTCAGTGTTATTAATAGCTCAAATACGTTTTTCCACAGGACCATTTTTTAGGTCGTTGTACATACATGAATATAACTACTCGTATGTATTAATGAATCCCATTACTGTATGAGTATGCCTCATTTATTTATAACAAGAATGCGCCGACAAAACGTTTCCTGTCATATGGTTGTAGTTTAATTATGAGTTAATTAACACAGTGTTAATTCCTATATTCTTTATGATAGGCGATAGATATGTATATTTTCATAGATTTTACAGGAAATTATACAGATATCCACTGTTTCTGCCAGTCTTTCTCAAATTACGTTGACTTTCTTTTCCAGAAAAGGTAATAGGTGATTGATTTTAACTGCATGTTCTGAAAACCGTGTCCACTTTTTAGACCATCCATTCCAATATAATTATTCTGGGAGGTCGGGGCCGCTTACGCCGCACTCGTTTAAAGTTAGCAGGTGGAAGAAATTGGGTTCTTTTTGACATTTACCAAAATAATCCTGATCAGGAATCTCCTCTTTGAATGTGATCCGATTAACGACTTGCTTTTTGCGTCTTAAACACAAACCAGACCCACGTGGTAAACAATTTCTGACAAGACTTCTAATAGAATTGTAACGGCTGGTTATGTCCAATATCACTTTGCTCGTGTTAGTACGAATGAAATGATGAGGTGCGAAAATGATTATGCTACATGAAGCAATAACGGCGTTTGTAATGGGGTTTTTTATTATTATTTCTTTTCTTTTTTTTCTTTTTCTTTTTTCTTTTTTATTATTTTTGCTTTGTTTTGTTTTCACAAACAGCTTCCATTTGCAGCCTAGTGGAAGTGGATGCATACGGCAAAATCAGTATGTAACCACTTCATGACTCAAAAAGACTACATTTTTATAGTTAGAGCACCAAATTACATTTGTTAATGTTAGTGAGTGGATATAATGCTGCTTTGAACAGTAGAAGGCGCTCCAAGGCTCCTACACAAACCATAGTCTACAGATGTCCTAGTACTGGTAAGGGAGGCAACTTAACGCAAGGAATTACAGCGCCTCGGACAGCTGCGCCAACCTGACCGACATATACAGAGAAACTGACACTTTCACTTTATATTGGTGCATCATTGCGAGTGATTCCAATTTTGACCCAATTTCCTCACCGTATTGGGAAACAACAACAAGTAAAGTAGTGATTTGTTGATATAAAAATCAGTAAAGTCAGATTAAGCTAAAGTCTTACAGGTAAAATAGGAACCAGGAAAGAATGTTGAATATTCAACCCTAGCTTTATAATGGTCATTAAAGCCTCTGAAACGCCATTGTTGATTCCATTAACATGGTGTCCAAACATATGTTATTATATCTGATATGGGGCGGTGAAGTAATTAAAGCGTTCGCCTCGTCGCGCGGAAGACCCGGTTCGATTCCCCACAGCGCGTGAAGGCTATTCCTGGTATCCCATCCGTGACATTTCTGGTATATTGCTAAAAACGGCGAAACACCATACTCACTATTTGTGGTATGCCAGGCGTCCAAGGCACCTCAATTCGCTTCTGTGTAGAGTTGCGTCTCTAAGGTCATGATCAGATTTTGTGGGTTTGAATCCCATATTCCCCTGACAATAATTATTGGTTTGTGAGCACCATATACACGTGCCCGTGGGTGGCCAACATGACGATATCGCAACGCATCACTTAGTATTCAAAATACTGTTCAAATAGACTAATTCCTACTGTCTACTGGTTACACAAATACAACCATCTCCACTGTCTGTTTGAAAGTACTCGCGGCATTTTCCGAAATACAGTCAGTTGCTGTGGCATCAAAGAGTTATCGTCTTGCTATTATGTACAACGTCTCGGCGTCAGCGAGACTCTGTCGACTGATATCTGTTGCTGCTACTACGGTAATATGCTGACAACGTTTGTCAGCTTCAGTGTCGATGTGTTATCAATGGCTTTTAATGATTCATGAATCGGAATGTTCCTTGCATTCAAACCTTTATTAAATTTCTCCAATGGCAACAACTAAAGCTCTGTATAGCTCACACGATTCATTCTGATGGTAAAAATGTGGCGAAAAAAATATACCTCCTCAGGCGGTTGTCCTAGTGGAAGAATTATATTGCTATGCTTTCAATAATATCGTTCATTTTTAGAATTCGATATAAATAACAAATCAGTATTACTCACAAGAGGATAACAATATCCGATCGATTCACATTTGAAAAGTTAATTTGCCGTGGCATGAAATTTTATCTATTTTGTATGGAGAAATTGAATCTTTAAAGTTGATCATTTATCACCTATAGTATGACAATTAAGTGCACACTGCCATCTGCCTACTACAATTATATCGAAGGTTCGGGAGCGGAGTAGGTGAGATATATCTGAATCTAGGATTGGAGCCTAACAAAAACTCTAGAATATGTAATTTATAGAGAAAGTGTACGCCCAGATATCACATATGTCACATGACAAATTACGTGTTTATTAAAAAATGAAAAACAAAACAAAAAAGAATCGGATGTTCTTGGAGTCCTTTTCATGGTATGACAGAGTAACGATAGTTATGTGAAAATAATCGATGTTCGAGCTTGTACAACTGTACCGGGAACAATGCGGACAACTAGGATGGGACGATTTTGTACATCAGTTTTAGGGGGGGATGGGGGATGGCATGCTTCTCCATAATAAAGCACCATCGACCCCATATCCATAAATGAAGAACTCCTTAGCCCTGTTAGGGACCATTGGTTTTGTTTCCAATTGTTTACGTGTGTCCCTGTATATTCACTTCAGCAGCCGACTCGAGAGTGGCATTCAGACTAGCAATACATTTTGTTTCAGAATAATAACTTCTTTGTTAATGCTATTTTGATATTTTTACCTGAAACATCTTACATAGCAGCTTATTTCAACAACCTTTGCTTTTTACGAGATAATAAGCGATAATACTCATTAATGATAGACACTGTCTCATCCAAACATCTCAGGTGGCGTCATCGCTCATTGAACCTATCCATAACAGGGCCATACTGTCTCGACCACCGGCCCCGAGCATGGATCAGTTATCTAGTCAGTTCATGTTCCATCTAAAAACTAAATTTAACACTCATTTTCGTTTCATCATTAATTTAAGTATTCGAGGTTTTGTACAAACCTGCATTTTTCAGAAAACTGATGCTACTTGAATCTGTGTTGTGTATTTATATATTTCCCCTATAGTCTTATGAATAAAAATATGTTAACCGCACGTGTTATTGTAGTTTTTTCAGTTACCAGCTGTCTTAAAATGGAATCATTATTGTTTTGCTCGGAACGTTTGACGTAATGAAGACGTCAGTCAGTGTTGTTGTTGTTTTGTTTTGTTTTTTCATAGTAATGTCAGTTTTCAGTATACATTTGTTCAAAAGCTTTTCGAAGTACATGTAGTTGATCTATAAAATCCACCTGCGTACCACACACTTCATCACTGTATGCAATGAAAATGTCTTCTTCTTTGTGCACAGGTAAAAAGGCCGGGGAAAATCTGAAAACGTCAAGAAGCTCTGCTTCACACATGCCTCAAATGGGGTTGTTTCATCATCAGATATTGTTGGAGATACATGATATGACTGCTCGGGTGTGACGCCATGGATTTTCACGGTTAATAAATGTGGAAGCCTTTTGTTCACATTTTACACTTCACTTCCCGAACTTTCCTCAATCTGTCAAAGCTATTATGTGCGGCATTGTGTCTAACTGTATTTTTGATTGGTGGAATTAACGGCTGTTCGGACCCACTTCACTCTGATCCCCACAACCGACTCACGCCACAGAACCACACCTACCCCAAATCACGCTAACGCTAACTCACATTGGGCCCACTCGATTCATTCAAACACTGTCTCACCCCCACCACATATCCTACCTGACAATCATGACTGATCGCCATGCCAAAACTACACCCAAATAAATCTCACACTGACGTCCTGTCCGAAATCTCCAATCTCACCCCACGCGCCACAAAACCATCACACTCCCATCACCAATCACACTTTACTCACAAAACCCGGGCCCCACCTCGCACCAGCCTCTGGCCACATCTCACAACTACCTTGACCACACCCCACGGACCACTGAACCTTCATTTATCAAACTTCATTCGCGTTGCCCGAACCCCACCTCTCACCAACCTCTGACCACACCTCACAACTACCTTGACCAAACCCCACGCACAACTGACCCATCATCTATCACACTTTACTCACATAACCCGGGCCCCACCTCTCACCAACCTCTGGCCACACATCACAACTACCTTGACCACACCTCCACGCACCACTGAACCTTCACTTATCAATATTTGAGTCGCATCTCCCGGGCAACACCTCGTACCAAACACTGACCACACCTCACAACTACCTTGGCCACACACCCGTGCACCACAGATCACACATTTTAGCGCATAATCCTGATGCCAATTTACACGTCCTCTGACACCACCTCTCAGTTACTCCGAACCCCACTTCACTTCACCTCGACCTCACCAGGGAGAGTCCGATTTAGCGTATCCGGCAAAGAGCAAGGTATATTCTTCAAGTTTGACCAAACCTTTCCAAAAGTCATCACGGAAGTCTTCATGACAATGTGTTTCTCTACACCCAAATGTTTTTGTACCGTAGCGTCCAGACTGAAGCTTCAGGGAGCTATCGTTTAATGCATAGTCCTCTGGACACTGCATCTGTTGAGGTGAATCCTTTGCTTTAAGGCATCTTCGGAATTTAAAGGCTTTAATCTGGATATTCAGAAGAATGAAGCTGTTTCCAGGGTTTTAAAGATCCTTCAATGACCGGAATGACCTTAGAAAAATCTAAATATCTCAACTATGTAGCTCTTTTTTTAAATAATTCAGATAAAGATAGCTCGTTCTGCATCTGAAATCACATCAACGCATTATATTCTCCAAACAGATGGTGGTATTTTATACTTGGCAGTTAAGTACATTAACCTTTACGTAAACAAAACAACATAGCGTGCAGCACCTGAGAATAACTCTAGCGTACTTCCCCTTTCAGAGGATACGAGATACGAACAATATCGCGATTGTACAAATCTTAATCCTACTCCCGCTGCGAGGCAGAACAAAACAATCCCATTTTCATTCATATATCTGGTCTACCCAACCACACCACAGCCTGGTCCGCGTCACAAAACCATCTCAGCGCTGCGATGATCGTTAGACAGTTCAAGCTTAGGAGCTGCCTGGTTCCCTGGGTCTGATGCGCTACGCAGGGGCATTCGTCAACACTCGCCCTTTTCCGTAACCCCCAAGAATTTGGCTTGACCCGGAATAACACGAATGGGTCACTAATGGGTGGGTGAGTGAGGTTTTGTATTGCAATCAGCTATATTTCAGCGATATGACGGCGGTCTGTAAACTGTCGAATCTGGACCAGACAATCCAGTGATCAACAGTATGAGCATCGATCTGCGAAATTGGGATACGATGACATAAATCAAAAGGGGCGGATATAGCTTTTTTGAGAAAGGGGGCTGGGATACACACACTATTCGGGATAAAAAGGGGGTTGAGGGCGCACCGCTGCACCCCCCATCTGGATCCGCCTATAGTAAATCAAGTCAGTGCGTCAAACATCCCGTTGAGTGGCGTCAATAATGTGTTACTGAACAGCAATTCTGACCCATGTCCTCAACGGTCGGTTCATGATAGTACCCAGCATATGTAGATCATTGGATAGACAGGTCCTGACGTTAAACAACGCGATCCAAATAGCACTAAATGAATAATCATTACCCGATCCAGCTTGCTTTGTGTTTTGAACACAGCCCCTATAGTATGATAAAAGGGCGATATTAAACATTGGGGCAGAGTCACAGGAAAATATATCTGTGCAGTTTTAATGCCATACTTTCGCTATCAACCACTGGTTTGCACATGTAAGAATTAACTATAACATCACATACCTCTATGGTCCACTGTAATCATAAGGCCCTATATGTCACTGTCGTTGGAGAAGGAGTGATGTCTGCAAGACGTACCCAGGCACGAACCGTCGCGGCGATGTAGTATCTGAACGTTCGTCACCTCGATATGTACCTCGATTCCCAGCATAGGTACAATGTTTATTGCCCATTTCAGTGATGTTGATTGAATATTGCTCAAAGCAGCGTAAAATCTATCCTAAGACATTTTCTCAAACACTGTTTACTTTAGAAATTTCACACTAACGTTAGTCTTATCCTCTCAGACGAGTAAGAACATTGGTGTATTTAACTAATCTGATGATTTATAAGCATAAGGGTCTTGTAACACGGTAACAAACTACACAATCTTGGTGGCAGTTTTTAGCTTACACGTCACCGAGCTACTAAATAAAACAGCAAGTGCCTTAACAGTGTCTGCATAAGGTGTTCAAAGGAAACTACTCAGTCTGACTCCATGTCAGTTGAGACCCGTGAAGGTCCCGGGGTAGAATAGGCCTTCAGCAACCCATGCTTGCCATAAAAGGCGACTATGCTTGTCGTAAGAGGCGACTAACGGGATCGGGTGGTCAGGCTCGCTGACTTGGTTGACACATGTCATCGGTTCCCAATTGCGCAGATCGATGCTCATGTTGTTGGATTGTCTGGTCCAGACTCGATTATTTACAGACCGCCGCCATATAGCTGGGATATTGCTGAGTGCGGCGTAAAACTAAACTCACTCACTCACTCCCATGTCAATTGAAGTTTGCATGCTCACCTTAGAGAAAACAATCGAGTATGAGTTACAAAACTGGGGCCATAAATATATTTTTCCGGACAAAGTTCCTCGTTTCATGTTTGTATCTACAGTCAGAGGCAAAATACCAACAAACACGCGCACCATTTTTGATTGTGTGTAATTCAGTTTTGTGGGTGACAGTTTCATTCTTGATAATATGTTCTGTTTTTCGGTTAGATTAATGAATATGCATAGCACGTGCATTTCATGTTGGAGGGAGACTTGGAGACCGGAGCTTGTCAGACTGATGATCTTGATTTGTTGGCTTGAGAATCTGGTCCAATGACACCGCAGCTCGTGGTTTCTGTCGGCTTCCACCTCGCTTCATGACCTGATGTCGAGCGCCAAGAGGATATTCACCAGGTTAGTTATATCAGAGACCATATAATAGATCTATTATATGGTCTCTGGTTATATTGTGTGTAGACAGTTTAATGGGGCTTTAAGAATTTAGGGGTAATAATCAAATAGTGGGGGTAGGGATGTCTATTTTCCTCTAGCCTTGATAATTTCGTCCTATACACATTTCCGAATAACCTGTGTTTTATTTAGTATATCGCCTGGGATTCGATCCGCTATGCTGGAGGTCCTCTCAACTTCCGACTCTCAATCTTCCGGTAGAGTGATCTCGGCTACAGAGAAGTTGATGCTAACATGTACTTTTTTGCGTATGTTTAGCGATACGTTGAGGGTGACGTTACATAGTACTGTCATAACTGATTTTGTTTAATTTTGTGAAGTTGTCTGTTGAATTAGTACATTTTTATCTGTGAACTACATTATGTCACATCCACTTCTTGAGCATCATCTAATCTTTGTGTGTTTTTGTTATATAATCGTGTGTTTGTCGTGGCAGATGTAGCACGTGCCTTGACTTGAGCATATACAGTCAGGCCGCGTTAATCCTGACGCTTCTCTTTTTCATCAAAAACGATCGGATAGTGAAACGTACGGACTACTGAAACGAACTTTTATGAACACAACTAATGTAGGGTTACTTCCCTTTGACATGGCAATACAAAAACATACGCACGTATACAAGTTTCAAAAGACTTTATTACAGTTTGTAGACATAATAACTCGAATATTCATATAATAACCAATCAATGCATACAATCATGTCTGTCAAATGATCATAGCCAATCACAAAACAAATCCGATGTCCGGAATTGTGCTCTTGCCGATAGAATGTCCGAATTCTTGACCAAAATGTTTACACATAAGATCAAAATTGGCTTTAGGGTTTTCTCTTTTTTTGTGTGCGGCTGTAATTTCATATCTTTTACGCCTAGGGGCGGGACTTGCCATTATGACTGACAAGCGTCAGGTGATCTAACGCGACCTGACTGTATATTGACTAGTAATGGTAACTCCTGCTCTTTCTTGCCATTTCCACCACTCGAGTCCTGAAGTTCTTTATCATTACATCATATCTTCAAAAGATCGCTTTCCCCTTGTAATATCATGTACTCATAGCTCATCTTCTACTGACGCGTAAAGGTATGCTTGCGATAAAAGGTGACTGTCGTAAGAGGTGACTAACGGGATCGGAGGGTCAGGCTCACTGACTTGGTTGACACATGTCATCGGTTCCCAGTTGAGCAGATCGATGTTCATGTTGTTAATCACTGGATTGTCTGGTCCAGACTCGATTATTTACAGACCACCGCCATATTGCTGAGTTATTGCTGAGTGCGTCGTAAAACTAAACTCACTAACCCATCTTCTGCTGATCCATTACTGATCTACAACTCCTTTCTTCTGGCGATATCACCCCAGGTCAGCAAAGACTGAGATGACACACGTGATTTTTTTCCTTTTAGTCCCGACGTTATGATTTAGGGACATACGTTTGACGGCCAGGCCTCTTCTGTAAGTAATTTTTCAAGCACTGGTTTGTCTCACTAAGGGATGATTTTTCTTCTCCTAATTCTAGTAATTCACCACCACCCCAGGTATCTCCTGTTTCTATTAACATACCTTCCCGACCCAAAGCACCATTATATATCCCGCTCGTTTTATGGACTGACCCGTGAAGGTCCCTGGGTAGAATAGGCCTTCAGCAATCCATGCTTGCCATAAAAGGCGACTATGCTTGTCGTAAGAGGCGACTAACGGGATCGGGTGGTCAGGCTCGCTGACTTGGTTGACACGTGTAATCGGTTCCCAATTGCTCAGATCGATGCTCATGTTGTTGATCACTGGATTGTCTGGTCCAGACTCGATTATGTACAGACCGCCGCCATATAACTGGAATATTGCTAAGTGCGGCGTAAAACTCACTCAGTCACTCACTCACTCACCGTTTTATGGACTCGCAGTCCCCCAGTCCTTCACCCCACCGTCCAGAAAATGCAAGGCCAAAACCCGGCACCTAACTCCCCCTACACCTGCCAGTCCCCCTTCCAATACCCCTTCATCCCCGACACCATCCTCCTCGCCCACTGCTGCTGCACCTAACAACCCACCAGTTTCGGGTCCTGTGGTGAGAGCTACTGTCATAATGAATTTGTTTACCTTGTCTGTTAACGTACGCACTACTGGGAGCACTGTTAAGTTTTGTAAACGCTACGGTGTTTTGCCAGTACAAGGTCGCAAAGTACATACTCGCCAAGTACATACTCGCCAAGTACATACTCGCCAAGTACAGACTCGCCAAGTACATACTCGCCAAGTACATACTCGCACTTACGGTATTAACAGGAAGGGTAAAAACGGTTCCGTTCAGGTTCCAGTGTAACAAAAAATCGTGCAAAAAATCTAATAAACAAGTTCCTGCACGGAGGGGTACGTGGTTTTCTGGGTCGTTGGCTAAAACTATTCTCCTTACTGTCAAGCTCATAAGATGAACTTCACCGACACAGAGAGACCAGTATTGATCGTGATAAGGATGCGAGAGTCATGAAAACATCTAGACAAACTGTATCTGACTATTTCATGTACTATAGAGGGCTTTGCTCTTCAGTCGTGGAAAGGAACAGTTTGCACATGATAGGTGGTCCTGACGGCAGAAATTGATGAGAGCAAGTTTGGTAAACAGAAGCAGCAATGTGCATGGTAGAGTATATAGTAGAGGGTCAGCGGGTTTTGGGTGGGATTTGTAGTGAGACTAGGAAGTTTGTTTTTTTGTGCCAGTGGACAAACGTGACCGACAGACGCTTGAGGACATTACGGACAATGTAGCCGGGGGTAGTCACAGAATTACGAACTGTTGGAAGGGTTACGGCGAACAGGCCTGGGGTATATTCATACAAACGTCAATCACACTGATAATTTCAAAGGGATTTGGTATTATTTGTTTCGAATAATGCTGACGTGCTGGTAATGTATTTTTTTTATTTGATACTGTAATATTTGTACTGATTCCATTCTTTATCTGTATAGATCCGGTAACTGGTGCGTGCATCAACCTCATAGGAAATAGGTGGCTGTGCATAAAGCGCCAACTGCCATCGACGCACACTCGGCGAGGTGATTTTGCTTTACACATCGCGAGGTAGTGCCGACATTTGCTGGTACTGTTGAAGGGTATAGATTCCATGTATCCAGAGCATTAATAGTAACTATGTGATTATACCAGTGACAACAAAAGATGCTCGCCCACGTGTACGAATCAGTTGTATGGAATATGTCATACATCCGCTTCCTAGTTAGCAGATGTCATGGCGTCTTCCGTCGGTACAGTTCAGCGTTCTATCCCGAGTGTTGTTTTTTTTTAAGTTACTGAGTTATTTGCTTATTTTTCAATCATCCCATTAAACATTGCTTGCATTTATTCTTGACACTTCAACTATCATATTTCAAGAGAAGGGGTACTGGCTGAATTCTTGCCAACCCCCATCTTCATCGTATATCCAGGTGGCGTAATATTTTGGAATATAGCTAGAAGCGGTGTAAACCCATACTTGCTCATAGTAACTAGAAGCGGTGTAAACCCATACTTGCTCATAGTAACTAGAAGCGGTGTAAACCCATTCTTGCTCATAGTAACTAGAAGCGGTGTAAACCCATACTTGCTCATAGTAACTAGAAGCGGTGTAAACCCATTCTTGCTCATAGTAACTAGAAGCGGTGTAAACCCATACTTGCTCATAGTAACTAGAAGCGGTGTAAACCCATACTTGCTCATAGTAACTAGAAGCGGTGTAAACCCATACTTGCTCATAGTAACTAGAAGCGGTGTAAACCCATACTTGCTCATGCGGCTCGTTGATATCCTGAACTTGAACATTTATTGAAAGACTGACTACTGAGACAGTGTGATCATGTTATCGGTGCAGGATATAACCCGGTTCAGTGACGTTGGGTCGAAGAACGAACCTCACTTAAGGACAAACTTTAAGGACAATACCGCACTTTCAGTACTGGTAGGTCAGGACTGAGTTTGTGTAGGAGTCCCGTAAGCTTGAAGATCTCAGTAGAATGGCAATGGCAGCCTCTTGTATGAAAATCTTTTCTGCGGACGGTATTTCTGTGATATTGCTGGAATATTTCTGAGAGTGTCGTAAAACCACACGCAATAACTTAAACATGTTTACCATACAACATAGTAGCCGTTTGAAAACTTTGTCTCTAAATGCCATACCGGGTTTGAGGTAAAAGGTCATAAATGTTCTTCACAGTAAAAATGCCATTTCTTTTCATCTTACGGGTATGCAAAGCTGACATATTTACGAGATACAGTCGCAAATCATTGTACGCAGGGCAACTAAACGACATCGCACTTATTTTCGTCCACGTTGAAACAATGAAAACACTTCCTATCCTCCATAACCAAAATTGTAAGGCCCTAATTTATTACCTCCCCTGTGCGATGGACCAACAGGGTGTGAAATTGCATTTTCTGTTCAATTTTCAGTGAAAGGTTTTCGTTCTAACAATGCACGCTGGTCTGTCTGGAATAAAATGTTTCAAACTGAATCTGCTAGTTTACAATGGTTGTGGATTCTTATTCTCGTTCGGTGTACAGTAGGAATGGGCTCGAGAACAGGAGGATAATATTGCAACATAACAAACATGGGTTGATAAATAACATTTCTATCGGTTCCCAATTGCGCAGATCGATGCTCATGTTGTTGATCACTGGATTGTGTGGTCCAGACTCGATTATTTACAGACCGCCGCCATATAGCCGTAATATTGCTGAAAACTAAACTCACTCACTCACTTGTATATGCACATTTAGTCGGGATGTCGTGTTCCAATTGCGTAGATCGATGCTCATGCTGTTGATCATTGGATTCTGATGAAGACTATTTACAGACCGCCGTCATACAGCAGGAATATTGCTGGGTCCAACCTACAGCAACAAACGTAACTCAAATATCCAACCACCCGCCCTGCACTGTCCTTCCCCTTGTTGCCATGGTGAAGATTCTGTCACTTAATAGAATTAAGCGATGACCTTTCCAGTCGTAGATTTAGAATGTAAATCGACCAGTATGACAAAATCTTTACAAATTTCCTTGTCACCATTAGATAGGACAGAAAGGATATTTACTCTGGGTCTATATAAATTTTCAATTTTACTGTTGTGTAGTATTGGCAAAATCGTTCGCTCTGGTTCTATTCCCCACATGGGTACAATTAGTGAAGCCCATTCCAGGTGTCCCCCGCCGTGACACTACTGGAATATTGCTAAAAGCGTAAACCGCAGCATTACTGTAAATTCCCCATGCTATATTTTGCCACACTATATTTTGATTCCTTTGAAGACTTTGCGCCTGTCGGTTAATGTTTCAATCCATGTTCGTGAAACTTTCGCTTTATACATTGACGAGCCAAAGAAAGTACACAGGTTGTGTTTCTTCCAAAAAAATAAAATAACAAAACCTCAGATGAAAAAGAAAATGTATAATGAAACACTGCAATGCACGCGTTTTTCAATCAGCAAAAATGACATTGTAAAAATAAACACTACCGACTGTTCCTACGATGTTTGAAGGTCAAGGCCTTTCCACGCAGCGATCGGCAGGCTTACGTGCCAGCAGCACCAAGTCGTCTTGTCACTGAATTGGCTCATGGGATCACCCAGTGATCTGGCTGCTGATGCCAACGTCTGCTTGCGTGGGTAAATAACCCACAGATAGTGATCCTCTTAAGGTATTGTGCCTCTGGGACGTCCACTTCTGGGTCGATCGCGTCTGGCCTATCATACTGAAGCGGTCAAATAGCCGAATTATGGTTTGCCTTGTGCAACACAGTGTCCTTGCAATATGGCTGTTCGAAACACCAGTTTGTAACCCGTTCTCTGAGCCGATGTCAATCTTAGCATTTTCTCGTGAGAATTTTGTGAAGTGATTGTTTAGTCATCACGACAAACAGGCTTTATACCTCCTGTACGAAAAATGCTCGTGCATGAGACAATTTTGAGAAAATTCGTGCCAATGTTTTATAGCTGCATTGTGGCAAATATAACATGATGGGTGGTATTCACCACAGTGTTAAATATCAGACTGGAATGGCATCAGCTTATATAATTCATTTGTTTACTTGCTACATCGTCATAGACTAAGCAACTTAAATGAACAGTTCAATGTCTATATCAAGCGAGATAAAGTTGAGTTTTCGTTGTTCAGTGAATGGTCCTTTGAAATGTTGTAGGTAAAATCTTGGTTAATTCATGAATACAATAATTTCTTTTTCCAGGGCAGTCCAAGGGTCGCTCAGCGAATGCCTGAAACACCATGTTTGTACGCAAATAGTTCGTCCGGTGTATCAGTTAATAAATTATTATACAGTACTGTGCGTTAGTGTTTTTGTATCACTTTGATTATGTCAGTCATCAAATCAAACAGTTGGATTATTGTGAACCACTCTTTATTTTAAAACAATACTATATGCGGAAGGAATTCGAGAGACTGACATGTCGCTACGTTTTGTGTCGAGGACCATTGTAGACAGCATGTTTACCGACAGGTCAAACTGAAACAAAGATTCAATCCTTCACAGTATCATTGCACGCTCATTTACATAAGGCAGTGACCTGTTTCTTGTTGCTTTGGAAAACAAACAAACAAAAAACATGCACTGCTCTTTGCTGCACTAATCGGTCCTTGTTCATTTAATGTTTTTATGTTTCCCTACCAATGAAACTGTAGTTAGGTCGCTCTTAGTATGAAATATCTGTTAAACTGTCAAACTGCATAAATTGTACAGAAATGGAGTTACTTTAATCCAAATGGACAAAATAAGTCAGGAATATTGATATTTTTATGAGTATGTTAACGAATAATTGCATCATTATTCATAATTTCGAAGATCCATCGGTCCCAATTGCGCAGATTGATGTTCATGTTATTGATCAGTGGATTGTCTGGTCCAGACTCGATTATTTACAGACCGCCGTCATATAGCTTGAATATAGCTGAAATACACCAACTGGGATTCGAAGACGTGTCAGCGAGCCAGACCACCCGATCCCCTAAGTTGCCTTTACAAACATGGGTTGCTGGAGAGTCCTGTATTTGCACACACCCGGAATTGATCAGGTCTGTTTTAACGCTTTTTTGGTTTGGAAGCACCACTACATTACCAGAGGATGGGAAACTTCAGTATTCGTACATCTATGGAGGTGTTTCCACCGTTCACTCATCCTAAAAACACGGAACAGCAACAGAAAATCAAGTCTGTAATATTTCTGAATTGATATATGGTAAAGTTAACAAAAATTAGTTTTGTTTTGCGCCGCTTTTAGCAACATTCCAGTGGAAGACATCATATATGGGTCTCAGGTATTACAAGCCCCAAAGTTAAGTGTAATATATAGGGTCGAACCAAGTTGCTTTACCTCTCTGTCAAATCATCTCTGGGGAAATGGAGGGAACTCTTTCCCTGTTAATTCAAAAGGCATACCCGTGAACGTATTTAATGTCTAATGTAACTAAGACAAAGAAAAGCCCACAATATACTAGTATGTGCAGTGGAAAGATATTAATGTCGGGATAGGCAGGATTTGGTCGAGGGAAAGACGTAAGCCCTTTCGTTACCAGAAGCCAGCCAAAAGATTAACTTGTCGCAAACTACAATCAGAGTCTTTCTGACGACATCGCGGATTGGACAATGGATAAAACCACTTCAATTGCGCGGACATTTTGCCTTTCTCTCATCATCTGGGCAATAAGAGTTCCGCCTGTACCTCCGTCTTTTTACATAGAATGTTTCTACCCTCCCCGAAGTAAATATTCCAACACTGAAATAAGTTAATTGTTTTCATACTTGTTCTAGTTTATTAAATGTATATTTAGTGTGAGGTATGCAGGTGATTTTGTAATGTTGCATTTTGATTTGGATGGTAGGTACGGGCGGAATTCTTACCGACAAGTTGGGTCAAAATAGATTTTTAAAAGTTTATCAATGCTAATGAGTTTATAATTGATGTCATTGTCAGTGGATACAAAGCTCCTAGTCTAAAGTAAGATTTGAAAAGCGATGGGGTTATTTTTCATTATTAACCTGGGCCTAGATTTTCGAAGATCTCTTAGCGCTTAGTCGTAAGTATCATACCTTAACCCGAACTTACGACTGTCTTAGCTCTTAGCACTAAGGGATCTTCGAAAATCTAGGCCCAGGATTTTAGAAGCTCTCTTAGCGCTAGGATAGTCGTAAGTGGCATACCTTAACCTGAACTTACGACTATCTTGGCACTAAGAGATCTTCGAAAATCTAGGCCCAGGAGTTTAGAAGCTACGATAGTGCCATACCTTAACCTGAACTTACGACTATCCTAACGCTAGGAGATCTTCGAAAATCTTAATAATAACCCCTTCGCTTTTCAAATCTTACTTTAGGTTAAAGTATGGCACTTACGAATATCTTAGCGCTAAGAGAGCCTCTAAAATCCTGAGCTTAGATTTTCGAAGCTCTCTTACCGCTAGGCTAATCGTAAGTTAATGTCAGTGTATGGCATTTACGTCTACCCTAGCGTTAAGAGAGCTTCGAAAATCTTGGCCCAGGCCGGGGTATTGAATTCTCGGTACAGACAGCTTGGTATTCCAGTTGTACAATGGACTTCGGAGCAGGATGTGCTTCTCAACTCCACTCACGTCATGGCCGAGCTGGAAAGTCATTACGTTTCAGTTGCCTGCTCGGATATTCTGCTGGTTGGATTTTTGTCGTACTTATGTTGACATGTTGAGTATTAAACGTTCGAGAACAGTGATGTCGATGTTGCCTTTGTCTCTCACAAGAACTGGTTGTCCTGTAATTTTTGAGCCCACCGCATGAAGAAATACCTGAATGAATAAAAACTACAACAGCATACCTTCTAGTGATGCAAAATCGTTGATGGGGTGAGACAAGGCATGGAGACAACCGACGTCGGTGACATGTGAATCACAGAGCAGACAGTTGCGGGTTGACATCATGAACATCGAACACGTGCGACTACTGTTTTGGGTTTTTATTCCTTAGAACCTGAAGCTACAACTGATTTCACTAAAGAATGCCTGAAAAAACTCACCCCAGACACAAATAACTGAATGAACGAGCTTTGTACCATTTACTGGAACATACTGATAACTGTAACTGCCATAGGCCTAAGATAGTCATAGCACTAAGATCGCTTTTGTAAGTGGGCCCTGGTGATGTTTTTCGTAAGGCTAAAAAGGAAAGGCTAAATCTATTTTGAAAACGTTGGCATGAACTCGTGTCTGTCACATATAATAACTAACGCTCATCTAGAAAGTAACATAATACAAAAGATTAAGTGTCCACTGCATGATGTCTGCATGATGTCTGCATGATGTCTGCTTGTGCTTACAATTTTGGAACAAGGGTGTGGTTGCATATTTAGAGGTCTAAGATGTCAAGTTTGAAAATATTCAAAATTATTATGGATAAGGTATGTATTTGCATGCATCATCATTCGATGTCCTCTGCTGTTGGACAGAAGTTCGAGTCAGTTTAGTCTCTTTCTGAACACCAGGAGACACTATGTATTTTTTGGCAGATTTATTATATTATGTTTCTGTCTTCATTTGAAAACAATATTTTTGTACCATTATATTTTCATGTAGTACACGTAGAATCGTGAATATCCAACACAAACCTTTCTCTGTCATCTCAGGCGAAATTGACTGTTCGGATTGACTGTTTCTGTTCAAAAGAGGTCATGTAGATTTCTGTAATGATTGTGGACAAAGGGAGCCCATAGGTAGGCCGTGCATCTGCTCATAGTGGTCTTCTCTTCAGGTGGCCATGATGCACGCAGAAGTAAGGGTGAAAATGAAAGCAGTTGAGAGGTTAATTTGTGAGGTAAGATAGTGGTGGGTGAGTGGGGTTCATGGTTGGTGATGCTGTGTCAGACGACTGGCCAGCTAGGTTTCATCTTCCGAACACACAAACTGTCTTGTCTTTGGTTGGGTCTTTTGGATTTATATTGGGGTAGACAGCTGTCAGTCATATAGTGAAATATTGCGGAGTGCGGCATTAACAAACCAAATATTATTTCCAGTGAAGGTACCCTTGGTTTGTATTACTTTCACAAAAAATACTTTCTTACAACCCAAGTGTTCATCTTCTGTAAGACCATATTTGACTGGCTGTTACTCTTCACTGTATATTACAGTGTGAGAACACTTCGTTCTTGTTCTAGTGTTTTTGTTGTATCACATCTGAAAGTGGAAGGAGTGAGCACTGTTTCACACCAAGTTCTGCATTGTTTGTCTGGGCAGAGGACACCTGAAAAAGGTTTCAAACATTGTACGCATGTAGGGAATCAAACCTGTTCTTTCTTGTAAGATTCGAACACTTTACCTACAAGGTTACAAGAGCAGAGTGCTGTTGTACAAAACAATCTTAGCGCTGACACTATGTTATGTCTATGTTAAGACCCTTTGTGTACTTTTGTGAAAGCAATCCATTGATGAAAGCTCATTGAACAAGAAGATCCTGGGTGCCAAAGGAAGCAACTCTTCACAAGTTTCTTCACTTTTCAAATAATACATGAAAGATTCAACATTCAAGAGATTTATTTTCAGGTGATACAAAAATTCACACACTTTCAGTTTCACGATCTGTTCACATCTGCAAAGTATTTTGCAGTATATTCACATATCAACCAAACTTCAGTTTCTTTCCATCAGTCACACAGCCAGACAATACAAAACAGAAATGGAATGGATCAACAAAGGATCTAGAGTCACTCACTAAAGGGGTAAGTAGGGAACTCTCAGCATTAGGTCTTGTGGTTCGGCTTTCATTTTTGAAGGTAATTATAATTTTTAGAGAAGAGGAGTCATGGAAAAAGGAAATATCAAATTGGGAGGGGGGAGGAAGAGTGATAGGTGGTGAAATGTCATCAAAAGAAAGACCAATTTGCTCTTTCCCTCTCCAGTGAAAGATTACAGCAGATAACACTAAATCACGAAAAACATAAGCAGGAAAATTAATTTTCACGGCAGCATGTAGGATTTGACACATTACTAAACTTTTAAAAAAGCAAGATGTAAAAAAAAATACTAATTTATCAATGAAAAAAAAAGATTTTAATGAATAAGAGTTTCTTATATAATTAATTTTTACATAGTAAATTCACACTAGATTAATATGAAAAAAAAATTAATACTGAAAAAAAAATATTACCAGGGGGTATCAATATTATCCCCAAGTAAAACAGCATTCCCAATTAACACAAGCTCAAATTGACCCATAGTGAGTGAGTACAGTTTAAGCTGCTTTTAGCAATATTCAAGCAGTATCAGGTTTGTGGACACCAGAAATGGGCTTTACACATTGTACCCATGTGGGCAACTGAACCCTGGTCTTCGGTGTGACGAGAGGGCACTTAACCACCAGGCTACCCCACCTGCCCTGACCCAAGGTGAACATGTGGTAAAGAAACACAAAGTAATAGTAAATGGTGTTATGAAATGTCTGATTATGGCATACATCAAGATACACAGACAGCGGTATTCACAGATTATTAACTCACAGATTGATGCAAGGTCACAAACAACGCACAACTTTCAACATTCTCAGCTGGCGTGTTATACAAATGTTATCTTCCACTTATAAATATCTTACAATCTAATAAACTTTTTGAAAAGGTATCAAAACCTGAAAGAATAAAGCATCAATTACACTAATTTATCTTTACATATAGTCACATAAAAAAATTCCTGAAAGTCATTTTGTTTTGAATCCAAAGGAATCTATTTCTGATCATTCACACACAGGAAATGAAAATACCAAAGGAAACATGAGATTGAAATGGCAATAACATCAAGCTAATACATGTTGTAATAACAACTTGTATTACTTATTTTTTCAATCACACAATCAATACGATGACGTACAAAAGAAGGTAAATGATGATTTTTCAAACTTCTTGATTTATCAACAACAAAGGGTAAGTCTGTGACCCAAGAGAACAGTTTATCATGTTTGCACAGTTCTTACCGATATCTTCTGACAAAAAACAAACAACTGATTCCTAAATACACATATGCAGTGGAACAAAAAACAGTATCATGAACCAGTCCCTTTTGTACACAATTCATTCACTAAAGAAAACACCTTACATTACACCTTTGTTACTTTTGTCACCTAGAGGCATTGGAAGATCACAATACTGACAACTTTCAACCATAGTTCAAACCATAGTACATACATTATAGATACCCTCATCCACACCGACTTAATGCCTGTTGATGAATCCATTTTATAAAAACAAGTAGAAAAATGTTATGCACCATAAACTATATTTCAAGATATAGGATCAATAGTTGTTAGTAATGAAACACTTTGCTTTTGTTTACAAAGTGACACACTATTGTTGAAATACAGAAATCTGGAGAAAGACTTTAAAGAAAAATAAATGGGGCCAACTTTAGAATTCAAGATTATAACACTGTTGTTCACAACAAATGGAATTAATGTTTAAACTTGATTGTTTTAGATGCACTTTCAGCAATATTAATCTGAAAGAACAATTTAATTCGATTTTTGTATTTTGTTTTCTTCAACTTCCTACATTGAGTCTGAGGCCAATACTTTACAAACCAACTTGCAAGGAACAGAATTCCTAATAACATCTTATTCCTGTTTGTAACAGTTGTTGTTTAACTAATGGTTAATTGTTGGGTTGCACCAACAGTCTTTCAGCATCACATACCTATGGAAGTGAGCGAGTATGCTTTTGCACACTGTACCTATGAGGGGAATCAAACCCAGACAACTACTTTCCCCACTGACCTATCCTGCTACCCCAAGTACTAGGAACCATCTGGACAAGCATATAGTTTTCTTGAATCAACTCACCAGGTACTGTTGGTAGTTTAGATTTATGTCATATTAATATTTTTCCTCAAACAAGCAGATATTTTTAAACCATAACTTTTGCAGAAGTCACAATCATGGATATATTATTGACAAACTAAGGACCATGATGAGAAATATGTTGAATTCAAACCCATACCCTGATGCTGGATTAAGGGGGGCATTTGAAACACTTGGATAAAATATTCTTGAAGGTGGAACCAGCCATAGAACAGTTAATTAAATTACTGAATATTGCCAACTGACTTTTACATATTATTTTTATTTTTCAGAGATTACACTACTAACGTAAACTAACAGGAACTCACCAACATAATTGTGAACTTTACTAGTCTGGTTTTTAGAAACATGAATCTACTGTTACTGTAATGATAGTCTCAATGTCAGAAAAACTTATAAATGCTACAAAATGTGATTGAGCATATGACATACGATTCTGAATAAATAAACAAAATTATTCTATAACAGTTGACTGCATCACTTCCATGCTCTGTTTAAAGCTTTTCTTGATGCTAGTTTCTGTGATATAACGGACACAGCAATCATTATCAGCAACACAGTACCAATGAAAAGATAATCAAAATCTTCCTTCAGAACATCAAACATCTTGGATGGATTTACACGTGTGTAAAAAAGATCTGAAACAGAAAATGTTTTCATGTAAACATCAATAAAATGGTCCATTTCCATATCAAACAATTGTTACTTTTCGGAGGGGGGGGGGGTGTTTACTGTTTGGAATGACACTCAGTAATATTCTCACTGGAACAACCCGGTCATCAAATCTGGACAACACTTTTCAGTTTCAGTGATCAACAGCATGAGCATCGATCTGCGCAATTGGGATACGATGACATGTGTCAACCAAGTCATCAAGCGGGACTACCTGATGTCGTTAGTCGCCATTTGTAACCAGCCTGGGTTGCTGAACATGTGACATGCAAGTTGCTACCTATCTAGACCATAGACTAGGATACGTGAGGTAACTCATGGGTGGTTGAACATGTGACATGTTACCTGTTACCTACGCAGACCACAGACTAGGACAAGCTAGGTCCCTCATGGGTTGTTGGACATGTGACATGCAAGGTGCTACCTACCTAGACCATAGGCTAGGACAAGTGAGGTAGACTCCAGTCCTGCCGGTGTGGTGTGAATTCCCCTGATTTTCACCACACTCTGGTTGTAGTTGAGAGTAGCCTCTGTGAACACCTGAATCTCAGGAATGTAAGGAATGGTGCCTTCCTCCCTGAAATATAAATGTGGCTCAAAATCAAGAAAGACAGTAAAATACAGTGAATACACTGACACCTGTCTAATCTGGTATACTGTCAAAACCGGCATGACTTTCTGGTCCCAACAACCAATTTTGACTGTCATTAACACTGTCTAAACTGACATGAGCAGTCCAATCAAGGACCCATAATCAAATACACAAATTAACCTTCTTGGCATGCTAGATATTCAGGAAGTAGTGATTGCTAGGTGAATCAAAGGCTCTAGGATGGCAAGGGCAGGAGGAGTCCAATCAAGGTCCCTTAATACACTCCTCTAAGCATACCAGATAATTTAGGCATTTTTGAGATAAAGAGAGTCACGAGCGTACATGGCAGCCATGTTGGAAAATAATCATCACTGTCTAAACTGGCATTTTATTTTGGTCCCATATGGTGTTGGTTTAGACAGGTTTCACCATATATTTGTTTGAAGACATCTGGAATCTGTTTGCTGTAGAATACAATAATCTGAGACTCACATAGTTTCTTGCGAAGGGATGATAGGTCGTCTTGGATCCAGCAATGCCTTGGGAATTGAAAGAAGTCCTCCATTCTTAAGAGCAACTGAAACGAGGTTTTCACATGCACACATGGATTAAACTTCTTGAGATGTCTAGACACAATGTCCACTTGACAACCTGTTCATATAATATAAACTGTTTGAAGTTTTGTTTATTGAAACACTCTGTAAAACGCACAGTGTGTTTGAGGATCTAACAACATTTTTCCTATGTTGTATGTTTTCAGGCCTCTGTACCACGTACAATTGCTTTATCTTTGTCAGTTTGATGGAAAATGCTCTCTGAATTTCTCATTGGCACTACTTTTGGAAAAGCTATCTGCTGAGTAAGATGGATCAACGCCGTTCTAAACAGTGTCTCAGTTGTAAACCAGCGAATCAGCTTGATGTGCCGCAAGCCTTCAAGCACAGGTATGATGACAGAATGAGTCAGACTATACATCGCTCTTAGCAATATTCAAGTGATATCACTGAAAGGGACAATATCAATGGGCTTCACACACTGTACCCATGTTCGGAATCGAACCTGGATCTTCGGCGTGATGAATGGATGCTTTAACCTTTAGACTAGCCTACTGCCTCATGACAAAGAAGAGGTGCGTAACTTGATGAGAGTGAAATGATCACAGCAAGTTTGGATTGGAAAACGCAGGCAGATGACTCTCTGATTTAACAATGCTCTGAACGGTGCTTCAGTTACATCCGACTAGTGAATGTCTACTCACTGACAAGGTTCTTGCTGGTGATGCCTTTCTCGGTGACAGTGGTTGCCATAGTGCTGATGGAGAGGGGGAAGATGTAAGACTGGCGCAGTACCAAGGGCTGGGGAGGGGGGTTGAAGGAGGAGAAGGCTGTGGAGTTACTCTGCTCCTTCCCCTCAAACATCTCCATCACTGACATCTCGGGGCGGCGATGTCGCTCGTTGAAATAGGAGTACTGTAGAACAGAAGACGATATATAACAGACATAGGTAGAGAGTAAGACAGCAACATTCCCAACATATCCATCTTTCTGTCAAGGGGTGGGCCCATTGATAAGTTATGGCTCGAGGGTAGGGGGGTGGTGATGATGATGACGATTTTTATGGTGAAGAATCTACAATGTGAATGACCACACTAACATTCATGTACAAAGTGACCCCCCCCACCCCACCCTACCCTATGTGATATACAAAACCAATGACACCCCCCTCCCCCTTTCCATAATCCTTAAGCATAATTTGTACATATTTACATGTACAACATTGCTATCTACCCTTTCCTAATACCCGTGTACAAAATTAATGATCCCACTACCTCCCTCCAGTCTTAAAATCATTATCATCATTATCTAGAGGCCCACAAATCCCTTCCATAAATTATGAATGGTCCCTTATACAGTTTTATAAACTTCACTTTATTCACAGTTAGCTCAATCACTCTGCAAACAGTATTAATTCATGTACACAAAACATAAAAACTGTAAAATGTTTAGAATGATTGCATTAAATAAACGTCAAACTTTCTTAACATCCAATCATATCCTTGCTGTTACTCTGTCAGATACCATAGGACTTTCATTTATATCATGACCATCTGTTGATAACTCGCAGTATTCTATGTATATATGGGCAAATTGATATGAGAACGCTCATCATATTGCTTTCAAATATGATGATATAAAATACTAAAATTACTTCAAACCCTGACAGAATAAAAATGTCATCAGTACAGCTTACTAAGCAATTTCTATTTAGGCTTGTCTGCAACTACACTGTGGTGGGTTGGAAATAATAAAGTCTGGACCAGACAATCCAGTGATCTGCATCATGGACATCAATCTACGCAACTGGGATACAATGACAAGTGTCAATCAAGTCAGCGAGTCTGACCACCTAATCCTGCAACTTGCTTCTCATGACAAGCAACGGTTGGTGAGGATGAATTCTGACTAAGATCTTCACAGCTACCTAAGTAATCTGTGAGAGGTGACTGAAGGAAATCTGAGAGCACCAACCTGACAACTGACTATCAGTATGTATGAGCGCCGCTCATGGGTGCTTGTTATTGTGTGTGAAGGGGCCCTTGGTTGTTCGCAATCAAGTGAACTGTATTACCACCTTGCTACACCGACCACACAAGAGTCTTATGAGCAAGGAATCAATTTCATTGTTATGGACTGTATGTGCACTAAACAACATCTACTCTACCTTTCACAAAAAACAAACAAACCCCAAAACCAAAAAAAAAACAAGATTGTTCATTGTCGTGCACAGCCTAATTCTTGTAAACACGTTCTCTATGCCAGTCCAACTTATCCTTGTTTGCCAGTAGGCTACCCTTACACCCCTCAAACTCTACAATTTTACTGGTGGATAGGTTTTGAGCTACATGTTTGCAATGACGGAAAGTAAGGTGGACACTGTGTCCAAGGTTACTCACCACCACCCAATTCTCAGAGTGGACAATGTTGACCGGTCCCTTTGCTCTCTTGTGGTTGACGTGGAACACGATGTGACCTGTCACTCCATCAATGAGGTAGATGTTGAAGAAACTGGAAGGGCCTTTAAAAAACATGACAGCAACATCGCATGATACACAACAAAGACAGCTG
This sequence comes from Haliotis asinina, assembly GCF_037392515.1. Lineage (NCBI taxonomy): Eukaryota > Metazoa > Mollusca > Gastropoda > Lepetellida > Haliotidae > Haliotis > Haliotis asinina. Next base: position 10,535,950 of record NC_090295.1, on the reverse strand, counting down.
TGAGTGCATCAGGTTTTATGGAGCTAATAACAACATTGCAGCTATATTATGGTGGGGAACACCTGAAATGGGCTTCACACATTCAACCATGTGGGGAATAGAACCTGGGTCTTTGCTGGGACAAGTGAACACTGTCACCACAAGGCAACCTGACAACCTGTTTAAGATAGTGTGTCATTGCAACATCAGCCTGTTTGAGAAAAACATGACAAGGGCCATAACTCTGTTAAGAATCGTAACAAGGTTTTGTTTACAACTGTTCCTGAGTAAATCTATCCCCATAGGAGATACTGTGCACCAAGTCAAGATACGCATATCAAAATGCCAACACCGTTTCCACTTTCAAACTCCATCAAGGTACAGTCAGACCGCGTTAGTCCGGACCCCGACAATCCGATTCCCACGATATCCGAACAGTAGCTGGCTGTAACCAATCTTGTTTACTATATAAACTCATTACCTGTTGATTCATTAATCCGATGCTTCAGTCTCCGTATCCGAACGTTAATTAGCGGTAACAGATTGGCTAATTACACATGGTTTTGCTTCATTAATCCGGCGGTACATCAAAAAGGTTCGGATAATAGTCTTACCTCGTGCGCGCCTCTGATTAGCGCTGGTCTTCATCAGCTGACTTCAGTTGTAATTGTTAACTGAGGTGACACTTCTGAGTTGAGCATGTCATTAGTTTGTGATTTTAATCAGTTAATAGGTTTCACTTTTGTTTAGTTTGAGTAATACCTGTCATGTTTCCTTGCTGTATAAAATACCGATCGAGTCAAAATGAGATCAACTGCACTTGATACCTGTCAGTCACAATGGCAAGTCCCGCCCCTAAGCGTAAACGATGTGAAATTACTGCCGCACAAAAAAGAGAAATTTGTAGATACAAAGAGAAAAATCCTAAAGCCAGTTTTGATCTGATTAGTAAGCATTTTGGTCAAAAATTCGGAAACAAAATGGACATTCATGATTTTGGCTATTCACGCGGGTGGCTTTACTGCTTCAAATCACGTTACTCAATTTCGAAACAAGTTTATCAAGGGGAAGCAGACTGTTATTGGAGATTTCTTTCAACAGACGTGAGTGATTGGTATGTGTAATACTATAGATAATCTGTTCAGACATTCCATTGATTGATTGTTATGTTAATATTCAAGTTGTTATGTCTACAAACTGTAATAAAGTCATTTGATACATGTATATGTTCGTATGTTCTTGTCTCAGTATGTCAAAGGGAAGTAACTCTCCTGAGGTGGTGTTTGCTTCAGTAGTCTGTACGTTTCACTATCCGAACGTTTTTGATGAAAAACAGAAGTGTTCGGATTAACGCGGCTTGACTGTAGTCATGTCCTGAAAACATATGTCATGTGGTCCCTATCTGCAACAGATTCTGAAAAAATCTCTCTCCATCATGGCAAACAGAAGAACGGAAGGATGGAGCTCAAAGTGATATCTCCCTCCCACTTCATGGTATTTATAAATCTAGCAAAATCTAGATATGTTTTATGTTTATATACTTATCCTGCATTACTCCTTAATGCATTTACTGCTTTCCTTTTGACAAGACCAAACTGTGCGATGGAAACGTCAAAGAGATGTTGTTCCAACCATGCGAGTCGCCATCTTGCCATCGCACAGCTTCTGTCAAAAGGAAAGCACTAAATGCATTAAGGAGTAATGCGGGATTAGGTAAAAAGATACAAAACAAGTTGACAGACTCACCTTTATGGGTTGCTGATGTAACGGCTGGTTCCTCTCCCTCAGTTACCACGGCAACTAAGTTGGGGTTAAGGTACTTGTACAACACACTTCTGTCTCCCAACACTCGACCTTGTGAGTGCACATGTTCTTCAAAGAAACATATTACCATGGGTTACTGAGGCAGTACCTTCATCAATACTCTTGTGCCCCTAAATAATCAGGGTTGAACAAGACAATGCAGAGATTTATATCATCCATCAAGTATTTCTCTGTGGTTGCTTCTGTCTGTATTAGTCCAGCGTGGGGGCATTTTGTTTAAGGCATCTGCCTACCACGATAGCACCAATTTTACATTATTCTTAACAATCACGAACAGATTACAACCTCATAATCCATGGACTCCGAGACCCGCGTTATTGACTCATTGAAATCATTTTCAACAATAAAATGGCCAACATTTTGTTTCTTTACAATCAGAGCTGCAAGTACCACAGGACGTCAGCGGTGACTTGTCAAACTGTCTCCTACGTAAAATGTATCCTGACAGGTAACGGCCTGTGTTCATTGTTATATTAAATATGTTTGCAGAAAACATGCATTATATACTAGCCAGATAGCAATGTACACTAATCTGTTACGATAACTGCTTAATATGTAAATTATTCTGATAATGAAATAGAAGTTCTTTGATGTAATATCATCACATCATTTTAACCTGAATCACCTGTACATTGGACCAAAACATCTGTGCACAGCTGATCGCTATTTCCAGCTTAGCTGAATAACAGCAAAGACGTATATTCACGTGAATATTCGTCTTTGATAACAGGTAGCATAACAGGAACAACAATTAAATTATCATGTCTAGTGATTTTTGGTCACAAGTTTCCCGTACATATATATATTTTCATTTTCAAAATTTGGTTATTTTCACTTTCAATGATACAATATATTTTTGACTGGGCACAATTCATGAAATAGCAGTTTTGTTGTGTCCTTGGAAAATATGATTTTACTTGGCCTTTGTTCCACATTAGGTAATAGGTACTATAACGCAGGGGGTCATCCGTGGACCACAAGACCCGCGTTCTGGCAAGGGATGACTGTATATCACTCAACTCACCATTAACCCTTTTGGAGATAACATCAACAATCCTCTGCTGTTTTTTTTGCAGGTCAATGTTCCACACCGGGTCTGCCTCAACCTCCTGTACACACAAACCAGATGCATCTATTGAAATATGAACACTCACCTACAGTCATCTATGTGTCCAGCTTTGGTTTCAAGGTATCAAGTCAAATTCAAGTAAAGATATGCAAATATAGCCACAGCATATATCTAGTGGGCTTGGAATTTAGGCCTTACAAAAACATTGCAGCATACTGGAAATGTAAGCCAAAAGACGTTTAATATGATCAGAAATTATGAAAACAATGATTTGAATATGGCTCAGTCAGTATACCAGCCATACTTGGTCATTCTATTACAGTATTGTACGGACAATGAAACCCAAATTATATCTGCTCATTCAACAACTCATAATAAATTATTAAAATATGAATAAATGGTCAAAGCAATGATTTGAGCAATGATCCATGTAGCTCTAAATGAATGCAAAGAAGTGCGCCCATTAAAGAGCACAACTTTCATCAAAACACCTGCTGGAACATCAAGAAGCTAAACCTACCACAGAGTAATGCTGACACTCAAAAACACTATGACAAACTGACAATTATACCAATGGGAAATTCCTGAAGCCATAATAATTGACAAAATTTTGTTTGGAAACGGACACACAGAAATGACCCAACCAATGACAAACAGCTGACACTTACCCCATTACTTCTGGCCAGGACCCTGTAGCCATTCATGTAGCCTGTGTCAATCTCCGACACATAAATGAACATAGACGAGAGACGTTTCTCAGCAACTGACTTGACAGACTTGGGGTAGAAGCGGACCTTCGTATGACAAGGACATACAACTCAGTGACATTCTCACATGCAGTGTTTGCAATGCTTTCATTTGCCAGCAGGCCATGAGGGCCTGCTGTCGTCTGGTTTTAAAATCTACAGGCTGGAATGCTATCTGCAGGCCTCTTTTGTTAAGGTCAAACCAATAAAAATAAAATAGACTACACTGGTCACAGTTTCACACTGTTTCTACAAAATCAGTTAGCGAACCCTATGGTGCAGAGAGACATTTTTTAATTGTTCAAGACTAGTGTTGACATTACTTTGGGCAAAGTGCTGATATACCAGGAAGTGAAACTTAGTTTATCCATGTTTACGGATGATTTATAATCATAAATAAACTGAAAAGAAACAAGGGAAAGATTCCAGTTGTTAAAAATGACAGATAATTTACTGAGGGCCACAAGGGCCTATAGATATTTGAAACTGCAAGCCCAATGCAAGAACAACCAGCGCTGGGCCTGCGGGCCAGCAATTATTTCGAACACTGCTCACATAAAAAAAGCAAGTTTGCAGTCCTACTAAAGTGGCCTGTAAGAAATTTCGGCGGGGACCAGGTCATATTTGTTTCTTTGTTGCTTAAGACAGGACTCGGCAATATTCGAACTCTATGTCAGCGGTCAGTAAATAACTGAGTATGGACCAGACAATCCAGTGATCCACTGCGTTGATCTATGCAATTGGCATACAATGAGATGTGTCAACCAAATCAACCAGCGAGACTGACACCTGATCCCATTAGCTGTCTTTTACGACTAGGCTGATAAAAGACCAATTCTAACACAGATCTTCATGTTTATAACAACTGATGCAAACATCATAAATAATACACAGAATTTGTTTAGACCGAACTAGATGGTACATTTTCTAAGTACTATGTCAGTATTCAGTTTCACTGCTGAATGTACTGTCAGACATGTCATACTGCTATGTAACAGTAAATATTGCCACCTCAACATTGTTCCACTAATACCAGGCCCCCATTTCACCAAACTCTCATAAGTCTAAGATCTTGTAACATTCTTGCCTCCGATACTGTAACACAGGAGGTACGAATGCTACGAGAAAAGAGATGTTAGGCTTACAAGAGCTTTGTGAAATGAGATTCAGGATCATCTGTCAATCTGATTAAATGTGCAAAGATGATTTCTTTCATTATGCCATCATGTAATATATTAGAGTAATCAAATTTAACAATGCCAACTTCAAAACCTTTTCAACATATCCAATAAAATTTTGTCATTTTGTTCAAAATATCCAACATTAGGGCTTTTTAAGGCTGGATGACAGATGTCCAGGTCTTTTTAATCCTATATAATTCTTGCTTGTGGTATGTGTTTGTTGTTAAATGCCTAGCTGTACAATATCATAGCTTCATGACAATGATGGTCTGTAAATAATGTCAAAGAACAGGACCAAATGATCGACGTTGTGAGCAATGATCCACATAATGAAACAAATCCATTGCCTGACTGCCAAATCCATTCTGTTGCCTCTATCTGCTTTAATATGTTGCCTGGGATGCTTTAACCTGGAGCCATATGTTGTTTGATATTACTCACCCTGTAGTCAGAGCCGAGGAGAACCAAACCTCTCACAAAGTCTTCGCTCATCTCGGAGAGAAGAGCTGCCTGTATGACATCATAGCCAAGGTCAAGGCCATGGGTGGGCAATCCTTCCACTGGGGACCCAGAAACTGGGTCAAAGGCATAAAGAAAGCCATTTCCCGTTTTCTATAAAAGAAAAACATTCATCTTCTGAAGACAGCATTTATACATTCAGAACCAGGAACTGATTTCACATTGCGTTCACCAATTCGAAATTAAACTGCCATTGAGTTTGGGCTACACAGAACATGGAATTAAACGAAGGATATTATGATATTTATGTGATAATTTTGACAATTTTGTTATGATTCTACATATCTTGCTCTGTTACTCATTTCCACCATCTCAGTTCAAGTTCATTCATTTCACTTCGTGATGGGAATTTCCCTGCAGTGCAGTGCGCAACTGGGAGGCCATAAATAGCCAACCAATGAGTGAAAATAGGTGATGTCACTTGGAGACCTCCGAAGCAAACACAATTGACATTCACTTTATTTTCTGTTACAGTAATCAGTGATAAGGAAACAAATACATGACATTAATGAGTAGGTACAATCATACACTGAAAGTGTTATTTGTCTATACTTTATATGCACTTTTTTTATCTGAGTGAAAACCGGTAACCTCAGGATACATATTAAAACATAAACGTAAATCAGAAATAAAAACAAATGTTCAAAACAATCCGACTCAATTAAACACTGTCTTCAGGCTTAATGAAATATTAAAAAAGATATGTTAGTTAATTTTCGAAGAAAAAGTAGCATTGATCTTCATATTTCTTTTGTAATTTAAAGTGAGAAAGTCTCCTTTTCATCATGTTACATCCAGATTCAAACACCAAGACAGGGGTGGAAATAACTTTATAATTGCTAGTATACACCGTTACAGTGGCAGACATAAAATTACTTGCCCTGATATTTTTTCTAGTATACCAATCTTTTTGTTGACTATATAAATAAGCAAGAATATTAACACTGGGAAGTCTACTGGACACCGGTTCAGCATGATATTATACAAATTTGCTTGCCCGACAGTAAGAAAACCCCACTTGACTGGACGTTGGGCAATGGTTTATTTCCACTCCTGCAAGACCTCAGAATCAAGAATATCGCATGTCTCTCTGTTTGTAACAAGTTTCTAACAGTTGGGTGAGACTGACCCGACTCTTGCCAACCACGACACACTGGGGCAGCAGAGGGAAGTGAGCTGTGGTCCTCTGTGTGTACAAGACTAGCCGCTGTTTTGAGTAACGGTCAAAGGGAGACAACTCTGGCAGGAACTGCTGCCATACTAACTTGCCTGTGTGACTTCGCAAACCAAATATCTGCAACAAAAAGGAATGATTTCATACATTTATGATTTACTCTTTCCTTGAAGAGTAGAAATATAACATGTTTAATTAATTATTTTAGAATATCAATATCTGATGCAGACAGCAATGTGGTAAATGTATTTGTATCATGTCTAAACGCATCGGTCCAAACATCTTAAAGATGGGTTTAACGCAGCACTCAGCAATATTCCAACTAAAGAAACAAAACCGTTTTTAAATATAACACATGAACATGAATGCCTACATTCATGGGATCTCATTTTTCGTAAACTTGCGTTTCTTTTGCTGTGTGGTATATATATATATATGGCAGTGGTCTGTATATAATTGAGATTGGACCAGACAATCAAGTGATCAATATCATGAGCATTGCTCTAGACAGTTGGGATACGACGACATGTATCAATCAAGTCATAAAGCCTTACCACCCGATCGTGTCACTTGCCTTTCACGACAAGGTTGCTGAAGACCAATTCTAACCCAGATCTTCATAAGTGGGCCATTTCATAACAACTGATGCAAATATCATAAACAATACACAGAATTTGTTTGGATTTGATTTCACAATAATTTTTCTGCGTCTGTTTAGTTTCACTGTCTAATATACTGCCCCAATCCCGTTTGGCAACTCTTGCAACAAGCACGGGTTACTGGATCTCCAAGGGTCTCTCCGGCAAGAGGTTCAAACTATGTCACTCTGCAGGAAATTCCATTCCAATCTTTGTCTTATTTTGGTCTTCTCACCTTCCCTGATGCTGTTACAGCAATGATGATCTTCTTCAGGTTAAACTCATCACGAGTCAGATCTTCCTCCAAGTCGTCCTCCTCTTCCTCCAGGTCCTCGTTGTCATGGGCAACCATGGAGGAGTGATGTCGGTGGCCCTGAAGCTTGTTGATCAGGCCCTCAGCAAACGACTAAAGAAAACATGTACATCTACCTGAGACTAGCATGGTACAGGTAAACATTTAAACAATAATCCATAGATGGTATGTGTGTTGGCCAGGAATATTTATTTTTGTCAAATCAGCATAATCACCTACTTTGTTGGACATGAATATTTATTTTTGTCAAATCAGCATAATCACCTATGTAATCAACATGTTAAGTGTCATCTCCTAACAACAGTTCCATCTAAATACTTCAAGACAATCAAACGTTAAGACAATCTTAATTATCAGCCTTGCATCTCAATTCCAGGATTTCAACACTATTTCAGGTCATGTTATCCTAAATTGTTAAAATTTATTGGAATTTCTCAGACTACCATCTCTTCCAAACAGACTGACTGAAATACACTACCTGTATCTGTGACAGCTGTGCCAGCAACCGTTTCACAAACATGGCAGCAATATCATCTAAAACAACCACAGAACATTATTACTTTCACATAAATGTTTCAGTGCAGTATGATAATACAGTTACAATCCTTGGGTACAAGCTTTGGGGAATATGCTTCTTCAAGTATTGTGCTTACTCAAAAAATACATTGTATTGTTACAGTAAACAAACCTGGTCATTGATTTGTGGCTGTTAGTGATGAAGCACTACTCACTAAATGAAGCACTACTTATGGCCAGTGCTTTCACTTTTTCATGAGTGATTATTTTATATAGAGAGATGAACATTACAAAGTGTTAGTGTCTGAAAACAATAATCAGTTTTCTAGTGTGCATCCTTGTGTTGGGAAATATCCTCAGTGTTCAGTGTCTTTAATTACAAATACCTGAAGCATCATATCATCCAGTGACAAGAATGGACACTGCTGGCAGGGATATAGGACATGATCTGTTAGGGATATAGGACATAATCTGTCAGGGATACAGGGCATAATCTTACAGGGATATTGGGCATAATCTATCGGGGGATACAGGGCATAATCTGTCAAGGATACAGGACATGATCTGTTAGGGATACAGGACATGATCTGTCAGGGATACAGGGCATAATCTTACAGGGATATTGGGCATAATCTATCGGGGAATACAGGGCATAATCTGTCAAGGATACAGGACATGATCTGTTAGGGATACAGGACATGATCTGTCAGGGATACAGGGCATAATCTTACAGGGATATTGGGCATAATCTATCGGGGATACAGGGCATAATCTGTCAGGGATATAGGACATAATCTGTCAGGGATACAGGACATGATCTGTCAGGGATACAGGGCATAATCTGTCAGGGATATAGGACATAATCTATCGGGGATACAGGGCATAATCTGTCAAGGATACAGGGCATAATCTGTCAAGGATACAGGGCATAATCTGTCAGGGATATTGGGCATAATCTGTCAAGGATACAGGACATGATCTGTCCTAAATATAGTGAGATGACATGAAATGGGATAATGACAAAGAACACATAAGATACACATAAATCCAATGTTCAATCTCTACCAAATTACATACCTTCAATAGAACCAAATTCATCCTCAAACTTGGCCTGGTTCTCAGACAATGGTAGATCTACCATCTCCACACTTAGAATATAAGCCAGTGATTCTTCTCTTCGCCATGTGGTTTTCCCTGGACAAACATACACAATGACATAGACAGTGATGGAAGGATGTGAACTTAAGTACATGCCATAATAAATGCTGAGAGAACACTGACAGAAGGGGACATATTTCAGTCACTCCTCCATCAGTGATAGGCTGATGTAATGAGTGATGTTTTACACTGCTTTGAATGATTCTCCAGCAATTTCAAGGCAAAGGACACCAGAAATGGGCTTCACACACTGTACACATCAATGGTGAGTCAGTCACTTACCTGATCTAAAATGAATGGTGTAATCTTCTGACGTGAAGGCAACTTTACAGGACATTCTCCCATCCTTCTTGCGAGTAAACAGCAGCCCATGTAACTGTGGAACAAGAACTGAAATCAGGACTTGTGCCAGATAATACAGAGTTCTCCTATATATAACTATAACTATATTTTGAATAAAATATATACAAAACAAGAAACTCGTTTTTCTCTTGAAAACCACCTGTGCAGGTGCTAATGTCACCCCCTGACTTCAAGAATCCAACTGTATGGTTTAGTGTTAGGACAACTCAGTGATTGATATCATGAACATTGATTTACAGTGATATGCATACAAGCAAGTTATCAGATCCATCAAGTAATCTCTATCGACAAGTTTATGTTGCATGCTTGTGGCTACTGACTTAACAAGGAAGATATAAACAATCAATCAATCTTAAAGCTCAAAGAAACCATTCTACACTTTGGGGGTAACACATGAAATGTTTATATTAGAATATGCATGACTGGTCACACTTATTCATATGTGAAAAGATAAATTCAGAATGTTTTCCTAATGTGATAGAATTAATGGATAATCATTGAAAGATTTTCTCATATACACTCTGATCGTTTTATGAATCAAACATGTTTTCATTTGAACAATTCTCTTTGAAGCATTTTGAGGAAAAGTGAACAAATCTGAATCTTATTGCCTCAAAAGTTCATTAGGTGAATGACAGACCCTAATACACAGACCATGAAATGTTCCATGAAACAAAAACATGACAATTTAGATGAAGTCTAGCACTATCTGACCATATCTGGATGTCCGTGAGTGTTGGTGAAAGCCATGGTCTGGGCAAGGTCAGCAATCTCTCCCCAGCTTTTCATGTCGTACGCTGTCAGGGACAACTGCAACAAATACGACTCAACATATACAAACTGCAACTGAATCATTGTTTCAGGACATTTTTTGTTCATATGCAGTAGATATCACTGTTGCAATAAAATCAGACCAGGCCTGTATGTGAGGTTGTTGGTGCAAGTGGATGTTAAAGTACAGGCGTCAACATGACCATAGTCGTACAAAGGCATTTTTTGACACAGAGACCATGATTGATTGATTGATTGATTGATTGATTGGAGTACGATTTATGCCACTTTTAGCAATATTTCAGCAATATCATGGCAGGGGACACCAGAAATGGGCTTCACACATAGTAACCATGTGGGCAATCGAACCCGGGTCTTGGGTGTGACGAGTGAACACTTCTACCACTAGGTTAGCCCACTGCCCACATCTCTTTGTGATTCTCCACATATTTGCCTTGATTTGACAACCCCTCCACAGGCTACAGAAGGGACCTATGATAGGTTTCAGAAGGTTCTACATGATTAGGTGATAAATATACTGTGTTGGAAAATCAGAGGTTTATAATGTGATTATATTCCTCTGAATGGCTTTGATTAACCAATCACAATGCAGTATTTACTAAAGTCATGGTAGAATACAATATAAATACAGGGCAAGTATCAAGATACTAACATTATTCTGCTGAATGAAACTAACGAATGTAACTCATGAAAAGACTTGAGGTTTAGGCTTATTTCCCAATCAACAAGAATTTTAAAGGGACTTATCCTGACATAGACCTTCAGAAAGTTTATTGTGTAAGTTTCAGGTGATTCTAAAGAGCACAATACGTAAAAAGACACAAATATATTACATGACAGAAGCAGGCCACAAGGCTTCATTCCTATAGCCAATCTAAAGCAACCTGTCTTAACGTGGATCCTTCGAGGATTCTTTGGTAACATTTTGGCAAAACTAGATTACATAACCCTGACAGGGCAAGTGGTTTTCTGATGATAAAATTATTTAATGATAGGAGTTTGGGATTTGGCATCAAACGGTTAGCCATGTTGGCAAGCGGGGTGTGTCTGGGCTGTAGCAGTCTCTCACCTCCAGGCCAGACCTATCCAGTGTAAGGAGGCAGTCTCTGTCTCCATGATATGTAATCTGTGCTGATGAAGTCTGGAAAACATATCATCATCATCATCATCATCATCATCATCATCATCATCATCATCATCATCCTGTAATAACATCTCACATCAATCTCTCTATGTTCTTCATCCTTATTATCATCATGATTATCTTCATATGAACATGATAACCCTTACTGCCGTCCTGGTAACCTCAACAACATAACGAAGTTTACAACATTGGGGATAACAACAGCTTGTTTACTAAACAGAGGAATGTTCTGATGTAGATTCTTGCACTGTTATCAAGCTGTGACAAAGCATATTGAATTAAATCTACTCTTCCCTCATCTTCAAAATGTCACACCAACCTTGGGTAAATCTTTCACAACTTTCACTCCAGTCTTAGAAACTGTGAGCACTGCCATGTGGTCTTTGGACACTCGTAGAATGACCTCTGACCTAGGGTCATCCGCACTAGGGTTGACTGGACTTGACTGGACTTGGGTGAAGATGCTGGCTTGAAGACTCAGATCCTGAAAAGTTGAGAAATGCAGATGACTGTGAACATGATACGCACCAAGTTACTGATAACATATCAAGACAAATCTTCCTTTAACGGTAATGTCAAGAGAATTCAACATTTTCATTTAACTGAATCTGCTCAGGGGCAGGGCTGCAACGATTCGCCCAGACATCAAATCGATTTTCGATATTGGAACCTTGATTCGATCATTTCAATTTAATTCATCAGTCAAGCTAAAACATCAGATTTCGTTTATCTTTCAGAGTTACATTAAGTTGGCATTTTTAGTGTGAAATCCATCGTCAACTTGGAGATTTCTGAAAACGAAAATGCTCAATGGTGATTAACCTGGCGTTAACCACATATGCTTTATTTCAGTGCTTGTAACAGCACGAGTCTAAAAATTATGTTCTTGCCATGTGGAAACAAGTGAGTATGAAAACACTGCCAATGGTTAATGAAAATCAAAACAAAGATGTCACAATTTGATTTTCAATGAATTGAATGCAATTGTTGCAGTCATTGCTTGGAAAAAATACTGTTCTTTCACTATAAAACAAATGTTAGCAAAACTTTCCACACTGGAGTGAGTGAGTATGGTTTTATGCCAATATTCCAGCAACAGCATGGTGAGGGACATAAGAAAAAGGCTTCACATATTGTAACCATGTCGCAAATCGAAGCCCAGTCTTCGCTGTGCCGAGTGGATGCTTTAACTACTAGGCTACCCAACTGCCCTTCTAGATTAAAAGACCAATAATCTACGTGTCTTCATAAGCTTTAATAACATTGCCTTCAACAACATCCAGTTGTGTCCAGGACGACTGACATGAAATGAAAGATCAAACTGATGCATGTTGTACACATCTGCAATAAATATTTCAAGTACTGTCAAGTGTGTCAGCAGATGATCTGAAATGCCAAGGGAGACAACTGTGCACGGTGAACAAGGCACATCATGTTTTTTTAACGTACAGAGAACCTCTGTTCAACAATGGTCTTCACACCACTTGTGACACCTACCTGTAGAGACTGGGGGGTGAATGCCTGGCCGACTGTCAGAGGTAGGGTCTGGAGAGAATGGGTTTCTGGTCGGTAACACACAAAGTACTCTTCTCCTGATATAGTACAGCTGCAAAGAAACGTAACTAATTCGTGAGAGAGTGAGTGAGGATGGTTTTGCATCGCTTTTAGCAATATTTCAGCAATACCATGAAGGAGTGTGGGGAATAGAACCCGGGTCTTCGATGTGATGAGCCAACACTTTAACCACTCGGCTACCCTGCCACCCCCAAAACTAATTTGACACATATCATGATACAAAGGTCATGATAATGTGCACACCATGATAAGTAGAGATTATCATCCTCCCTGTTCCATACCTTGACCTGTATTATCCTGGGATGCCCTAATCTGATTGACGCTGTTGCGCTTAGGTCAGACATAGGTCGATGGATGATATGGGACCACTTAATACCAAAAACACAAGAACCTATCATTGTAAAAACCTTTAATACTCTAAAAAAATATTTCACTCACGCACTCAAATTTTATTCAACAGTCTAAAACGTCATTTGCACATTTGTTCATTCATTCTTGGTGTCGAAGTAGATCACCAGGTGTCGGATATGTTCGTATTGTTTACCTTCATCCGTATCTATTCACAATTATCAAACATGTGCTCCATCTTCACATACCTTGTCTCGACTGTGATCCACAGAGAAGGAACAGCTCGGTGAGATTTTAGCTTCCCTCCCTGCCCCACGGTTACTATGGTAACCTTAGCCTTGGGGGTCACGCCCACCAGGATGATGTCATGATCTCGACTGGCCATATGCCAGTAGTCCACAGTTTCACTGAAATATCAGGAATGATCTGTTTGACTTGCATTTTGGAAGTTGATGAGTAATAAGAAAGGCAGGACACTTTATGGCCGACAGCTTCTTTATTCTGTGTTACAATTTTGACAACATTAGGCAGTCCCTCCTGGATTACCCAATTCTGCGGTTGCAGAAAAAATTGCGGAATTTACCTTGCCATGCAGAAAAACATCTTGTCCGCGGAAAATGTACTTAAGTGCAGAAACCTTGCAGAATCTACCACTTTTCTGCCGTGGAATTTGCTCATTTTAAAAAGTGAGTGAAAACTGACTGTCAGCCGAAACGAAGAGTAGAGCTAATGTCAAAAGTAGGTTGGTTACACATAACAAGAGACATCAGAAGATGACATATCCCCCCGGCCCCTACGTTTGAAAGGACAAATAATCTGAGAGTTACTCATTGTTTTTTTGGACTAAGTTTGAATTGTTTCCATGGAATTCGTGGAAATTATAAATGCCATATATCTGTAACCAGCAAAGTCACAATTTCAAGATCTGTATCATATATCTGCCAAGATCTGTTGAAAGATATGAAATGGTTTTCGAGTTGTGCTCTGGGAACGAAGCCCATTTGTCCATTTTGAGACTAAGTCTGAAACGTTTCCATGGAAACCAAGGAAATAATAAATCACAAAAACCTGTACATAACAAAAGGCACCACTTTGGGGTCTGCCACATATATCTACCAAGTTTTGCAGAAAAATATTGAACGTTTTTTTAGTTCTGCTCCGCAAACGAAGCCCATTCCTATATTTTGAGACTAAATCTGAAACATTTCCATGGCAACCAAGGAAATACTAAATCACAAAAACCTGTACATAACAAAAGGTACTACTTTAGGTTCTGATTGATATATCTACCAAGTTTTGCAGAAAAATATTGAACGGTTTTTGAGTTCTGCTCCGCAAACGAAGCCCATTCCTATATTTTGAGACTAAGTCCGAAACATTTCCATGGAAACCAAGGACATAATAAACCACAAAAAGCTGTAAATAGCAAAAGGCACCACTTTGGGGTCTGCCACATATATCTACCAAGTTTTATAGAAAACTATTGAACGGTTTTTGAGTTCTTCTCTGGAAACGAAGCCTGCCCCACCACTAGACTAACACCAAAATGTTCCATGAAAAAACAAAAAAAAATAAAAATGGCCAAACTCTGTAAATAGCAAAAGGCACAACTATTGGTTGAGATCATTATATCTATCAAGTTTGGTCTAAAAATATTGAACGGTTTCTGAGTTCTGCTCCAGAAACAAAATTATTACGGATGGACGGACAGACGAAGCATCAACTATATCCCCATTACATGCCAGGGGGATAAAAACCCATGAATGCAGATTCACATCGTAAGTGCCAACATCAATCAGACTAATTTGGGCTTAGGAAATTCCATTTCAAAGTAACCCAATTCAATAAAGTAAATTGTTAAAAGATTATGGTGGAAACCTTTAGACGGTGATGTCTTATCCACATGCAATATTATGCGATATGAGAGATGTATATCTTCGAATACGTCCCACGTCATCATGGTAACATATCACATGGTAATTTCAGCCTATCAGATTCAACTTAATTATCTCTTGCCTGGAGTTTTCACAATGGTGTCAACTGTGTGATAGGGCTGCAACGATTCACTTTGATTCATCAAAAATCAAATCAGACATCTAGTTTTGATTGCTGATCACTGTCGATTTGATATTTCAATACCTATTACAGTATTTTCACACAGAACACAACATAATATTGACTCCAACTCTAGCAGTCTGGAGCACTGAAATAGGGCAAAGTGTAATTGGTTGACACTGGGCTAATTATCCAATATGAAAGGTTGTGAGAAGACATCACCAAGTTGATGATGGATTTCATGATAAAAAGCCAACTCTAGGAGTTAAATGAAACCAGTCAATTTTACATGATTGACGAATCGAATAAAAACTGATTAAATTGAGGGTCCAAGATCACATACTGAATTGAACTGGGGTCTGGGTGAATTGTTGCAGCCCTTCTGTGAGTGAGTGAGTTTGTTCAAAATAATTGCCTCTGTTCACAGTAAAGTCATGTAGGCTACAGTCGTGTGACTATAACCTGGTGTTCATAGACTCTCCACTATAAAAGATGACTTATTATTATCGTTATTATTACTGTCTGAGGGTATTACCTGTTGGGGAGATCCAGTTCCCAGTCCTTGACGCCATCGGACACACGCAGAGCATACAGACCATGAGCTGTTGCCACCACAACATTCTCAGCTGAAACATACTTGGTAATGTGAGTAGGTGAGTGAGTTGGGTTTTACACCCCTTTTAATAATATTCTGTGGAGGACACCAGAAATGGGCTTCACACACTGTACCCAGGGGTATCAAACCTGGGTCTCTGGCATATCAGGGAACACTTGGCATAACGAGGCTCCCCTCAATAACATAGTAGTAAACCTCCAGGACACCCTTCCATCCAGCTCCTCCTGCTTTCTCCTACATATTTTCATTTACAACGCTGACATGCATTCAAGGTTGGGCAGTTGATGGTAGTTATAGGTACTGTAACATGTGTGATGTGACATAATTGAAAATTTTAACATAAATTGTACATTTATAAACTTATCCTATTTCACAACTTTCTCTTACTGCAAAGTATGGAATTCTCGATATATCCAGGGTAAATGTTCCGATAAATCTCCACTATACCCTGGATCTATCTACAGATAGGTAGGCTGTTGACGAACCAAGTGACCAATTGTGTCAAATCAACTAAAACTAAGATTTAAGAGGTTGACCTCCCACCACCTAAGCCTAACATATTACCTAATTTAAGGTCACGTATCTATGTATCGTCCCATTTTTTAATGGTACTTTTGTGGAAAATTGAGTATTGAAAAAATGCAAACCATTTTCATTTTATTTTTCTTCCTGAGCAACCAAAGTTTAAAACACATTCTAATGAACTTACGTAGTTAAAATAGGGACCAAAAATAAAATCACCAAATGTCACTCTTCGCCAATCTGGCAGGTGAGTTACCTCACCACTGGAAGTGGCCATGCGTAAAAAAATTAAACTCTACAAGTAATGTTCAACCACTAAACAATTTAATCAGCTTCATTCATGTCTATACTGCACTTTTCTATCTTCAGTAGTAGGATAGAAATACTTTTTTGAAGTTCCTGTCCCAAAAATCGGACCATATGCATAAATGGGTTAATTTATCACCCTTAGGGAAGAGCACTTCTCAAACTGTCCCTGCAAGACTAGTGGGGATTGAATCGCCAGAATTTATCTTAAATTGCAAACAGAACTTTCATTTTCTTGACTGTGTATCTGTTTTCCCAATGATGTTTAGGGTGAAAACTGTCCTATAGAATAGAGCACGTCCATACTGTCATGTGACAAGAAGACTGATGATTCAGAGGTAGTCACCTGGGATATAAGTGGAGCATGCTGTGACGACTAGGAGGGTGATTAGTAAGGACAGGAGCAGGGAGTGAATGGCTGAATGGATAAGGAGGCCTATGGAAAAAAGTTTAGTCATTCCAATCAGTGTCGAAGTGAGACAGACGTTGTGAAAAAGGATAAGTTTAAAAAGTTCGTCGTTTTCACACATCTCTACGGATTGATTGAAAAACAGCTATGCAGATCTTTAGAACAAAATGGGGTGACAGTCAGGTGAACTAAAAATGAAATATAACAAAGAATACCCACCTTTTGAACGTCCTGTGAATACACCTGAGGCCCTGTAATAGACATTTCAGGGAGAATATATGGTTTATTCCAGCTATATGGTGTACCGCACACAGCAATACTCCAGCTATATGATGTACCGCACACAGCAATACTCCAGCTATATGATGTACCACACACAGCAATACTCCAGCTATATGGTGTACTGCACACAGCAATACTCCAGCTATATGGTGTACCGCAAATAGCAATATTCCAGCTATATGGTTTACTGCACACAGCAATATTCCAGCTATATGATGTACGGCACACAGCAATACTCCAGCTATATGGTGTACTGCACACAGCAATACTCCAGCTATATGGTGTACTGCACACAGCAATACTCCAGCTATATGGTGTACCACACACAGCAATACTCCATCTATATGGTGTACCGCACACAGCAATACTCCAGCTATATGGTGTACCGCACACAGCAATATTCCAGCTATATGATTTACCCCATATAGCAATATTCCACCTATATGGTGTACCACACACAGCAATACTCCAGCTATATGGTGTACTGCACACAGCAATACTCCCGCTATATGGCTTACCGCCAATAGCAATATTCCAGCAATGTGGTGTACCACACACAGCAATAGACCAGCTATATGGTGTACCACACATAGCAATACTCCATCTATATGGTGTACCACACACAGCAATACTCCAGCTATATGATGTTCCGCACAAAGCAATACTCCAGCTATATGGTGTACCGCACAAAGCAATACTCCAGCTATATGATGTTCCGCACAAAGCAATACTCCAGCTATATGGTGTACCGCACACAGCAATACTCCAGCTATATGGTGTACCGTACACAGCAATATTCCAGCTATATGGCTTACTGCAATTAGCAATATTCCAGCTATATGGTGTACTGCACACAGCAATATTGCAGCTATTTAGTTTACCGCACACATCAATATTCCAGCTACATATTATGAGTCAACCAAGTCAGCAAGGTTGAGTGACCAATCCCTAAGTAACCTCTTACAACAAGCATGGGGTGATGAAGATACATTCTTCTTTGCATCTTCACAGTTATAATGTATTATATTAAGTATTAACATGACATACCTCATGTTTGGTTCGGCCTTCAGCACAGACTCCCATGAGAGGGAGCCAGTAGATGCGTGCCAACCCCGCACCATCTTGCCACCTCCAGACACCGTTACTAGAGCTGCAACACAGAGACACAGATCACTAGCTTTTTGTGTCTTTTCTAAAGCCATAATCAGCAATATACCTTCACTGTCAAAGCCTCTGTGAAAGTCACTGTCTGTTCATACCCTTCCGCCATTGGAGTCTGGGCAATTTACACTTATCAGAGCTAGAGGGCCAAAAACTACTTTTCTTGTATGAAGAATCAAATCAAACATGATCGAACTGAAACTCAAATCAAATCAAGATTTGGGTGAATCGCTTCAGCGCTAATAGAATGCATATTATATATCATTGTAGGCTATACATAATCATTCCCTTGGGTGAGATAATAAGCTGCAATGACAAAGTAACCAGATTTGGCCATGTCTTGTTCTGTGACAAGAAATAAAAAGGTATGAGTTTAGGATCTCCCTGCATGTATTTCATAGAATGGCATGTGAGCGTTTAAGTTTTCATAAAAACAAAAAGTTAAGGTTTGAAGGAATTCTAAGGATATTGATTCAAATTCAGCCTATCCCAACACATCTAAGGGATACAACTCTGAACGGTGAACTGCAGCACCACAGAGTGATTATGGTTTTATGCCAACTTTTAGCAATTTTCCATAAATTTCACTGCAAGGGACACCAGGAAAAGGCCTCACCTATATACAAGTGAGGAATCAAACCCAAGTCTTTGGCATTATGAGCAAAAGCATTAATTACTATGCTACCCCACCTCCCCTATAGACAAATGACTTGTAGTTATCTCAAAGAAGACAATGGTAGTTCCAGAGTGATGTGTGTCACTATATTAGCAGTCGAGAACCAAGTAAATATTGACAGAGATACTGTAAACTCACAATTTCCCTGGTGAAGTACTGTGTCCATTTGACCTCTCTCGTCATCTTCAAACACCCGTCGCCAAACTGAGACATGACAAAGAGGATACTAACTGCTGTTTCATTATTTTGAGAGTATTAAATATATTTTTACACTATTGGATTTTGAAACTAACGTTACTAACATGTTGCTTGAGACACCTTCCAATCAGCATGCAGCAAAAGACATGGGTACGAGTTGCGAGTGAGATAATGCATGTCTGTATAATTTGTGCATTTTTCACTGAAGTACAGCTAATATATGCATAAGTATTGTTTCCATCCAATAAGAAAGGATGTTACACACATACATGTACATGAGTCAAAACTGATAGAGTGTATTAATACTATTATACACAGTATTAGTATACTGCTGGGTAATGATATCACTTCAAATGAACCAGGACTTGGTTACAGTATTCAGAGTGATTAAGTTTGCAGTAACACAGAGTTACATTTCATGATATCCTGTCGCTAAGTCACCAATGACCACAATCAGCATGTTGAGGATAAATCAGTCACCTATGCTTCCATTGTTGGCATGTATGGAGGCGAGTACGTTCTTCTCTGTAGAAACAAGGAGCTTCTTCCCACTAGATGACTGATCCCAGAACATGTACACTGGCTTCCCCACATATGACTGCTTCCTGAAAGAAACAAAGATTTATCATCATCATCATCATCATCATCATCATCATCACCACCACCACCACCCCACCCCCTTTACCATAAATTATGAGCTGTACCCTCTTGAGACAAAGTTTCAGTAAGCTAATGAGCAAAGAGACATAAGAACTTATTCTGTGCATGAATACTTGATATAGTGATGCAGTGTACAGAATGGATTACACACTGCACAAGTACTAATACTGTTTATTGGGAGGGTTATTGGTGTGAGATGTATACGTTCCCCTTTGTTTGAGACAGGTTCCCTCAGCTGTACATCATGAAGCACATGACCAGAAACCACAGTCATGTGATTGAAGCAAAGAGAGCTACTAGTGATCATACTAATTGGACAATCAATAGATCCCAGCAGTCACACATTAAAACACTGATCAACTGAATGGATGAAGGTACAGGTAATTGCTAGTACTTGATTCAGTCCTCCTCCATTGTCTGCCTCTACAGTCCTGCTTTCAACAAATATGAAGTCCAACTGCATTTAGCATTTTTCTGATGTTGGATGGCCTACACTGCCAGTTCTTAATTAATACAATTAGAGTGAAGAAAGTGAGTGAGAATTATAAGTACAGTTTTGCACCACTTTAAGCTATATATATTCCAGCAACATATAACAGCAATCTGCTGGGGACATCAGAATTGGTTTTGCACTTTGTATCCATGTTGGGAATCGAATCCTGTTCTTCAGCGTGATGAGCAAATGCAAGAAAGTTAAATTTTCATAAGGAATAGTGCACCTTGATCAAATGTCATGTTACTCAGATTTCATAATAAAATAGGCCTTATAAGTTCCCATTTTTATTGACGATTACGGGTAAGCCAAGTAACCTGATACAACGAGGTTGCGGGCATTATACTGGCACAGAGGCACGGATCAAAGGACGGAGGTGGGAAAAGCTAACACAAGCATGTCGATCATGCTTCACGATCTAGCTGTGGTCAGTCAACCTCTGATCATCGTCTACACTGAAAAAAAAACCCGGCTAGAATGTGCTTTACCGGGCGCAGCAACCTTTACGATACTTAGGGTTAGGGTTTGGGGGTTAGGGCTGGGCGTAAAAACACGCAGCACTCCTACTGCATCTATTACTATTAACGACATTGCATTAATCACATTTATGATTTATCCGAGATCAGTAAAATTGATGCAAAACAGCATCATCATCCAAGCGGTTATTTTCGATCACACCTAAATTAGGCCACGGTTGACATATTTGAGTAAAATAGCAACACTCTCGGGCACACTCTCATTCATACCAATCAAATTTTCCAGCTTGATCTTCATATAGACCAAACGCCGGTGCAATCAGCAACAGAAGTTGGCAAAGCTTCTTGGCACATGCAGCCGCCATGTTTGCAAATAAGTAAGGGGGGACAACTCTGTCGCATATTATAAAAAAGGTTGACTTCCTGTGTATTTGATATGGCGGTGCCCAGTTATGTGTAATCTGGGATAGGCTAAAGTTTACGTTACATGAACACGCGTGAATGCACTATGCCTCGTAATCACAGTCTTCGCAAATCAGTTCACTGAAGCACCCGTTCACCGAAAGGTAAGTGTGAGAAATGATTGCGAATGACCGAGAGTTTGGTTCAACTGTCAGATTCACATTCAACAGTTGAGTCAACTACATCTTCTCATTTAAAAAAGCAAATGTCAGTTCACCTGTAATGGCATGTATATCGTGCCTCCCAATGAACCCATGACAAGACACCATATACCGTCGACTTCTGTCTTGATTCCCATACAGAAGAAGGAAAATAGGTTTTGAATTACAAGTGATTTTACTGTTAAAAACTCAATTTAGCAGAGCGTTCATCCTGATTGTCATGCTTGTTTCATTCTGCCTGTCTATATCGTTCTTATGAGAAAGAGTTAGATTCTTCCACTCACTGTTTTCAACTTTTGAATTAATTTTTGAAAATATTTGTTATATCTAACAGCAGACTACAGCTAGACCTATGTACTTCCAATAGACCCTTTTGTCCTTTTCTGCCCCCTCCCCCCTCTCATTCAGACTCAATTAGGCTGTTTAATCACTCACAGAGCATTAACATTGTTAATTTAACTGTTATTGGTTTTGTCCTGTGTCATCAATACATGACATTCGAACTGGACCTTATGGGTTACTCTGAACCATCTACACAGAGGCTTGCATATCCTGAGAATTATGATGATTTATTGTTTATAACTATAAAAACTAAATTACAGTTGTGGTCATGACATCATGAATAAGTTGTTCCTATTGTCTTGTGTTTACTGACATGAGAATAAGTCATGGAAAGTTTGGAACATTAATTAAGAAAGAAGTCTTTCATGAAGAGTTTAGTTCTTTCAAAGCTTTTTTGTGCTTTTCTGTTTCAAGATCACAGTGGATGAAATACAAACTGTAAAACTTGTTGCCTAAGTATTTCTGAAGAATATTATTCATATGTTTTTCGCTAGGGGATTGTTAGGCTAATGAGCAGATAAATCATGTCTGTTGACAGGTTATATCTCTTATGTCAGCCTTGTTTATGGACTTTGAAGGGAGATAACTCTTCACAGACTTCTAAGTGTCTTCATGGTATTCAGATTGACATTTAAGGTGTTGAGATGTCACTACCTGTAACATTCCTTGCATCTTTCACAAGCTCAGAAATAAAGTATGAGCGTTCAATGTTTCATTTAGTTCATGTATCTCTATGGTTACTGTTGTAAAACCCTATTCATTCACTCCTGCTTGAAATAACTTTCTCATAAAGATTCTGGGTTAGAATCTGTGCCTAGTTGTTATTCATGCATGTTGTTAACTTGGTTTACAGCATGTCTTCCTAGCTCGATGGTGTGGATCAGTGCTCATAATATTGATCACTGCACTGTGTTTCAGATTCTATTAGTTACAGGCTGCTTTAATCATTTACATGAAATGCTTGTGTTAAATACAAAACAAAGAATTTTGTTAGAGCTACATGAAAGAAGTCATGGGAGACTCTTATCAGTGTTGAATTTGAATAATGTCAGGTTTGAATTATGAGCAGTATTTTCGTTAGCCTAAAGAGGTGTGAAAATCTGGAAAGGCAATGTGTTTTTGCTTTCTATCAAGATCTCCTATTATCTGGACTAATGATTAGTATGTGAATATTCCTAATTTTGAAAAAAAACCCACCTAACTCAGTTTGAATTGAAAAGAACCCCCAGTTACTTGAAGTTGAGGAACATTTGGATTTCCTTCATTTAATCATTTGCATTGCAGAAACTGCTAGTTGGCAAATATGTAGTTTAAGGATTGTTGGACAGACCTGGACAATAATGATATACACCAGTGTTTTCAGAAAGCTTGTGAACATAATCTAACGCTCTCAGTATTAGCTCTTCCATCTCACACCTGTTCTGTGTACAGACTGTCTCTACAGTCAGCTAGACCGCAGGTCAGTTTTGACCAGACTGTGGATTCTACTGGGAATACTGAATATCTGTAATGTAAACTCAGTTTATCTCAGATCCTTTAGGTTGCAGGTCGCATCGCTATGGTTATGTGATACAGTTTTAAGACGAGCAAGGGAGGAACACTGGAATGTTTTTGAATTATATATATTAAATAAGGTCAAAATGTCAGGAACTTACCCATTTTCTGTCAAATGAGTTTTTATTTCTGTAATAGTGTACTGTATAAAAGTAAAGGCTGCTACAATTCACTCGCATTTTCATTGGATTGAACCACAGCCCTTCATGAATTCAATTCATTTTTCGTGGTCACCAAGACCGAATATTAACAAATATTTATGGGAGCATGTTTTATCTGAATCCTATCCTGTCTGAAAGTGAGATTTGCAAGAATGGAATATGTAGTATTGTACTAGCCTTGCAGTTGCACATGTCATGTGAGTCAGCCAGGGCCACACATGGTAGCGTCAACTATAACTATTGCATACCAAGTTGGAGTGTCGGGAGATCGCTGGATATAACTCTGACAGATTAACACTGTCAACATGGGCATTCCATGTTGTGTATTAATCGCTTAACTACAATATTGTGTTCGTGAATAATTGTTTGTATTCGTTTCCATTATTTGTGATGCATAGCATATTCGCACAACATAGTGTGTTCATTGCAGACCCTTGAATATCCGGGGTAGAATAGGCCTTCAGCAACCCATGCTTGCCATAAAAGGCGACCTTGCTTGTCGTAAGTGACAATTAACGGGATTGGGTGGTCAGGCTCGCTGACTTGGTTGACACAATCGTCATATCATCGGTTCCCAATTGTGCAGATCGATGTTCATGTTGTTGATCGCTGGGTCGTCTGGTACAGACTCAATTATTTACAGACTGCCACCATATAGCTGAAATGTTGCTGAGAGTGGCGTAAAACTCAACTCACTCACTCATTGCAGCCCTAATAAACATGGCAAAATGTTTCACCTGTCACTCTTAAATATTACCTCGAGACAGTGACTTCACTAGTTACACTTCAACAGTCCCAAACCCACTTTGTAACTATCGCAAGATGTCCAATGAAATCTACAAATTATTGAGATAATATTGTATGATATCTAAATGTTAGATAATATTGTCTTAAGACATATGGTTCATCACTTCATGATCACACAAGTTGTTATTTGATGAAACTTGAACTTATACTGTACCTTTGGCTTTAATCAAACCCCTCCAGATTAACTGGTGAACAGAAATTTAAAATCAGAAAAATGCATTTCCTTGCTTGGAAATATCATGTGATATGAACTGATCGACCCACAAAGCAAACTAGTGTGAATTAAGGTGTTTATTGTTTATGTACAAGTGCTGTTGTGGAGACAGAACCCTGACTTTGTTGTGATAGTTGTTTGTTTATACTCCCAATTTGTTTATTTCTTTTATTTGGACACGAAACTCACCTGGCCATTGTTTGATTTTCCAATTCAGGAATTTTGGAAGGTAAATGGTGTCATTATCTAGTCGATGCTGTTGCAGTGATTCACAGCTTGACATCCTTGTGTCATTGCAGTCAGACAATCATTGGCATTCAGACATCGTACCCAAAATTTTACAAATATGCTGGCCCACAAGACAGATCAATTAAATTTCGTACATGAATGTATTCAAATATATTATTAAGTGTTGATATACTGCACAGCTAAAGAAACGCAAGTTTCAAAAGAGGCAAAATCTCATAAAGTAAGTGTTTATGTCTATGTTTTCTATTTAAAAATGTAATTAAAGAAAGTTGCATTTCTTTTGCTGTCAGTATATACATAGTAGCAGGTGCTGTCCTTAGAGATGGTTGAAGCAATATTGTAGATTGAGTGATATGTTTTTGTAGCAAAACCTCTCAAACACACCAGGGACATGGGATAGCATAGTGTTTAAAGTGTTCTCTTGTCACTGAAACACCTGTGTTCAATTCCCCACATGGGTTACATGTGAGAAGCACATTTCTGATGTTCCTTGCCGTGATATTGTGGGAATATTTCTAAAAGCGGCATAAAACCCAAATCACTCACAGAGTCTTATTAGTCTTAAGGTAGCATGCCATGTGTACTCTTTTGTCTCCCACTCATTAGTGACATGACCATCTTGTCCCACATGGTACCCATCTACAAGATGTAGGCAATGTAAGTGGAGTTTTCAGGTCTTTTCCTATAGTGTTTTTGTGTCCATTTATGCACATGTACCTGCTTGTATGATGAATGAAAGTTATCAGGTAAAAACTACATAGTTTTTCACTTCATCCCCTGGTCTACCTGCTGGTGTAATTGCATTTGGCCACAGTGAAATTGTCTAACAAGGTCACATACATTTAGCATCTGTGAAATAATTTTTCAAACTTGAGTCAGATGTCCCACACTGGGAGAGAATGAGACATAATACACTTTTAGACATGACACTTTAATCATATTTAGATTACAACATTGTTTGTGCAGCCTTTATTAAAGTCCTTGGTATTAAAACAAAGCAAATGAGTCATAATGAGAAACAGGTTTCTACAGAAACTCTGTGTTCTGACACAGACATGTGTCACCTATACTTCAGTGCTACAGGAAAGCGAAGTATTTTCTTGCTGAGTCAGTGGTAAGTGCTTGTTAAGTTAATATGGAGATCAGGTTTGAATTAGGACAAAAACATGAAAAAACATTATGACTGTTAGTGTAAACTAATTCTTTGACTTGAGATGAAGGGCCAGACAACTACTTCAACTACATTGTTTTCCAGAAGTGAATGGGTATTCTTAAGGCACCTTTAAAGAGTGTTTTAGTTTTATCACAGCATGTCGGCTTTACATTTGAGTCACAGTGAAGTGTGGCAGGTCATACTGTGGACAGAATGTTTCTAGACCTGCTTTGACTTTGAGGCTGATATTTGGACCAAAGATAGCAGCAAATGGGACAAAAGAAGCTATGAATTGGAATATCTTTTCCCCAAATTATTTCACAATTTGTGGTGGTCTGAAATAATCAAAGATTGGTTGGTTTTCACAAAGTTGGTTTTGTCTGTTACATGTCTTGAGTACTACAAGCTTGTTCCAACTCATGATTAAATTTATCCCTAAGACCCTAATATGTTCCTAATATACTTTTCATCCTTTAAAGATGTGCAGTTTGCAAAACAAACAACCCCAGAACCCAAAGAACTACACAGTTTTTCCTTTATGTTTTCTTCATTAACAAAAATATCTAGGAAACTTTCATCAGGGAGGCTAACCAATTATTTTCGATGATTGATTAGTTGAAATGAATCCAACACTAGTTTTAACTGATGTCATGTTTAGGTCATTTAGTTTCTGACAATGTGAAGCAAATTATGATGTTTTTCTCCAGTTGTCTGCCTTAGAGCAATTAATTAAAATCCTTGATACATTTGTGGTTAACCACATTGGTGAATTTACCACAAGAATGCTAAGTTGCTGATGAATCAAGGTTCATGGTCAGCTGAATCGGAGATGAGGTGATCTCAGCAGCAGAAAAACAAAGTTTGACTGTGAACAGGAAGCTTTGATGGATGATTAACACAGTCATCAGGCCACCTCAAGCTAGGGCACACATGTATTTTGTCATTAGCAGTGTTTACTGAGTTTGCTGACATGCAAAAAGAAATTTGTCACAAGACTCATTTGTTCCTATCAGATGCACAATTAGCAGTGAATTGTCAACACTTGGGATATAATGAGGCCGCTTAGAATAGTTTACCCTCTCAGAGCATTTAATTGATTGTGAAGTCCAGACCTTTTTACTGTGTAGATGTTTCCACTTGAAACTTGTGGGCTTGTTGTGTTCATTACAGACTGGGTCAGTGTGTTAAGCATTGAGTCAATGGAATGCTCACAAGAGCCATCGCATAAACATTTGATATAATAGTTTTTGTTGTCTTATTCATGTGTGTAACTAAGCCCAGTATGCACAAAGGTCAAATTGTTATTTTATTACTTTTTCTCCTGTAATCTATTCAGCAATTTTGAACAATCAGCCTAGTTTCTGTAAGTTTTGTCACGTGATATGTCTTTGGTTAAAGTTTTTAGTTGTTATGCAGAATGCTAAGGTTCCTCATTCAACCATGTGTAAGGCCCATTTGTGGGTAAAGCGCTGGCTACCCGCTCAACCACCCACCAACATACACACACCAACACATCCACACATTCTCTCCCCCTGCTCTCCCTCACTCACTTCATTTACTCACTCACTATTCACTCCCGACACCCTCCTCCATTCATTCATATAGCTGGAATATTGCTGAGCACAGATTTAAACAACAAACAAACTGACATGTTGCATGCTGATACTGAGGCAGTCATTTAGGCAACATTTTTCAGCAATACCTGCAGTCACATCATGATGAGCCTCATCCAGCAAAGACAGACTTCATATTATTGCGTCAGGAGGACTGAAGACAAGCATAGATGAGTCTCCTATTAGCTGTGTATCATGAGTTTAACAAAAGAGGGGTCGAATTCACTGTAAATTATAAGCAACTGGTCATTTGATGTCTTCTTTGTGGAAATTCATTTTAGAGGAAAGTTAGTCTGTCATAAAAACTGAAGCAAATATATACACATGATACAAGAAAGCCCACACAAATCATGAAAATGTGGCAAGTCTTCATCTCTTCACCTTATGAAAATGAAGAAAGTCTCAGGGCTCCTTTTCATTGTATTCTATTTTTTTCACCATGAACTTTTTTTATCTGAGAAAATGTTCATTTCAGAGACTAATTGTTAGTCAAGAGGAAAGCACACTTTTTAGAAGAACACATGACACATTACTGTTTGCAAGTTTATTCACCTTAGTCAGCCACCATATGGCCAGTTGTGTTAACAGTGTTGACTCTTGGGGGCCATCTGGAGAATCAGACCATTTTACAAACACAAAATTTGTATATCCTGGATCTGATAGCATCAAACTTTTATCATGGTTCACACATGTGGTTAACAGGGAAGGAAGTGAAAAAGTAGGTTTGATTGAATCAGACTTTTTATCTCAAATTGTCTGTGTACTTTTGTGGAACAAGTAGAAAATCTGCCTTTCATTTCAAGACAACTATGATTTTGTTGAAATGGTTCATAAGCACAATTTTTTTCAAATTTATATGAAATAGCCAAACAGAACTGGGCAGGGAAAAATGAATAATGTATTCTTTGTGTTTGTATACAAAGGTATTTAGTTTTAAATTGATTTCCCCATAATCTTAACATTAGCTTGTTCTGTTAATGACACCTTCAGCAAATCTGGAAACCCATTTTCTGGGGGTTGGTGGGGTGGGGTGGGGGGTTCAACATTTCTGTTTCATCCCAAGAATTTTGTGAAAACAGGAATGCATAATTCTTGAATTTATTTATTCATTAATGACTGTTGCCTGTACATCATACCTTGTCATTGAGTTTTTCTGTGATGAGTTGAGGTGATGTAAGATTTGGTACAACTGATCAATTAATGGGTGGATAATTGAAAATTATGTTAATTTCTAATGCTTCTTGTTTTTAATGTTGGAGAAGTAAGCAGGTTTGGGGGTTTAATTCAAAATGATGTTATGGTTAAACAATTTTGTGGCCTGAAAATGCCTTTATCAAGATTTTTTATAAACGTTTGAAAGGGAGGTTGCTCTTATTCCAGTTTAAACAATTTTGGCATGCATTCATAGTTCTAAATTATGAAACTGTTTAAATCAGAAAGTAATTACTTGTGATGGAAAAAACTGGCCTGGAAAGACATTTTCCATAATCAAGAATCCCATTCAGACAGATAATATGTAACTTGTAAGGAATCAAGGAAGTGCAAACAAACTGCTGCATATGTCACAGATATAGGTCAGGCAATGTTCCTTAAAATTCATCTATGCAGTACGTGTATTTGTGGTGGACTTGGACTGTCTGATTTTGTTTCACGCTATTTCTAAACAGTTTACACATGGATTAACTTTACACAGCTGCCTTTGCAATTTATGCAAGCCTTGAAATTATAAGTCTTATTTATTCAGATGTATTTGAAACACGTAAGTGTACAACAGCTGGGTGTTTCACCGCATACTACTTAACAAACATAAAATAAATTGCTGTATGTGTAGTGTTACGAGTGTGTATTTTCTGTATATTTTGTTATTAATTAAGTAATGATTATTATTGGGTCACAACGTTTAGTGTTTTGAATAATAATTATGATGAATCACATTTCGAATAACAGATGGTCAGCATTTTTTAGATTTTGGTATCCGGAAATTATCTGCCCTTGACTTTCTCTGTGTTTGGTATGTTATATTTTGTGACCCATTCACTTAGATTTTGTCTCTCTTGTATTGGATTTGAAATCGGTGTTGTGAAATTGACTTGTGACTTTGTATAACTTGCTCTCCTTGCCAATAATAATATCTGAATGTCATAGACTTGTCTTTGTTCTGTTTTGCTGGTTCACAGGGGGTTTCTTACATCGTTTGTCACGGTAAATTGTTAACCGCAACAGTAGGCTATTGTCATAGAAATGTACCAGGACTGAAATGAACATGTAGAAATGTACCCATGTCAGTAGTATGTTATAGTTTATAAAACGCATTATTTTAATCCTCCCAGCCCTAAGTGTCCGCAGTGCTAAATTCCCAAATAAAAGTTTAGATTTCCTCAGGTTTTGAATCCTCCTTCTCACTGGTGCTCCTGTCATATGAAGCAAGTCTATATTTCCTCAGGTTCTGAATCTGTCATCTCTCTGAGGCTCCTTTTAGTTATAGATGAAGGAAGCCTTATTTCCTCAGGTTCTTAAACTCCCATCACTTCATTTTAAAAGGAATTATTTGTTTTTATCAAATTATGTATATTGAGAGACAATGCCTTAGTCTACCAATCTAGGTACTGCATTTCCAATGAATCTGGTTCTCCTTCAAACTTCTGTTGTAATGAATTTTGGTGAGATTAATCATTACTGTATACAGATGGAAACTGGATGAATGTAGTGTTCTTACTGTATACAGTTGGGAACTGGATGGATGTATTGTTCTTACTGTATAGAGTTGGGAACTGGATGAATATAGCGTTCTTACTGTATAGAGTTGGGAACTGGATGAATGTAGTGTTCTTACTGTATACAGTTGGGAACTGGATGGATGTATTGTTCTTACTGTATACAGTTGGGAACTGGATGAATGTAGTGTTCTTTACTACTGTATACAGTTGGGAACTGGATGAATGTAGCATTATTACTATATACAGTTGGGAACTGGATGGATGTATTGTTCTTACTGTATACAGTTGGGAACTGGATGGATGTATTGTTCTTACTGTATAGAGTTGGGAACTGGATGAATGTAGCATTCTTACTATATATAGTTGGGAACTGGATGAATGTATCGTTCTTACTGTATACAGTTGGGAACTGGATGAATATAGCGTTCTTACTGTATAGAGTTGGGAACTGGATGAATGTAGTGTTCTTACTGTATACAGTTGGGAACTGGATGGATGTATTGTTCTTACTGTATACAGTTGGGAACTGGATGAATGTAGTGTTCTTTACTACTGTATACAGTTGGGAACTGGATGAATGTAGCATTATTACTATATACAGTTGGGAACTGGATGGATGTATTGTTCTTACTGTATACAGTTGGGAACTGGATGGATGTATTGTTCTTACTGTATACAGTTGGGAACTGGATGAATGTAGCATTATTACTATATACAGTTGGGAACTGGATGGATGTATTGTTCTTACTGTATACAGTTGGGAACTGGATGGATGTATTGTTCTTACTGTATACAGTTGGGAACTGGATGAATGTAGCATTCTTACTGTATACAGTTGGGAACTGGATGGATGGATGTTAATGATTGTTTTTACTGTATACAGTTGGGAACTGGATGAATGTAGTGTTCTAAGCCATTTGTTTGACGACACTGATTTTTTTCTTCTCTCAAACTTGTCTGATTTGGGGCACGGCACAATTTTCTGTCTGTATTACGAATTCATTGTGGGTAAATGTCTGTACACAAAAGGCATCACAGACATATTTCAGGATTACTCCATGCAACAATAGCCATTTCAGTGGGCAGATAAACCATGGTTGTTGTTTGGATAATATTTAGGCATTTGTTAGTGTTTAAGTGGTTCACAGAACTCACCCCATAATATATATGGAAAATTGACATAGAACCTGAAAGATCTTTGTTCTAGAATGAAAACGAGTTATTCTTGAATCTTAGAACATGATAATAAGACAGCTTTGTGACCACGTCTTACAGACTTTGCACTGTCTGCAATGGCTTGTGTCACAATGCAGTATTTGGAGTAAAGGGTAGTAACTCCAACCACATTGACCTGGGTTCAATTCCTGTCATGAGTGCAGTGTGTGAAGCCCATTTCTCGTTTATGTCAAGATACTGGCTAAAATGGCCCTATTCCAATACCAAGTGCCACAAAAGCAACTTCTGACCAAATCTGTATATAATCTTTATGAAATCCCCTGTCAGGACATAAGTTATTTCGCATAGTTCCTTAACCTTGTACAGTGTGTGTATTACATATTTTCACAACAGCACAGAAGCAGGAAACTATTTTCAAAATAGCTAATTTCATTGACCTTTAATCATATTAAAGTTTGTCCACTGTGTACTCTCTCAAATTCATCTCCTCGTGTTTATTTTTATTTAGCACTTCCCTTTGTCAATTTCATAAGCCCCAAAGTTGCACTTTATGGCAAATGTGTATTTGAGTTAAAGGTCTTGGCTTTGCAAATGATGTGGCCATTACTGAACAGTGAGAATATACCATATATTACCGTGTATCAGTGATCGAAATAATGGCCTGCCCGACTGCCCATGGCCGGTAAATTTTGAGTCGGGCTGCCTGGAAATTTTCTCCACAAGCCCAAAACATTGTTCAACAAGAACCAATCAAAGAGAGGGTTACTTAAAGGTGGGCAGGCAACTTTCAAGATGGGCAGGCAACATTTATGGGGGACCAGCTCGGCTGTCAGGTTGAGTTGAAAAATTATTTCAATCAATACCGTGTATAAGCCGAATTTTGAGGACCAAAGAATGCTGTCTGTAGAAGGGGGTCGGCTTATCTATGAGGCACAATTTCACAAAAGTATTTTTCTGGTCGTCAGTGCCCTGTGAGGACGATCTTACAGGTTAGCGGTACACCAGCTAGGAAGTTACGATGATTACAGCCACTTTGTTTTTCATGATCAATGAAATACAAATCAAAGTATACAGTTTTCATTATTTCAATTATTTGGTCTTAGTCATTATTAAGTACCATACCTACCTGTTTACGCACAATATTATTTTTAAAAAAGTTATAGTCCTGTCAGGTCGGCATTTGACATGCCAATTGGATCAGCTGTTTCCTGTCACTTCACATACGGTGATTGCTGAATATTGTGGTAATATATATTTAGCAAAATTTATCTTTTCATTCGGGTAAGTGAAACTGAAAAATTACATCTGAAGCTGACATGCAATGCAAAACACAACTTTGTAGATTCTGATACCTTTCTGAAACCTGTTGAATGTGATAAGCAGCCTGACTGTCACAGAGAAAACCTTCCTGTCTGTTAATGACAACATGCAACACACAACTTCAGTCATTGACCACCTGCAATTTGAAGTCAACACCTATCAGGCTATACACCATGAAAAGAGAGCCCAGAGCGTGTTGGCAAATGAACCAGCCATTAAAAGTCTTCATTACACTTGAGTGCTTGCCCACCCGCTGTGACAGGGTTCAGTATCCAAAGTGCTTCGTTTCAAGCATAGTAAAAGCAAGCACAAAATATTGCAACTTTGATTTGCAATTATTCTATTATAATTTCTTTATTTGTCATTTTTTTCATTATTAGCAATGTATATTATGTGTCATGAATAAATGATACTTGTGTTTTAATTATGTTTATTTGTTTTGGTTGCATCTAAACACTAAGCTGAAAGTCTCTACAGTATGCTGATTTTTAAAAATGACTGGCCATGATGACCACTGGAGTATGAAAGAAAGAAGGAAGTTCATGAAGAGAACACCCATGACTGGAAATGTGAAACACATGTCACAACCTGACATCCTGGTGTGCAAGCATGTTAATTAACTTATTATTAAGTGACCAGTCATCAGATGACTGGAGACCCTTGAGGGTCACTCTAGGGGTCAGTGAAATCAGCATGTCTGTATATAGATATATACATCACACTCAGTTCAGTCAGCAGGTGCCTCCTCATTATAAGACAGAAATGGGGAAGCACTTTTTAAAACATATCCTATTTCAATATCCAACTGTTAATTTCACCGTGATGCTTTGAGGTATTAAGGATAATTGAATATCAAAACTATTGTGAATGGTTGTAATGATTTGTAGAAATAGATTAATTGATGTGTTATAATGAGGAATGTGTGAAATCATGTTCCTGTCCAGTTTGATCATCAGCTGAGTGCAATTTGTCAGTTTACTTGCAGATGATGTGCATTTCACTGAAACTTGTGTATTTCAAAGTTAAGCTGTGATTTAGGCCCTTTGATTCACACTGTTGGATTCATCTTCTCAGTTTGATTAAAAGTGACAAAATGGAGGTTGCCGATTTCTGTGAACTAATGTAAGAAGTTGATTTCTATTTCCTTGCTTGTTGACTCTCTGTAGATCCAAACTTATGTTTTATTCAGTTTATTGATACGGAAATGTTTCCACAAGTGCACTGTTTGTTATCATGTCTGCATTTAATGCATGCATTGTTTCTTTCTTAGATATGTACTTCAGTAAACCATTTTGATTGACTAGAAGTGACACAATACAGTACTAGATAACTTTGTAAATACGTAAAATTATTTGTATGATTTGCTTCAAGTAATTGACCCAAGTCAGTGATGTTAAGTGATACACAATTTCAGAAAGAGCCTGTTGTCAGTTTCATTCTCTGTGGGTTATTTAATAAAATGCAAAGACAAAAGTAGATATTTTCAATACTTTAATATTGAATCTTAATACTAAATTCAATTTTGAGGATTTTTTCTTCTGGTCTTCATTAAATATATTTAATGATTTCTTATGCATGCCATTTTATGATGTGATTTTGATCAGACAGTATCTTTTTTGTTGAATATTGATACTAAATTTAGTAAATGAATAATGTGCTGCCATGAATTATGTTTACAAATATTTACATGATAAACTTGAACCTGATTGCAGATATATTTAATGGATCAGAACATTGTTCTTATGTAGAGTAAATTAATTAACCTCAGATCTGTAGGTATTTCTAATCAATACATGCACAGATAATAAGTTTATTATTGATTGATAATAGATATATTGTGATACTTTTAAGTGAAAAACTTGGTACTTGAGTTTCCAATCAGCATCCCCCTTGTTTTTCTAAGGTGTACATACTTTTTATATTCATCATGGTTAATTGTAACTAACAAATACATAAAAATTGCTGTAAATTTTGATGTGCTAGGCACATTTACTAATTGTACACCAGTGACCGCATTCTACTTTTCAGATGGTGTTTATTGCAGTTGTTAGTAAACAAATGTGTGAAGTTTTGATATTTCTATGGTTAAAATTAGTATCTACATTCATTCACAATTGATGTTTTCTTTTATAATTAATTGACAAAATTATTTCATAGATGCTGTAAATTGTATAAAACAGAAAATGCAATTGAATCCATAAATAGCATTATACTTTTAAGATTGCTGTTATCAGAACTGCAGCCAATATTCTTAGCTGTTTTTTTTTGTGGAAGTAGGATCTGATTTTACAGTTCTGACACTGCCATTCACAGTCAAACACTTGTAATAATTTGCAGTTCATATTGCTATATGGAAGGGATTTACCTCGAGTCCTATTTTTGAGCTTCCTTGAGACTTATGCCATTATTATTTTCAGGGGTCCTGGACTACAAAAATGGGGGTCCCAGACACTTAAATAATATTATTAATACTATGATATAATATTGTTGCAACTCAGTTACTGTGATTGTATTGTGTCTCATGATAGTAGTAATTAGACTGCCAATGATACCATAACATGGCTCGTGGTAGAGTCAGTAACGTTTTGTTACTTGATGAGTACTGTTTCAAATCACAACAACAATCCAATAGGCATGTTGGATACAAATACTTTTCAGGAGCTACAAATGGACTGCCCCTTAAACTTTCTCGTTTGAAATAATGATAGATATTTCTAATAATGTCTTTTTCGTCAGCCGAAAAATTGGATGTGGACATTTCTCTATGTGTAGATGTGTGTGCACTTCGTGCAATGCACATGCTTTATGTCACATGACCTGCCTAGCATAATGTGAGAATGTGACATGTGACTTGCCTATTTGCATGACTGGGTCGCTGTTCCGGTAAGTAACTCAACACCCTTGACATGTGAGGTGTTGTTGTGACTTGAAATAATGACAGCTCTTATAGACAACTTTCTTATTATCGAGTGATAAATTATGACAATTGAAATCCTCAATGGTAGAAGAATTATAAAGCCTCATACCAAATTGGAAACGGATAGAACTTACAGTTTTAAAGTAAAGTTACCAAACACCGCCCTGAAACATTTTCTGCCAAACTATATGTCTTATCACTAAAAATCACACAATGTTACTTACATCAATCAAGAATTGATCTTCAGTAACACATGATTATCGCCAGGGAGAAAGTGAGTTTATTTTTACGCCACACTCAGCAATATTCAGCTATATGGCGGTGGTCTGTAAATAATCGAGCCTGGACCAGACAATCCAGTGATCCACAACATGAGCATCGGTCTGTGCAATTAGGAACCGATGACATGTGTCAACCAAGTCAGCGAGCCTGACCACCCGATCCTGTTAGTCACTTCTTACGACAAGCCCAGTCGCCTTTTATGGCAAACATGGGTTGTTGAAGGCGTATTGTACCCTGGGACCTTCACGGGTCCTTATCTGAAGAGGTGACTCGGTTGCAAATGACATCTTATCCAAATTTCATAGATCGATGCTCATGCTGTTGATCAATGGATTTTCTTGTCCAGACTTTGTCATTCACACACTGCGACCATAAAGCTTGAATATTGCAGAGTGCAGCGTAAAACTAAACTCTTTCACTCACTGACATATGTAGCAGTTCTCCAGGTTATGATGTCTGTAAGTTTTCAAGCCTATGTCCAATATTTCGATGAAAACATATTTATGCAGTCACATTTTGAAAAAATGTCTTTCCTTGTTTATAATGTATAACACTGCTCTCAGAAATGTCTTTGAGCCATAATACAGGGTTGGGGGATAGCCTAGTGGTTAATGTGTTTGCTCGTCACACCAAAGGCCTGGTTTCTATTCTCCTGTCCCCAGCAGTGATATGAGGCTGGAATATTGCTTAAAGCAGCGTAAAACCCAACTCACTCACTCACTCAGCTCAATGGAAGCAGTCTGTAGATAATCAGATCTGAACTAGACCACAGGGAAATTGTAGCGCAAATGACCAGTCTTCTTACATGCAAGCGAAGCGAGCAAAGGTTGGCAATGTACTTTACTCACTTCGGTTCGAAATATGTTTTTCATGTCAAAATAAAATATTGCCACCATCACTCCGTTCAACCAGAAACTGGCAAGGGGAATAGAGGCAAAGAACGATCTGAATACCACGAGTGGTGCTTAAAATGTTGAATAAAACATATTTCATGTGAGTAATTATTAAACATGGGGTTGGAAATCTGAAAGTATAACGAGGTGAGGAAATCATAGCTTTCTTTAATGCAGCAATCGTATGCCATGTGTCAACTAAGCCTGACCACTCGATTCCCAATAGTCACATATATATATATACTATTACTATATACTATATTACAATTCCTTACTATATACTATATTACTATATTACAGTTCCTAGTACTATTATATATACTATTACTGACTCCTTGTAGGAATTAAAATGGTAATTGTTACCTGCATGCCATGTAGATATGTTTGCATGATAAAACTGACCCTGTCACTTAGGATAATTACCTGACACATCTCTGTAACAATGTGTTTGACATTAGCATCAGTCTTCTTCACTGAAATAGACACCCTCGAGTGTCATTCAGCCACATTAACCCTTTGTGACCTGAAACTGAGTGCGACTTGTCGGTTCATTGGGAATGGGATATAAATATTATTATCATAGAGATGATAGGTACATGGTAATGATAATCATGATAATTGTCATCAGGACATATTGAGAAATGATTAATTTTTGTATTGATCATAATCGATGTTGCTGTTATTAGTTGTTTTCTTATTGTCCTTGGTTTTGCTGTCGTTTTTGCCCTACACACTCATCCTCTGTCCAAAATACTATTGCAGTAAAATAAACTACCTCTAAGATGTAAAAACATGCAAAAACAATATTAGATATCACATCAGTTGTGTTGACTCTTGAGTGAGTGAGTGACTAAGCCACAATTTGCAATATTCCAGCAATTTCACAGTTGTGGGACACCAGAAATGGTCGACTTTTGTGATGTTATTTTAGATATTTTACTGTCACATGTCAATGATGGTGCTCTAAATCTATTGACAATAAAATATGTTACATATGTCAGAGTAAAGAATTCTGCTATAGAGTTTTTTCTCACCTATTCCTTGAGGAATTCCTGGTAGGGCAAGGGTTAAGACAATCTGTCATTAAATGAGTGTATAGACACAATAGTGTATTGTGTGCAGGAAGATTGGCAACACTTTCCCCTGTAGGACACTACATACTGAGCCACTTTGGCTGGTATTGTGTGCAGACTGGAGAGATGGAGCTAGTACCACGTGTAGTACATGTGATAACATAGTAGACTGGCCACTGCTGGGAACTAGCACTTTGTCACAAGGTAGGACCAGGCAGTTGTGATAGTTGTCTTTAAATATTTTTCAGACATTTTAGAAAGGCACTTTCAGCTCTGAACATCTCCTGATTCGTTCAAGTGGTTTTATTGGATGTGGTGATTCTTTCCGAAGGGTGTGTCAAGCGTGTTGATTGCTGCATTGGACACTCATGCTGAAATGCTATTTATATGTATTCTGGAATGTTGCATAAGATATTATTAGTGAGTAAGTGAGTTTAGTTTTACGTCACACTCAGCAATGTTACAGCTATATGGCAGTGGTCTGTCACTGGACCACACAATCAACAGTATGAGCATCTGATCAACAGTATGAACATCTGATCAACAGTATGAGCATCTGAGCATCTGATCAACAGTATGAACATCTGATCAACAGTATGAGCATCCCCCCATCTGCCCAAATGATTCTTTCAGAAGGGTCTTTAGAGCGAGGTGCATGATTGCCACTATATGGACAATCATGATGAAATGTTATTTTACATATTGTGAAATGTTGACTTAGACATTATGGCGACTCTTTCTGATTCTTTTATGGGTTTGTAAAGGGTACTGATTGTGGACAATGGACAAACATGCTGAAATTTTATTTTACATATTCTGAGTGTTGCTGAAATCTGGCTTGAAACAGTGATGATGAAATGATGAAATGGCATATAGCTCATAATGTAGGCTCCAGTGGAGCTAAAGCCTCAAATTGCTGCATATTGCTTCATATAGCTCATAATGTAGGCTCCAGTGGAGCTAAAGCCTCAAAATGCTGCATATTGCTTCATATAGCTCATAATGTAGGCTCCAGTGGAGCTAAAGCCTCAAATTGCTGCATATTGCTTCATATAGCTCATAATGTAGGCTCCAGTGGAGCTAAAGCCTCAAAATGCTACATCTTGCTTCATATAGCTCATAATGTTGGCTCCAGTGGAGCTAAAGCCTCAAAATGCTACATCTTGCTTCATATAGCTCCTAATGTAGGCTCCAGTGGAGCTAAAGCCTCAAATTGCTACATCTTGCTTCATATAGCTCATAATGTAGGCTCCAGTGGAGCTAAAGCTTCAAATTTCTACAGAGCTTCAAGGACAAAGTGTGAGCTTGAAATTTCAATTGAGTTTCAGATTGCTTTAGAGCTTTAAATGGCTCAGGGACTTATCAGCAGCCTCTGTCTCGAGTTTATAATGTCAGATTGCAGCAGAGGTTCATAATTGCTATATATGTTCAGCTGGGTCTTGACCTTCAAAAAGCTTGAATTTCAAATAGCCCCTGAACAATGATGACTATAGACTTTCAGTTTTCTACAGAGCTTCAAATGGCTTCAAATATTGGATATATTTCTAACAATGATGTATAAAAATATTTTGAAAAGCATTTAGAAGTGATACAAATAAAAGACTTGTTATAATAATTTACGCATAGGTTTGGAATATGCTCCTATACTTTGATCTGGTAACGATTTCATAATGTACTATGTATTGTCAAACACTTCAAATCTCCCTGATGATCCAGGGTACAAGCAACGTTAGCTTAGAGTCTTCATCTGTGACTGGCAGACACACTGCATTGTAAGGAACTATGTTACATGAAGAAATCACTATTTTGGGTTTTTTTTAATTTTGAGGGATTGCTTTTGCCAGCACAAATTGAATAACTTTGACTGATTGTTTGAAATTTACATGAAATATATATA
This sequence comes from Haliotis asinina, assembly GCF_037392515.1. Taxonomy (NCBI): domain Eukaryota; kingdom Metazoa; phylum Mollusca; class Gastropoda; order Lepetellida; family Haliotidae; genus Haliotis; species Haliotis asinina. The sequence goes on along the minus strand of NC_090295.1, from coordinate 10,495,766 downwards.
TGTGCCACACACATGTAGAGAAAATCCATGTTATCCAAGAAATTAATGATTCCCAACTTCAGTTTTTTATAGGCAGCTGTGGAAGTATTCTTGATTGTCAAGAAATTTTGCACTACTGATTTTGTCTCCACACATTGCTACTACGATATTTTAATGTTTCAGGAGAATAATAGAACATTTATATAGGAGTCTGCCAACATGGGATTCCTCCCATTGCAAACTCTGCTATTGATTTGCCAGTTCAAGACAACTCCTGTCCAGCAAAAAGCCAGGAGGTCTTTTCACTAAATCAAACCCCTCTGATATGTGCTTCCAATGTTCAAGGTGTCTTGAGGCATGTTATTACGAATGCTTCAGAAATGGGTGAGGAAAGTCTGGCATGAGAAAATTAGGAAATTTTAACTGTATGATCGCGTTCATCGTCTCATGTTGAATTAATATTGATTTGGAGAGGTTTGGGGATTGGCATTAACCTGAAAATAATGAAGTTAAAGAAATCATGTCAAACAGAGGAGAGTTTTAAAAAGTCCTTAAGTTTCCAGTTTGTTTTGTTTTTAAGCTGGATATTCAAAAATATTTTCTGGAACTTTATTCAAAGAGTTTCTCAAGGTCAGTTAAAAGTCAAGGTGGTGGTGTTGTAGATAGAGCGTCAGCTTGGGGTCAGTGGAAGGGCAGGGTTTTAATCCTCAGGTTATTACACCAAAAGATGGCATCTTTGTTGCTGAGACTGAAGTCTGTCTCACAGTCCCTCCACTGGATTATTTCCCCTCCCATCCAGCCCTTTCTGCAATGCTAAGCTTGACCTTTGAAATAGCTGATATTAAATGAGGAGGTACTGTAATGGCAGGTGTGTCTCTACGTTTAGTTCATACACTATGTGTTGCATCCTCGATAAATCTACACGCTACCTTGGATGAATCCACGGCTCGGTCCAGTGATGTTGTTAACTCCCTTGGCTGGCTGTTTATCCAATCATTGGTCTATGGTGGGAAGTTAAGCGTACCAATCACAACTCACTTTTGCTTCTTAAATGAAATAGCTGTACCGCTATCTTTGCTGACAGTGGCAAGCTTGGTTGCATTGGTGGCTTACTTGACTGGTTACTGTGAGTGAGAATGCAGAACCAGCAAAGGGAGGTAATAAAATTATTGAGCCAAGCTGCATCCAGGGTATTGTGGAGATTTATCGGAATGTATAAATCAAGGATGTAGGCACAGCTGCATACATAGTCCCTGAAGGGGCAGTTGAATAGTTAAGTGGTTGCAGTGTTTGCTCATCATTACTGGAGACCTGTGTTCAGTTCCACAATGTACAAAGTCTGGTGTCCCCATAGTGATAATGCTGGAATATTACTGAAGTTGCATCAGACTATTTCCGTAGTCAAAGACCTATATTGTATGACTTTATAATTGGGCCTGTAGGTGAAAGCTTTTGCTCATCACGCTGATGACCAGGTTCACTGCCCCACATATGTGTGAAGCCCATTTCTGGTGTATTCTGACATGATGATGCCGGAATTTTGCTAAACGCATCCTCGATATCTCCAGGGTATACATTTTGATGGATCTCCACTATATTTGGCATATAACCAAACTCACTCACTCATGTGATCCAAATGTTCCTTAGCATGATGTCCTGAATCTCCAATAAATCATGAGAATCCATATTCATTTAAACTGAGTTACTTGTTTTGGATTTTTTCATTGAATAACAAGCTTTCTGATACTAGGCATTTTTCCAAATTTAAGGTTGATATTTCCATATAACCACTTCTTGATAAGAGTTTTACTGGATGCCAAAAATTGCAGTCAATATTTATAAAATATAATCTGTGGACATACTTATTATCCAGATTTTACTCAAATGATAAGAGTAACAGATTATAGCACAACTCTTCTTTTGTAAGCATAAAATATTACACATACTTTGTGTTTTATGGTTGTTGTTGGTTACTTTGGGACCCATTTCAATTCCTTGGAACAAAAAAATTTAATCCTACGTATTTCCAGGACTTGAAACTATGGCAACCATGCTTAAACCCCTGGCTTGATGCTGTGCATGACAACAGGTGCCCTTTAGTTCATTACCATAATAATGCTTTCAGGTGAAAATATGGTGAACAGGAGGAATTAGCTTTAATCTCACCATTGGCTAAGTGAATATCAAGTGGTACCGAATCAATGAACGGCAATGCAGTGAAATTTGGTTTGTGCATTGAGTCAAATTTAAATTATTTTTTGTGACTCCATGTTTTGACCTTTCATCTAAAGGGTCATGCTTAAGAAACAAATTAGTTGCAACTCTTTGGCTGCAAAATTGGCTGCCTTTTCAAACCTGGTAATTTCTTGATGAGTTTGTTTTTGAAATGCCTGTAAGAGATGAAGATTCTAGCATGATGGTAAATGGTTACTATCTAATGCCACAAGGTTTCTTATTTGGATCTTGGCAATTCTTAAAGCCAATAAATGTCTAGGGATTCTTTGCCCTTTTCAGATAACCAGACTGCTGCATGAAATGCAATCTTGGAGGAATTATAGAATACAAAGCATGATTAATTGATCAGTCATGAAGTCAGGTCTGCCATGTCAGGATGACAGAAAACTGAAACGCTGGTTGTTCAGTCCTAAGCAGGTTTGGGCAGCTATTCAGCTGAGCGGGGATGGTGATCAGATGATATTGTCTGGGTCAGAGACTGAGACTTATGGACATGACATGCAGAGACATAGTAAGTCAGAGTTATACCCCGACAGGCTTTGGCCAGTCTCATGCCTTCGCTGTCCGACGCCATGACCAGTGGAGCATCCTCACTCAGTGGTAGGACTGGGATGGGTACTCGGATACTCGAATCTGGGTCGGGTACTGCTGGAACCATCCTACTTCTTGGGATCGACTACCCGGAAAGTGACAACTCTGTAAAGACAAGGGCAGATAATAACTTGTCTTTTTCATTATATTGACGTAACACACATTTACATGGTTGGTATGGAGGTTGTTATTAACCACTGTACTCTATCAGAGCTGAGCAGTGAGTAGTTACAGTTAGTTACAGTAAGAGCAGGAACGAAAGGTTTTGTGTTTGGATGAGAAATGTGAGTAATGGTGTTACTCCATTATCTGTTGTATAAACAGACATACTTTAAACATGTTAAATAGCTTGAGATCAGTTTTAATGTCTTATTGCTATCCTTTCAAGTTTTCTACAATATTCTTTGATAAATCATGACTGAATATTCAGAAAGTAGACAAAAGCACTGTATTCCTTACATTTCTAGGTACTCGATTCCAATTCAGGTATGTACATGCGGGTTCCGATTTCATGTTTCCCTACCCGTCCCTACCAGAAGTGATGCATGTCACTTGGCCATTTATCATAATCCAGTCATTGGTCTTAGATTCAGACTCATAGTCACAAGATCATGGCACACCAAACTCTGCAGTTAATAAGATATATAAAAGAGTGCAGTCACAAAAGGTTGGTGAATAAATAGAGCCATGAATTTGTGGTCATTTTCTGCTTTTCACCTGATATTTCAGAATATTGCCATGTTTTGATCAAGAATCTTTTGAGACATGTTTAGACAGTTCATATCTTATGCCAGCTAGATTCAAGGATATTACAAATGTTGCTGTTGAACACTATCCAGATGGCTACCGAGACAGGGAAATTGAAAACAGACAATAGTAGTAATCAAGTATTAAATTCTCGCCATGGAAAAGATACGTCTGATGTCTGCACTGGCTGGGATGTTTAGCACGAATTCCACGGTTCAACTTAAGTGATGTATTGACAAAACTCAATGGTTGCAGTACAATGGTCATTTATTTTGCCTTTCTTTATGACTACATTTCCTTTCCTTCTGATTTTTTATGTTTTTAGTGAATTAAAGGTTCAGTCAGCTTGAAGGATCTAAGACCATTTTGTACATGAATGTCGATAGTTTTGTCAAGGATACTTTTAAACAATTTCTAATTTTGACATTTTGTACCCAGCACAAGACCTACAGACCATTAATATTGGTACAAATTTGTATTTTGTGCCACTCTCAGCAATATTCAAGCCAGATTATGGCAGTTTGTTAGTAATTGAGTCAGGTCATTGACTAACATATTGAACTTTGATGTGCCATTTTTACCTGAATAACATACTCACTCAACTTTTTTAGGGCTTTTAACAGAAAATGTCTGTTGGAGCAAGTTGGAAACAAGCATTTTCTTGTTGACTCTTTACACACAACTTGTGAAGATCTGAGTTGGAATTGGTAACCCATACTTGTGGCATGAGGTGACAAAGACTCAGACTTGCTGACTAATGGTTGACACATGATTGTATCCCAGTTGCAGAGACTGATGCCGATGCTGTTCATCACTTGATTGTCTGGTCCAGGTTTGATGATTTACAAACCACCACCATATAACCAGAATATTGCTGCGTGTGGCATTGAACAACAAACCAACCAACCAAAATCTTCTCACACTACACATATTTCTAAATTTCAGTTTTTCTGGGTTGTTGAACTAGCGAATGGAAAGTTGTACCTGTAAGGCACGTTAATAGAACATGTTCTGTTCAGCCCATAATGTCTAAGTGTCATGATATCCTGGTGCATAGCAGTAATGAGAATTTGGTATTCCCATGAAGTGAATGAGGAGCAACTTTTCGGTGTAAATAAAAACACTATTATCTAGTCAGTGATCACTTCCTTTACTATGAAGAGTGTTAGTACCTACACCAAAATGTCGCCCATATTAATATTAAAGAGGAACTCTCATCATTGTTCATCACAGCAACTTCTAAATGCTACTCAAAGAAGCTCCCATGAAATGAATGTACATTCTGTATCTTAAACTCAATCTTTTTCGGTCATTGTCCATAAAATGCATCACAACATAATGCATTGTGAGGTGAAAATGAACAAGCCTTTGTGATTTACTATTTGTATCAGGAGCACAGATGTCGAGGATTGTGTAGTTTTTTTAGTTTACAGTACTGTTTATGCTTGCTGTTTTAAACCATCAGTAAGTAATTGACACTTTTCCTTTTAACTGAAAATTTAGTTTTCTTGTGGAAGGTGATGGCACGTATTTCAGCTTGTGCAGTTTCACCCAGGTCTGTCTGGAATGAGGAATATGGAGAATCCAATTACCTGATGACACCCTGGAATTGGAAGCTCTTGTAGCTTATGTACATCCATGATCTAATTCCATATGTCTAACAGTCTGCAGAATTCCTGGGGGTAGCGGGATTATTGGTAACAGTTATTAACCTGGAAGGTGGTGCTTGCAGTGCCATGATTCCAGGTTTTGGTGGTTATAAGCTGGTGAAGTTGTGCAATGTGTGGCTCACAGTAACTGTGGCTGTGGCATGGTGTCGGTTCAGATAATGACCAATTCTGTTAGTTTGTATTACCTCACAAATAATCTTAGTTTTCTCATTGACTAATAGCCTGGCATTAATTTGTGTATTTAATGCCATACTCATCAATATTCCAGGTATTTGGCAGTCACCAGGTCTGTAAATAATAAAGTTTGGATCAAACAGTCTTGTGATCAACAGCATGAGCATCAGTTGACACAGTTGGGATTGTCAGCCAGGTTTTTGAGTCTGACCATCTGCATTGTCCCTTTAGTTGCCTCTTATGACAATTGCTAGAGACCATTGGTCTAACCCAGATCTTCATGTTAATACTAGCTTATTGTCATGGATGTTGAAGTCTCACTGAGTAATGAGTACTCTCTGATCATAGGAAAAATGGACATCGTGACTGAAAACCTGTTCTGTTCTGAATTCTGTCTTTGATCATTTGCATTTGTTTAATTTGCCTAATTCTTCATCATCTGTTTTTGTACCTGATGAAGATTTCCTGAACTCTTCCTGCATGATCAGCCATTGGTTTGCATGAGGCCGACACACTGTGTCACTTGGTCATTGAATACCCTGAGAGCTTGGTCAGTTAATTTGGAATGGTATGAGTTTTTTCCTGCAAGTCATGAATGCAAGCGTTTTTGCAATTAGATTGCTTATATGTCTGAGTTGACAGCTTTGCTGGGTCCTGTCAGATACTGAAATCCATTATCAGGAGATTCCAATTTTACATGAAGGATTGGGCTGGAGTAAAATCAATCTTGTACAGTGTGGAGATCATTTCAACTACAGTGTATTTCTATATGTGACTGCTATGTAGTTTCCATGGATGTCACCTAGTGGCTGGGGTTTTGTTTTACAGGAAGTGTGAAATGTGACTATATACTAGCACTTGCCATTACGGCTCATGCTATACTGCTTCATGCAGCAAAAGCTCTTGCCAAATGGGATCAATCATGCTATAATGCTTCATTCTATAATGTCTTGTGTCTGTACTGGTTCATACTTTAATGTTTTGTGTCTATACTAGTTCATTCTAAAATGTTTTGTGTCTGTACTGGTTCATTCTATAATGTTTTGTGTCTACACTGGTTCATTCAATAATGCTTTGTGTCTGTATTAGTTCATTCTATAATGTTTTGTGTCTATGCTGGTTCCTTCAATAATGTTTTGTGTCTGTATTGGTTCATTCTATAATGTTTTGTGTCTATACTGGTTCATTCTATTATGTTTTGTGTCTGTATTGGTTCATTCTGTAATATTTTGTGTCTATACTGGTTCATTCTATAATGTTTTGTGTCTATACTGGTTCATTCTGTAATTTTTTGTGTCTATACTGGTTCATTCTATAATGTTTTGTGTCTATACTGGTTCATTCTGTAATTTTTTGTGTCTATACTGGTTCATTCTATTATGTTTTGTGTCTATACCGGTTCATTCTATAATGTTTTGTGTCTATACTGGTTCATTCTATAATGTTTTGTGTCTTTACTGGTTCATTCTGTAATTTTTTGTGTCTATACTGGTTCATTCTGTAATGTTTTGTGTCTATACTGGTTCATGCTGTAGTCGCCCATGTTGTAATGTCACCTAAAATAGTTTGTGTATTGCTGGAATATTGCTACAACTGGCATAAATACACTCACTCATGCTATGATGGATCATGGCTATAGGTTGTATAAGTCAAGCTGTAATGGTTCATGCTATGATAGTGTGGTTTTAGAATCTCTCCTGGTTGCAGCTATTCCTGCTTTGATGGCTCGATCATACGTGCAGCAACTCTTGCTACTATGGCTACAGATGTTCATGGCTGTAATGATAATAACAGCTTTAGTAAATTCACACTTCAGTGAAACCCACAAGCACAGACAAAGTGCTGACAAATTTGGAAATGCGATTGTTACAGAGCAAGATTCAAACCCCTAATCATGAGTTTCCATTGGTGCCAAGATTTCAAACTACTGTATGCACATTGAATGAAAACACTTAAGACATGTAGGCCAGCATGCCCCAAATCTGTTACATAAAACAATCATAACATAATCATAATATACCCTGTATGAGTCCATGGCAACAGATGTGGTAGTCTGTATATAGAGAAGAAATAATAGACATCATACCCTTTGAGAAAACCATTTATAAATGTCTGAAACAATGTGAAATGGCGGCTGCTTACTAGCGATACTTCATTCTCTTGCATTGTCACAAGAACCTTGCCTCAATAATGAACAGACAAAAATCAGAATAATGAAACAACACTTTCATGGCTTACAGAAATACTGCTAACAGCTTCATTATACTTCTGAAGAGAATATGCATCATCTGAACAGTGGTTTCGTTTAGCATTGAACAGACTACCACTGATGATTGATCCGAGCAACATCAAACATTTCTGTGGAATAACAGGCCCAGTTTCCCCAACCATCTGCCCCTGAAAGACCATTTATGGCATCATGGAGCTTATATTTAGCAAGTTTAAGACCATCAAGAAATGGAGAACAAAGTTCCAGATTCGGAATCGGTAAGCCCCAGAGGAGATTCTGTTGTTACTTGAAAGAGCTCAGGGAAGGTTTATGATGGGAACTGGTGATTGGTGTGAGTTTGGAAACTGATCATTGAATTTGTGAGGTTTTGAATTATTTTTGAAGTAAAGTATTCATGAATATTCAGAATGTCACTATGATTCTTAGCAAGGGAAGGTATTGCTTTCTTTGAGTCGTAGAGGCTGTATCATGTGATGGAAGTCTGGTCATCAAAAAAGATGATAACGTTTGGGTGATTTATGTTGCATGATCATGATATTTCTGTGAGAAATGTTTACTGTTTCAGTGTTCACGAATACTGTCTGACCCTCTTACAAATCCGGCAGATTCACCAACGGTCAGATAGAAGTCTACGTAACCAACCAGACCTAGTGTCCAACTATATATTTCACTATGACTTTGACTGATATTGTTACATGCCAATTTGTTTGCTGTTTATAAATTTTACACTTGTTGGTAATTTCAGTGCTGGTCATAAGAAATGTTAAATGTGAGATGCTTGAGAGGCACTGACGTGTGTATAATTTATATTCTGTGGTTCCTGTGAATTTTCAGTGGGTCAGGCAGACTTGTGAAACTTACAGGGCCCAATGTCCTGTTTCTATGAAACACCAATTATGAACACTGCTGTTTAGGATTTATATTATCATATGATGTACTAAAGCCTGTTATAAACATTCCAAGAACTTCAACTGATTTAGAGCATTGTGTGATTTTACACCTTTAGAAACAATTATATGAAACATTCTAAAGACCTTTAGTGAGAAAGTGATGCTTTCATATGAATACGCAGCCAAGTGCTCACCATCATAAGGGCTGACGTTAGGACTGATTTTGGCAGTGTTTGTGGTACTGTGAGTGGAGTACCCATGTTAGTTAAATTGTAACACTTGTTTTTATCTTGGTGGATTTGGCACCCTACTCAGCAAAATTTCAGGTAGATGGTGGCGGTGTGTAAATCATAATGTCTGGACCAGACAAACCAGCAGTTGATGCTCATTCTGTTGATCACTTGATGTTTGGTCTCATTTATTTACAATTACAGACTGCCACCATATAGCTGGAATATTGCTAAACTAAACAAAACAGTGGACTTCAGACCAGAGAATATGTCCAAACAAGGATCAGGGACAATACAAGCTAGTACTTTGTTTAACTGTTGTCTTGACAAGCGTCTTGTTTTGTGTAAACGGGTCAGTAAACAAAAAAACAATAATTTTTCAGATAAGTACGTCCACAAATGATTCCTTACGCTGTTGCTGTGGTGCATATCTGCTGCGTCTTGTAAATTACTTTTGACCATATTCTGCGCAGTTTTTATCCGTGCATATGGTCGTTATCTGGAGCCCTGTAAATACACTCAGCAAGAAGACAGTTTATATGTGTTGATAGAACAACAAAAAAATCAATATGCCTCATAAAATCTTTAGATATATTTCTCCTATCAGTGCAACATGTTTCTGATCTTGCGTCATAAAATTTTATCAATCAAAACACAAATCTAGTCCATGGAAGAAGTAACCTAATTACTTGAAACATTGAAACTACTCTCCAGATATACATATCTCTAAGAGTCTAAGGTTTGAAAATAGATCTGTTTCTGTTTCCTAGAGTATGTTAGTTCATTGTATCTGTGCATGTGACTTTTTCTCTCTCGTTATAAGATTAACACTTTGAGATGAGAGAAGACATGCCTATCCTTCGTTCTCCTTCTTAGTGACAGGGCACCCCACCAATACCAGACCTCACCCCAGCCACACCCCTCCCTACCTATACCAGACACCATTCCTACCACACCCCACCCCACCTATACCACACACCTCACCTGTACCACACCTCACCCCTGCCACACCCTACCCCTCCTATACCACGTAACCATACCCCACCTATACCAGACCCCACCCCCTACCACACCACACCCAACGTATACCACACACCACACCCCTACCACATCTGTAACCCTTGCCACACCACACCCCTCCTATACCTCATACCATACCCCTCCTATACCAGACCCCACTGATCTACCACACCCCAACCAACGTATACCACACACCACACCCCTACCACACCTCACCCCTGCCACACCCCGCCCCACCTATACCTCACATCATAACCCACCTATACCAGACCCCACCTCACCCCTGCCACACCACACCCCTCCTATACCTCATACCATACCCCAGCTATACCAGACCCAACGCCCTACCACACCCCACCCAACGTATACCACACACCACACCCCTACCACACCTCACCCCTGCCACACCCCACCCCACCTATACTTCACACCATACCCCACCTATACCGGACACCATCACTACCACACCACACCCAACCTGTACCACACACCACACCCCAACCACACCTCACACATTATATCATGCACCACCCCTATGACTAGTGGTGTTCCAATAAATTGAAATAATCGAAGATTGGTCGCAATGAATAAATGACTAAGCCGTCGCTCACATTTTCTCACAAAATGATTTGGGAACAACTGTTACAGTGTAGGAAACACTTGGTGATGGAACAAGACTCCAGGAAGTTTATTATTAGTCATCACTTCAATTTTAGTAACAAGTTGCATCATGTTAAACACATCTGCAATAACATCCTGAATGACGCTAACCATTTAAGATCGCTTTGTACAACGGCACCCTTTTACTCCCCATCGCGACATTGCTGGAATATTGCTAAAGCGCCATAAAACCCTGAATTCGCTCACTCTGAGCCAGTAAATATTTCATGTCGCTGAATTGGCTAAATACTCTATCTCCAGATTCAAAAAGTGTTTTCCTGGGGACTAATGATACATTTGGCGGTAGAGAGTGCTGGTTGTGTGAGGCACAGCTTGCATAGGGCTGGCCATGCAAGTCACTGTTTCTCACAGTCAAGTGCTACTTCCCTCTCAAGTACTCCTTTATCAAGGAAATAATGTGAGACTTTCTTTTGGTTTCAACCTCTTCAAGATCCTTGCAATTATCAGTGGGCAAAGAATCCACTCTCTTAATAGCTGAATGGTTTTGAAGTTTTGTAACTACTGACATGCAAGAATGTAACTGAAACAGTTCAAATATCATCCCACCCATTTGACCCATCTCACTAACCAGTGAGTTTCTCAGTCTCTCTGACTCCGAGAGTCTCACTTTTCTCACTGCAGTGTCTTGCTTTAGATGCTAGCAACATCAACCCCTCTTTTATATTTTACTTGTAGATGAATAGCTTAATCTTTTAATTTCTCGATCTTATGTAAGTTTTAATAATATATGTTTTATATAGTCCTTTGATGAAAGCTTTTTATATTTATTAATTTTTGTCATTATGATATGGCTCAAATATATATTGTCACATAAAATGTAGATAGTAAAACTAACTCACTCATCCTCTCTCTCTCTTTCTCTCTCTCTCTTTGTCTCTCTCACCTTGCTGACTCTCCTCTCTCTCACTCTGTCTCTCCGTTCTCTGCCTGATCTTTATCTCCTTTTTTTCTGTCTCTCTCTCCTTTTATCCAGTCTCCTCTCCAGTGTCTCCAGTTGTGCAGACAGCAGACATTTGCTGATTATTAAGACACCGGTAATTTCAGGCATCTTGTATGTGACCAAGAAATAGTAAATATATTATAAATGTTTCATTCTCCTATAGCGGCAGGGTACGTAAGTGGCAAGCACTTGTTATTAGTTGTCATGAGACAATCACAGAGTTCATGTTGGGTCAGTAAAGGTGTGACCGAGGAGAACTAACAGCTTTGAGCTTTGTTGTGCTGGTCAATGTTTACATTATAGGGACATTACCATATGAGTGTGATGATGAGTACATGTGTACGTATATAATACAGCACTAATTTCACACACATAAGTGTCATATGTCTCCTCACAATGTATTCATTCAATCCATGTATTATGTATGTTTATGATCTGTATCAGGAGTTATTTTTGTCAGGGGTAAGCCTTAAAAAGTGTGATCGTTGAATTTGATGTGTTAAAAAGATTGAAAAAGGGGTTTGAAACTCATCACATTGAACCATGTGTTAAATCCACTTTGTAGCACTTTGTTCTGTAGCTGGCTCCACTTATCACAGTTAAGTCCAGAGATATCATTAAAGGGAACCAGTCACCAAGGGAGCCTCTAGCTCATTTGTTTCTCAGAAAAAAACAAACATGGTGGTACACCAGATCAAATTATACACAATTATATACAATTTTCAGTATTTACTTCACGTATCCCAGAGCCCATTTTATTTCAAACACTGCAAAAAAGGTCAAGATTTCACAAGATGCGCAGTGGCAAAGTACATATTTGAAACTATGGTTTTTATCAAAGTGATGCATCAACTCTTGGAAATTCCATGATAATCGTTACGTTACGTATGATGATACAGATGTGTTATTCGTTTCTTATTTGTAATTTTATATCATGGTATCATTTGATTTTTTTTTTTTTTCTATTTAATTTTTTTTTTTTTATGTAATGGTATAATGACAAAAAATTAGGTTAGTATTGTGATTCCGAATTCAAAGAATTTGACTTTTTTTAATATAATGTTTGAATGGACTGATACGGAAGTATTTCAGTATCGGGTCTCAGGTTCCAGATAATCCAACATCCATTCACATAGTAATTTATGTATTGGTCATCAGTTTGAAAATTGATTTAACATCAGAAAATCTAATCAATGCATACAAATTATGTTTGTTCAGGTTTTAAATCAATCAATCAGTATGCACCTTGCTCAGGTCAGGAATCAGGTCACGACACTGGAGCAACGCAGACAGCAGAAAGTAGGTGTATGTGTCACTACTGACTTGTGACAGCAAATAATGTTCTTGGTCTTCATTCCTGCCCAAACGCATGTTCCAAGTAAGAGGTTAATGATGGGATCTGGTGGCCAGGCTTGCTGACTTGGCTGACACATGTCATGTCCCAATTGTGTAGATTGATGCTCATGTTGATCACTGGATTGTCTGGTCCAGAATCGATTGCATAAAGATTGCTGTGATATATCTCGGATATTTCAGAGTATAATGGCCAAACTAAACCAAAAATGTAAGAAAATGTATGTTTTAAGACATTTTATGCCTTGTAGAAAATTGGTATTATGAATGTCATAATATTTTAACACAGTACATGCAGTTTGGGCTGTATAAGGAGCTGAGAATATCTTTTATCCGATGGCAAGTGGAATGATGATGTAAACGTCAACACCAGAGAATCATCTTTTCAGTTAGCTTGTATATTTTATCCACACTTTGTACATCAGACACATCATCATATTCTAATTATGTAGATTGGTGCTCATGATGTCAATCACTACATCATCTGCTCCACACTGGATCGTTTTCAGACCCATCACACAGCTTGAATTGTGCTGGATGTTGAGGAAAGTGGTAAAAGCATTTGCTCATCAGGCCAAAGTCTAAGGCTCAATTTCCCACATTGTTGCAATATATCAAGCCTATTTCTGGTGTCCCCTGCCATGATATTTCTGGAATATTGCTGAAATCAGTGTAACACCCAACTCACTCACTCTGTGACTGGTATCGTGCAGCAGCAACTGATAAACAAACCTAGTGTGCATTATTATTTTATGAACTTTTTTGTATCCTTTGATCTTTTCAGTATCTTGCAAATATGGCATTACGGGAGTTGAAATGATTTTAATCATCTCAAGAAAGCATGGAAATTTAACATACAGTGTGTAAACAGTCGAAACGTGCAAGGACTGATTGGATGATGACGCCAGGTATACTTGAGATTGTGGTATTTATTGCCAGGTTTACAACCTGTATTGCTGAACACAAGTCATAGTGCATGTATGACACTTGGTCTTAATAGCAGTGAACAGTTCTGTTCAGACATCGAGATGATTTGTCACTGACTAAAGTTACTGCAAGGGACCAACATGTTATGCAAATGTTGCAGGCAACATCATGCCCCAAAATGATATTTGACTGTGAACCCATGCGGATTCAAGCTAGAGCTGATCTTTGGCAAACCAGCTTGTCGTATGAGGAGACTAACAGGATCAGTTAGTCCTGGGCTTGTTGAATTTGTTGCTGCATGTTATTGTATCCTAATAATTCTTGATATGATTGCCTGGTCCTGAGTCGATTATTTGCAGACAGTCACATACCTGGAAAGTTGCGGAGTGTGGTGTTAACCTCAAAACAGATTTTAAGATGGCTGTACTTATCTTTTGTGCAACATTATTAGGTACACTGTGTTTTGAAAGGGAACAGTTGTATGACTCTATTTTTACCCATAGTCAATGTATACACAACTCTCAAATTTTGTAGCAATGAGCCGTTTGGCAGCTACATTCTATCTATGGTCAAGGTCATTCGTGTAGTGTGTGTAGTGTCTTACAGTTCGTACACCCGGGCAAATCTATCTACATGGTTTTGTATGCCATGTTATCAACCAATAAATTCAACAAATTTATCTAAAGGGTAATAAATCAACACATATGCCAGTATCATCATTTGTTGGAGGTGGAGCAGCCCAGTGGTTAAAGCGTGCACTTGTCACGCTGCAGACCCGGGGTTGATTCCCCACATGGGTACAGTGTTAGAGGCCCATTGCTGGTGTCCCCCACCAGGACCAACTTTTACTCACTCACTCTCCCCATCAGAGCAGTCAAAAGTATGTATAACTGTTTCTTCTTTAAAAAATGTAGAAATAGGATACTTTATAAGTTATCAGAATGACCTGCAGTAAAACTCACACAGGGCAATGCAGTAAGAAATATTACCAATCTAAATTAATACAGAAACACAACACACAATAGCAATATTTATTTTTCTACATTTCACTTCATAAATACTCAACTATAAATGTGTTTAAAGTATTTTAGGAATTTTCTATGAATATGCATAAGGGGTATTTGGTGTATAATCACGATATTCCCCTTGGTAGCATATTTGGTATTTTCCCCTCAGTGTTTGATGCTAGAGAAACTGATCTCTTTCAAGACTCAGTGCTAGATCATCAATATCCAATGAGGTTGGAAGAATGGAAAATGTCAAAATGGCATTCTTGACTTGTAAGAATGTCTGTGAGTCTTGGATGCATGCCATCATCTTTCATGTTGCATAAATTTTTGCAATTTGAAGTTTGTATTTTCTGATGAAATTTGAATGGTGTTTTTGTCTTGAAATAGGTTGTAGTGAGTGTCTAATGATGAACAGTTCACTCAGACTATTATGCAGTCTTTCATTCCTTTGTCTATTATTAAGCTTGAATTTTGTTTTTATGAACATAATTTTTATCCTGTGAGGTTTTTTTTTTGATTATTGCATGTATTTGTATGCATTGTGTATTTCATCTTTAAAGGAAAGTTATTTTAACAATTTTGTTTTCTAATATATTTTGAAATTGTTATGGTTGAAATATGATAGACCAGGAAAAAATCAGTCTAAGTAAACTTATCCTCAGTACTTTTCTTTACACTCCCCTACTGAGCCTAACAAAACCTAGTAGGAGGTTGTGTGAGGTAACCTTTGAGTGACCAATGGCCGTCCAATCAAACGCGAGACGGTAAAATAGATTTAACCAATCAGACAACGGCTACTATTTACGGATCGGAGGGACTTTCAAAATATTCACATCACTGACAGAGATCTCTCCACAAACAAAACTCCACATATAACACAGTTATTTGATCTGAAGTATATACCCTTTGGGGTTTCTGTTGACATGGTTACCATTAGTTAATATTTCTGCAAGATAACACTTTTTTAAGTGACCGTTTGCTCACCATTGTCATGGTTGTACGTACGTTGTGTGCATCACCTGGAAGCGAGCGTACGCTAAATAGCATTCGGAATCATTCAGGTACGAACCTTTATGAGATAAAAAGTTCAAAAGGTACGTGCGAATGTGCACTTTCGCGATTTGGTAAGCTGTGTTCTGATTGGTCAATCTCAGAGGTTACCTGACGTGACCTCCCATAAGGTTATGTTAGATTCAGTGGTTTAGTGTAACAAAATACACTGAGACTAAGTTTCCTTAGACTGAGAAAAAATACTTTTCTTTTAATCCAGTTGGGTTTTTTTATGTTGCTTACTATTCTATTTTAAATGTTCAAAAGTAAAATATTGGTACATAAAATAAAGTATACCATGTTAAGATGAGTGTTCAAAAAAAGCCCAAGGGTGTTTGAAGTTTCTTTATAAAGTTTTTATCCTTTGTAAACCCCTCAATATCTAAGATTGAACATGATTAATTTCTTCTGTTGAATGTAAGTTAAAATATGTAAATAAAGTGAAACTATAATCTATATTGTAGTCAACTTTATGTCCACATGAGACATGAAACTGAAACAAAAACATCTCGTCAGATTTAGTAAAATTGTAACCGACATGAAACAGAAACGTATAGAATAAGATAAAAATGCATGTATGCACAAAAACAATTTTAAAAAAACAGGAGGAAAAATTGATGTTCATGTACCTGTTTATGTTATGAGTGAAGACAGTGTAGACTATAATGATTTTTTTAAAACAGCAAGTGTTTCTGATGGCTCATGAAAATCTTATATGCGAGATGCATGTTTCACATTTTCTGTCTTGAGAAAACAAAGACTGCTGTTTTCGACGCAACTGATGTAGTGTACATATTGATCCGCTTCTCCCTTCAAAACAACTCTGTAGAAATATCTGTAAATCAAATGTGCAGTTGGATAAATAACAGACCTTCAAAATCACATTGTTTTTGCATCTCCAAAAACGCAGAGGTTGAGACTGAATCCTTTGGACCTAACCTGATTAGCTTTATCAGTATCCGCAGAATATATGCCAGTGACCTGCCAGAGGTCAAGCTCAGTGAGTGTTTGAGGAAGTGAGATCGTGCACACAGTCAGTGTTTGAGTGTATGGTCAGTAAGCATGAGCGAGGAGTTTGTGTGGAGATCTCCACTGTTTCGGTCCTGCTAGGAAGAGCTTGTTGTCTTTGGTGGAAGACATGAAACTGAAGGAGAACACAGGGAACAAGCGGGTTAAGATGGCCAGGAGTAGGAAGGACAAGGGTGGTAGTCCTGATCCTGGGGTGCTGAACCCAGCCATTACTGACTTGGCCAAAAGTTTGTCTGGGCCGGATGGAGTACCGCAGTTGACTGTCAGGGAGGATGGAACATACGATATTGGAGGGCTTCTTCTTACTGAAAGGTGATATCACATGTCATCAGCATGTTAATTCACTGTTAGACAATATAGCAGAACCTATTGACTAGTCTACTGATTTGAACCATTCAGTGATTGTTACTGCCAACACTGTTTGTTTTACTGGAAAGATTGTTTTGCTTGTCTGTTTTTTTTTTGTTTTTGTTTTTTTTTTGTATGAATTATGTCTCAATTGATTATGGACAAGGTACTAAATAACTAAAAGATAAACATGAAGGAGAATTTTATTTCA
Source organism: Haliotis asinina (assembly GCF_037392515.1). Taxonomy (NCBI): domain Eukaryota; kingdom Metazoa; phylum Mollusca; class Gastropoda; order Lepetellida; family Haliotidae; genus Haliotis; species Haliotis asinina. The sequence continues at coordinate 10,478,451 of NC_090295.1, read as the reverse complement.
TTTGAAGAAAGATTGTAATTGCCACATAATCAATCAAAGTTGCACCATGTATTTCAAAAAAATATTTTATGTTACCGAAATACTATTGAAAACACAATCAGCTCTCTTGATGTTGGTCCCAACACTAGCAAATGTATGTCAATACCAGGTGTCCTGATACACCAGTGTGTTAACTATCATGACACATCCACTTGTCTAGAACATGGAGGTGACCAGTTGAAGGTTTTTCACCATCACATACAACATTTGTCTTTCCAGCCAGAAGTGTCGAATCATGTAATATGCAGGCATCTTGTGTTACCGTAGACTTGTCATTTTAGTTATTTAATATCATCAGCTCGGATTTTGTCTTCGTTAAGTAGGTCTCTTTATTCCTAGACAGTTTGTTTGGAATGAAAATGTTACTTTCGTATCAAAACTGAAATTTCAACTAATTTTTAAGCCTTACATGAATAGGACAAAACAAAAGTAAAGATATCTTTTAGAAATAAAAAAGGCCAATAAATAATTGCATTGTGCTCACCAAATGTGTCATATTAACTTGGTTTAGGCAGTAAGAAAAACGATATTATACATATATATAAGGGGTGTTTGTTAAAACCATACATAAGTGAAATTTGTTTGTAGATTTCAAATATTAGTGAACAAACTAAATTCAAATGTTGATGAAACAAATATTTACAAGGCAGTTTTGAGCTGCTATGTAGGAATTGTGTTATGCTAAGAAATATGGCTGTCATGTACATTTGGTCATTAGCAGTCTTCTAAGCACTCAGGGGTGCTTCATGAAAAAACATTGACAGGTCGTGAAGTTAGCCAAAAGTCTTTGAGTAGGGTATTCATTATGGCAAATATGGTATGCAATATATTCTATAACACTCAGGTTTGGTAGACTCATTGTTTAGGGAGATCCTGCTGGCCTTGGAACTCATAATGTCAAATTGGCGATGTACAGTTTGAAATAGATTACTCTCAGAGACAATCAGTCCCAGTTATAGATTATGTGTCCTTTTTTGTCAGTCTTATGGCTAGTAGGAGGTGTGTGAAGTCAGTAATTACTTCAGTCTGTTCCTTTGAGATTCACAGATCATATTAAATTCGAGAAAAGGAAAGGCACTTTTAAAATTCACATTTTGAGAGAAAATTAGAAATTTATATTGGAATCTCTATTCTGTATTCTCTGAAAATAAAAGCTTTACGTGAAAATCATAGGTGATATGATGTCTCAAGTGGCATTTGAATTAAAATAATTTTATTATTTGTCTATTTAAGATTTTATCTCTTATTTGACATGTATATAATTTTGCTTCCTTGATATGAAAATTCTAATCTGAAATACAGGAGAGAGATTTTTTCTTCTCAGAAACCCAAGTTAATTTATTCAGTTTATTGGTATTCTTAGCTCTTGACATGATATGACATGGTAAGAAAATTTTCATTACTCTTTTCCAGATGTGGATAATTTTAAATGCAAGGACTTATTGTTCTATAGTCGTACAGAAAGCGTGAGACTACTTGTTTACAGTCTTCTGCATTTGTATTGATACAAGAGCATGCCGCGTTGATAAGTTCCATCATAACGAAGTCAAGGTGCAGTGTGTCGTATTCAGCCTCACTGGATTTGAAAATGCAAACAAGATTTGAAAATCAACAAATTTGATTTGAAATTTTGTTGCCATGTTGCAGTAGTAACATGAGACAACTGTGCCATTTCCAGCTTGTTCAAAGATAATATTAGCAAACAACTTAATGGAGATCCCTTCTGATGACTATTTCAGGACACATTTAGTGAAACCCATGTACAGTATGTCAATAGTATGTTCATTAAAGTATGTTTTTAAAAATTATATTCAAAGATTTGTTTTGACTTCTTTTTTTTTTTTTTGTTTCACTATTCACTTTCAAACTTAAGTTCAGTGTTTGAATATAATGAAAAGTTAAATGTTGATAGTTTGATTCAAAGAAAATTAGATAAAAAACCCCTCAAATTTCAACTAATTTTTAAGCCTTACATGAATAGGACAAAATAAAAGTAAAGATATCTTTTAGAAATAAAAAGGCATATATATATAAGGGGAATTTGTTAAAACCATACATCAGTGAAATTTGTTTATATATATATAAATATATAAGGGGAATTTGTTAAAACCATACATCAGTGAAATTTGTTTGTAGATTTCAAATATTAGTGAACAAACTAAATTCAAATGTTGATGAAACAAATATTTACAAGGCAGTTTTGAGCTGCTATGTAGGAATTGTGTTATGCTAAGAAATATGGCTGTCATGTACATTTGGTCATTAGTAGTCTTCTAAGCACTCAGGGGTGCTTCATGAAAAAACATTGACAGGTCGTGAAGTTAGCCAAAAGTCATAAATATTAGCAAACAATTTAATGGAGATCACCTCTGATGACTATTTCAGGACACATTTAGTGAAACCCATGTACAGTATGTTGATAGTATATTCATTAAAGTATGCTTAAATATGCTTTTTGTTTTTGTGTTTCACTATTCACTTTCAAACTAAAGTTCAGTGTTTGAATATAATGAAAAGTTCAATGTTGACAGTTTGATTCAAAGAAAATTAGATAAAAAAACCCTGCGAAACTCAAATCCTTGAAAGAGAAAGTGCAATTTTATTGAAAATTGAAAATCTGATTTATTGAACCTGGCAGCATTTTAATGTGTGGTTCTACACTGAAATCCTTTTCATAATCTGTTTCATTTCAGGTGTAATGTAATTATAATTCATCATTTATTCTAACTGAGTAGATTTTTGACAGGTGATCTTAAATGGCCAGTGATTTATTCTTCCTATTACGGCGAGATTTTCCATAGTTTGGGAAAGTCAATATTGTTCCCATCATAATGTTGATGTTCTAATCAAATGGCCTTGGGAAGGTACTGCATGAATAAGTGTTTGTTGGTGTCAGCTGATTCGGTCGGACACACATGTTGATAAATGTTTATTCCAAGACTAACAGGACATATTTCGCAATGACTGAGATGATGGAGCTCCTGTCGTAGTGGATCACGTGATGACACATTACGTCAGCAGAGCACAGACAGATTTCCTGTATACTTAGTTTCACTGTTATCCTACATGCAATATTCTACTTCTATAGAGAAGAATAATCAGATAATTGTTACCATGGTTATCTAAACTTTCTGAAACAAGTCAGGATAAAAGGAAGTATTAAAAAATCAACTTAATTTGTTTATGTGTTCATTGAAGAAATGCAATAGCTGCTGGTGGCTTACAATATACAATCGATGTTTGACTCAAGCAAATTTCAGTCATCCTCACTGATAACACTAAGCTTCCTAAAGTAATGTCAAGATCAGTTGCAAAGAGAATAGAATATTTGTCTTTCCTTGTAATGTCATTGAAAAGAAACATGTGTGGCCAAGCGGATAATGGATAAGAGAGCGTGGAAGGTCTGAGGGTCGATCCCAAGGCAGCATGATACTAAAAAAATTAAAACATGGTACTTGTTCTGTGCATGGATTCCAGTGAATAATACTGGTCAAGTTGGTGTCTGTATACTGTCCCTGTGTGTGGCATCCATTATACCCGTGGCATAATTCTGGACATCTTCACTGATGGCTGCATTGAGATAAACTTGTATTTGAAGCTGAGGGAAGCTGAGTATTCTCATTTTAATACATCCCATATCCAACTTAAACAGACTTTGATATTAGGTTTTTTATTTATATATGAAGGATAGGTTGGTTGAGCCTATCAGATGGTAGTTCAGAATTTTGATCATAGCTTCAAATGACACCTATACCCTTCATTCTTCCTTAATGAGGGCTTAGGGATAGCCTTGTGGTTAATGTGTGATTCCCATGTGGGTACATTGTCTGAAGCCCTGGTCAATATTACTGGTGTTCCCTACCTGTCTTGATATTGCTGAAACGTTCCTGAAAGTGGTGCAAAGGAGTACTCACTCACTTCATCAATGCACACATTTGAGTATATTTCTTCAGAAATCATGATATGTAAAAGTTCCCCACTGAGAGTGAATGGGCAGTTTTATGCTTCTTTATGCTACAATATTCCTGCAATCATGTTAGAGTGACACCAAAATATGTTTCACATGTCGTACCCATGTAGGGTACATGAATCTTAGGCACACACTGACCACTGGGCTACCCAACCGAACCATCCCACCTCCCAAACTGACTCTGACCAAGAATTTAGAAATTTTGGCACCAACTAGCTAATTCTGAAATTCTGAAATTTCATAATTATGAAAATCAGTGACAGTGTCACCAGAAAAAGGTAAGTTTTGGTAGTGAAAGATTTGATTATTGAATTGTGACAGTCCACCCAGCTGTTTCATTTATGAATAACAAATCTTGTAGGTCCTTGTTCTTACATTTGTGTGCATTAAACAACTAAATCTTAACACCTCAGTGAGTGTTAAAATGTAGTGTGATTTAATAACAAAAAATAGAACACGATGTCATAAAAATAATCATAAGCGGAACTATTCACTGATTTTACTAATATTTGCTGCAGAGATACACAAACAAACAACTGACGTCTTATACTCTGGAAAAGCAAAACAAAAATAACCCCGTGTTCATCTGAAAATATAATAGGCATGGTTTATTTCTCCCGATCCCTTTGTTAAAGTTGTCCATTAAACTGTGTAAATCTCGTCTCTCTCTAATACTAGTTTTTGTGTGTGGGTGCCTTTTTCTTCTTGTTTTAAAATAAACACAACAAACATTGTACGACAGAAAAGCTAAACAATGTCTCAGCAATATAGACAGTTCAAAGAAAAACTCACCTTTTGTTAATAGCTACGCAACTAGTTGATACTGTAGAGGTTTTCTAATTGCCCTGAATAGTGATATTTAATCCATAAAGTACAGACCCTGACGCAAATATATCCAAGAATACCCATGTAAGTCTAGAAAATATGGATTGTAGATTCCCTTAACTTCAGGCTGCAAATGAAGAAAGTCCGTTAAAAACCGTTATGACTTAAAAAATTGTGTAGCACAAGGTGTCAAAGTTCACGGTGCCTGTAAGGAAAGATTCAGTTTGTTCTCAGATTGTAGATTCCCTTAGCTTCTGCGAATGAAGAAAGTCTCAGCGCTCTATTTCATTATATTATTATAGTATTATACTATAGTATTTTCAATATGAACTTTTTAAAGTAAAATATGTTCATTTCAGAGACTAGTTGTTAGTCTATCCATAAAGTAAAACTTTGAAGTACGCTGTCAAATTCGTCTCATTTCATTGAATTTCTCCCGTGATTTTCTCGATCGCAAGTGAGCAGATACTTATAAGTACGTCTTTCGCATTGTTTATGGTGAAGCAAAAACATAAAACAGTAAAAACAACAAACAATTCACTTGGTACTATAAACAGAAAGAAATGTTGAAAAGAATTTTGATATCGATGTTTTTTTACAGCTTTCCAAACACGTACGTCGATCTACCCGTTGAAAAAAATCAGTGCTCTCCACTTTTGAACACATTTCACTGTCACATTCTGTTCACCACGTGCAAATACGACCATTAAGAAATTAGGTCATTTTGACTAATGAAATTAAATTTATGGGCGGGGATATGTACATAAACTGTCCTTCCACAGATCGATCAAATCGGCCAAGGGACGTGTGCACACAGAACATCAAGTTTTCGCAATTCCCACCGTTGAAAATAATACGACATAAATATTTATTCAAATTTCGATGTTTATGCCGAAATACTGTAATTCTAGCCATTATTACATCGTAAGATTAGAAATTATCCACTGTTGTGAAGTAACACGAACGCGCGGTACATGGCTCCGATTTTCGCGCCAAACACGGCCACGCCCTTCGTTCTTCCGTAATCTATTGCGACTTCATGAGCGCTAACCGTACAGCTTATTTATTACATATGCAGTTACGATTATATTCCTGGTCGTAGTAGATCTATGTGTATATATCTATGAAAACGTGTTGGCTTTAATTTTTTTCTTAAAAAATACGTTTCCACTTCTAACTCGCACCATTCCGCGACAAGCCGAATGGGGACGATCTCTTCGCGGCACGATGCCATTGCTGCTAGTGCTATGTGTCACGTAGACCTGTGTGAGCGCGCAAAGCGAGCGAGAGGCGCCAAACACAACTTTTGCCAACAGACAACGATCTAAGTGAAGAATAACCTAACGTATTAGCGATTCACGGATTTGGAGGATAATCCAATGTTGGATATGTGAAGAAGGAATAGACTAGATTTATGCCGATGGATACGTCTCAGGTTGATTTCCAATGGAGATGAGCACGAGCGGTAAGTAAACAACAGCAATATTGAAATCGTTTTGAGTGCCCCGATATTTAAATTGTTTTGAGTACCTTAAGGTTCGCATACGAACATAGGTAAAGGGGTAAGCAACACTGTTTGATTAGAATGACGTAAGACAATGTAACAATAACATATATAGCAATGTATGAAGTGTTTATGTCGTACATTCTCAGTGAATATCTCTCAAACGGAAGGAATAATGTGTGATGAACGTTAATTTGAGGTTTTATGTAATATGTTCCGTTCATTTATGTTAAGACACGATCAGTATCTAACGGTACTTTAAAAACCGTTATGACTTAAAAAATTGTGTAGCACAAGGTGTCAAAGTTCACGGTGCCGGTAAGGTCAGCCTGAAAGATTCCGTTTGTTCTCAGATTACACACACAATAAAATACACTCAAATGATCATAAAAGGGAGGTAATTGCTATAGGCGCGTTTATGGACATTCCATTTTCTTTCTATCATATAAATTTGTATTCAGCTTTGTAATAACTGCTGTTTGTAAACCAATACTGGATGTGTCAGTACATTTTGCCATTCATTTAACGTGGAAATAGGTTCAAATACTTTGAGATACGTTTTTATCAATTTTATGATAGTGCTGATTATTATAAGTATTATGAAATTTTATGCATCATTTCAGAATATTGTATTTGGTTATGAATGTAGACAAGTGATTTGGAAGCCAGTTTTGTGTTTTGACTTCTATTGCATGTTTTGCTACTGATATACACTCTTCACATTAAAAGAAAGTGATTCAAAGTCATTAATGTAAAGAAATGTTTTTAAATAACATGATTTAGTATAATACTCAGGTGAAAAAATATCTGAAGTATGGGAAAATACTTAACATTTTTTCAGCAGTTATAAATATACAATTAAACAACACAATTTCAATATTTGCTTAAGAACCTTTGAAATGGGGAAACACTGTTATTAAATGTTGTTTGTGTGTTTTTCAGATTTCCACTGGACAGTTCTGAAGAAATGGTACTAATGTTGAAACACTGAAGATTAAGTTATGTTCCAGAGCCATTTGCTCTTCAAACTGAAGACTTAGATTCGATTCCTCTCCTGGGTACAGTGTGTGTAGCCCCTTTCTGGTGTCTGTCGCCGTGCTATTGCTGGAGCATTGCTAAAAGTGGAGCAAAACTAAACTCAGTCAGTCACTCACTCACGCACTATCCCTGAAGCAATGTGGGTATCTTCTGTGATGTCCCCACTGCTCTTCGTGAAGGTTCTTCCAACATGTGTGTATAATCCTGTCTCGTCTGAGAGAAATTGTGATGCCCCCTGTACAACTTCCAGGTAGATGATTTGGGGCACTCCTGTAAATTCTGTGTTGGTAGTGACTCTCATTGTGTCTACTTTTAAATCAAATAGTCTAATGGGATTTCTGAAATTGTATATTACTGCATGAAATGTTGTCCCGAAAGAGTTCATTTTCCTGGATACAGACTGAAGGACATCCCATTTCTGTTTTAAAATAATAAATAATAATGTCTTCTGAAAAAAGATGAACATGTCCACATACCATTTTTCCTCAGCAGTGTAACTGGATTTATAATTCTAGCTTCACAGGATATCCCACAATCCCTGTGAGCTTTCCAACAGCTATCGTCAAATTGTCTTTCATTTAAATCTGAGGCAATGTTCGTAATAAACTTTGTCTTCGTAATGTAAACAGTTTGTTTTCAGTGCATGGGTCTTTTTTATGTTAATTCTTTAATATTTGATATTCCAATTGATTTCTATGCCATGGTGTTTGTGTTATATCAATTTTCTATGTAGGTTGTGGTGTGATATGGTTGGTTTTCAACATGGTCTCAATAGCCAAAGGTTATTCTGATGGTAAACTGTTGTGCAATCTAACGAACATGCTGTACTTACTATGGTCTCATTTTTTTCAGTAGTAATAAATGGTACACCATGGTCTCCTTTTACCATGGCAAACCATGGTACACCATGGTCTCTTTCTGCAATGGTAGACCATGGTTTTACTTAACCATGGTAAACTGTGGTGCCATTTACTACCACCATGATGTTTTGTTACCATGGTAGACCATGGTTAACCATGGTCTTTTTTTGCCATGGATGACCATGGTCCACCATGGTCTTATTTTATTCTGGTTTACCATGGTAGACCATGGTATGCCATGGTTTTTCTTTTACCATGGTTTACCATGGTACACCATAGTCACTTTTTACCATGGTAGACCACGGTTTTATTTTACCATGGTAAACTGTGGTGCCATTTACCGCCACCATGGTCTTGCTACCATGGTAGACCATGGCTTACCATGGTCTAATTCTGCCATGGTTGACCATGGTAGACCATGGTCTTATTTTACCATGGTAAACTGTGGTGCCATTTACCGGATGTGGTAAGCCGTGCTAGACCATGGAAACCATGGTCTGTGAACCATGGTCTACCATGGTATACCATGGTATACCATGGTTTTTTCATGCTTATTTCAGCTGGGCCATGCCTCAGTTTCACATTGGCGTAGAGTTTGAAAACCATAGAATTATTACATGTGACCTTCATGACCTATGGCCATCAGTGCTGACTGGCATCTGTGACATTTAGCCTGTGGTCCATAACAGTACAGGTTTTCCATGATTTAGTGTCAGAGTTGACTTCCATAATTAGATAGAGTCAAGGACATTCGAGAGTGGCTGTGGTTTGGGCGTGGTAAGTTGGGGATAGGCTGTTAGTAACTACAGTTGCTGAGCACAGTGTTTAGGGTATATCGTGCTTGGAATACAGTGACATCTGTCAACCAAGTCAGCGAGTCTGACCACCCAATCCCGTTAGATGCTTCTTACGCAAACTTAGGTAACTGAAGATCAAATCTAACCCGGATCATCACAAGTTGTATGATATTTGAAGCCAGGGTCCCTTTGATCTTAAGATTTAAACATTGAAGTTGCCTGATGTCAGGCTAACATTTTCTAGAATGTAATGTCCACTTGCACACTTTTAAGCCACGATGCTGAAAGAATTAATGAAGAAGCCACATGCTAGAATTGGTATCATTAACTGAGATAATGGAAGATTGGTCGCAGTGATTAAACGACCAAGCACACTGTTTGCATTTACAACAGTTTTCACACGCTTGATTTTGTCTGTGTCATTGAACTGACATTTCATAAGCACTAGAATCTCGTTCCAAGTCATGATTGAATTTATCTTTAAGATTGCAGGAAATTCGTGTTCCAATCATGCAGTAATCCTTTAAAGATGTGAAATTTGAATATGCATTTTGTGCAGTTTGAAAAATAACACAAAAGATTTTGTGCATTAACAAACATAACAGGAATATTTGAAAAATGAAGCAAACCAATTATTTTCAATGATTGGTCGGTTGTTATGAATGAATCACTCAATGTAATGAAAGACAAAGAGAAGAAGGTGTATTTTTTTTAAGTAATGCTGAACCTTGTTGTATAGAAATAATTTAAGGTAGATGCTAAAACCTGTGAATCAACCAGGAAACTGTTTAGAATGTTATTCTAAGTCTGAGCAGAAATTCAGTGCACTCTCTTGGGATCATTTCACTGACGTAAAAACAAACTATCATTACGTACGAAAGAAATTATTTTGCAGCCAATTACAGAATGGTGATGCTACACAGTGCCATGACTTATTCATCAGACTGGAGTTGATCACCACGAGATGCTGGTAATCCTGGATGGGGAATTCCTGTCAGTGATGCAACTCTGGATGAAGCTGAATGTGGCAGTGGACTTTTAAGTCTTATTAAATTAATCCATAGGGATTTTGCCTCACTAACCCCAGCTGGGTGCTATTGTAATGGAAACCTCCATTAGATGCTTAGCCACATGTCAGGGTTTGTGGACGTACCAGTTTTATTTCTTGATTAGCAGATCCACCTATCATATTTTTTCAAGACTTAAAAAAATAAGAATAAATATTCCCCACTCAAAAAATAAAATCCTTTTGCTTTCATTGACCAAAAATGCAAACTTACAAGCATTCTTTTCTTTAGATTATTTTTTGTCCAATAAAATTCTCAAGTAGAATTCTTTGAGTATTTAGAGGAATATAACTTTGATTGGTGATTTCATTTTTTCATTTTATTTCCCTCCTGCCTTTAGGTTTTCTGAGGGCAAAAATCTGTAAAACAAGAAATAAAATTGGTCTAGCCTTATTGATGTGTTCAGTGATGTACAAATAGTCTGTAAACACTTCTTGTTTAACGTTTCAGTGAGCAATATTCTGGTTCATGATGTAATGATGGTCTGTGTTTGATTGAATTGGGAACAGAGAATTGTGTGAGATTCTGAGTCGTAAGAGAAGCAGTTGGCATCTCATTTCACTAGGATGGGTCTTGGTTTTCCTAAGACTGGCCACATGGTATCAGGTCTTTGAATGTCATTTAGAAGTGAAAATACATAAGAATGAAGATTTTTTATGGATATCAACTTCTTTATGAGAGAACACAACGTTTCGGAGTTAATGCTTACTCCTTCATCAGGTGATTGAGAAAGGGATACAGAGGTGTATTTATATGTACAGGTAAAACAATAACAAAGTAACAAGTGGAATGAGTTAACGAAAGCTAGTATAAACAAGCACTGATAGGAAGCCGATAGTTAAGATAACAATGATGGAAGCCAATGGTAATGCATTACAGTTGATGATTGGGGATAAGGATGGAAGCCAATGGTGATACATTACGCATGATAGGATGATGTACATAACACACGATAGGGGGTGAGCATGTTACATGAGGGTTGGTGATGTACAAACACAAGTATGTACTCGGGTAGATAGGCTATACATGAATTACATAGATAGAATGTACACAGGTAGATGAGATTAATTTATCAATAAGTCCCAGGCACTTGGTAGGTACACTCCTTGGTCGCGGTTGATGGCTGGTTTCTGTCTCCGGATCTCGATGGCCTCTTGCAGTTTCCTTTGGCGCCAGTTGTTGTTGTTGGTAGATAGTATCCTAGTGTCCTCCCATCGAATTGAGTGTTCAGGGTTCTTGAGAATGTGTTCAGAGATGGCCGATTTCTGGTCGAGTTTCCTGACTGAGGTCTGATGTTCCTTCATTCTGGTGTTGATTGGTCTCAGCGTTTCTCCAATGTATAGGTCGCCACAGTTGCAAGGGATCTGGTAGATGCATCCTCTCGGATTAGGGTGTTCACAGCTGCCACCCCGATGCCCTAAACAATGAACTGGACCACCTCAGAAAGACATTCACCACACTCAACGGTTACCCTCCCCAGCTCGTCACAGCCACCATCAACAAGACCCTTAAGGACCGAGAACCCCGCCCCAAACCTTCTCCATCACCCATCAGAGTAACCATACCCTACCTTGGCCCCATCAGTCATCAAATATCACGCCTCATCAAGACCAAAGCCAGCATCGATGTCACCTTCTCCAGTGGCAAGACCATCAAGACCTACCTAAAAGCCAACGGTAAAGGACCCAGCTGTGAACACCCTAATCCGAGAGGATGCATCTACCAGATCCCTTGCAACTGTGGCGACCTATACATTGGAGAAACGCTGAGACCAATCAACACCAGAATGAAGGAACATCAGACCTCAGTCAGGAAACTCGACCAGAAATCGGCCATCTCTGAACACATTCTCAAGAACCCTGAACACTCAATTCGATGGGAGGACACTAGGATACTATCTACCAACAACAACAACTGGCGCCAAAGGAAACTGCAAGAGGCCATCGAGATCCGGAGACAGAAACCAGCCATCAACCGCGACCAAGGAGTGTACCTACCAAGTGCCTGGGACTTATTGATAAATTAATCTCATCTACCTGTGTACATTCTATCTATGTAATTCATGTATAGCCTATCTACCCGAGTACATACTTGTGTTTGTACATCACCAACCCTCATGTAACATGCTCACCCCCTATCGTGTGTTATGTACATCATCCTATCATGCGTAATGTATCACCATTGGCTTCCATCCTTATCCCCAATCATCAACTGTAATGCATTACCATTGGCTTCCATCATTGTTATCTTAACTATCGGCTTCCTATCAGTGCTTGTTTATACTAGCTTTCGTTAACTCATTCCACTTGTTACTTTGTTATTGTTTTACCTGTACATATAAATACACCTCTGTATCCCTTTCTCAATCACCTGATGAAGGAGTAAGCATTAACTCCGAAACGTTGTGTTCTCTCATAAAGAAGTTGATATCCATAAAAAATCTTCATTCTTTGGCCACATGGTAGACTTGATGCTCTGCAGATAGCATTCACCCATAACCCACTTACCTAATACCAACATGGTACACTTGATGCTCTGCAGATAGCACTCAACCATAACCCACTTACCAAATACAAACTCGCCTACCCACAATCTTACACATTCACTCAATCCAAGAAGATCCAGGTATGATTTGGTCTTCAGTTGCCCATGCATGTCGTAAGAAACAATTAACGGGATCGAGTGGTCAGGCTCGCTCACTTGGTTGACACAGGTCATTGTATCCCAGTTGCTTAGATTGATGCTCATGTTGTTTATCACTGGATTTTCCAGACCATACTTGATTATTTACAGGCAGCTGTTATATACAATGTTCCCATTAATGCCAAAAATGCGTTTTCCACGCTGAAAAAAATAATAAAACCATGTAAAAAACATTTTATGCGCGTTTTGGAGACAAAAATTATGATCTACATAAATTTAAAAAGTACCTTAAAACTGCAACATATAGACAAACAATAAATTTTAACAGGATTCTGGGTTGTAATGAAACTTTTTCACACGCAGAAGATTTGGACTGCATATTTATAATTATATTTTGGAATTTAGATGAGTGGCGCGTAATACAACTAGTCAACCAATCAACCAACACACTCACCCACTACCTACTTACCCACTCCTTCACTCACATACCACCTACCATACCTGCTCACCCAGCTCACATCAGTCTGTCACCTAAATCATGGAACCAGGAGCTGATGTTCATTCTTTTTCTTAATGTCTGCCACTCTGGGAACCACCAAGTTGATCCAAGGACTGTCAGCATCGGTTTCCTGGTTCTGAGTTTCACTCGGGTGTAAAAAGTGGAATTGCAAACTCTGTATTTCCCATCCATGATTTGCTATACAACTCCACTTGCATTCACAGTTCACTCACTCACTCACTCACTCCCTCACTCACTCACTCACTCCATGGATTACTCTCTACTCCGAGTTTGTTCTCTCATCTCACAGTCTACTCAATCCACTTACTGTCAATACACTAATGCCTAAGACCACTATTTTGCCAGAAACACTGACTGTGTAATGACAACACCTGGCTGATTAGGTATCTGATAGTGTGCATGGATGTTTCAGTGACCTCTATATTCAACATCCCTGCATAAATCTTCACAATATACCAGGTCACTCTGACTCTGCAGGGAAAGGTCGCTTCAAAATGTCACTATAGTGCTTCTAGATCCCAGTTGGCATGCTGCAATCAATGGTAATTAGGTGAATGAATCTGATCTAGTATTGTAGATCTTTCTCTTGGCTGTACCATAGATTAACCTTTTGATATAAGTGTCACGACAGACAATGTTGGTCATGAGCTTGTGAAGCAACACTTTTTAATTCTTCGGATTATTGATCTTCTGGCCAAAAATTGACAAGGGGAAAATATAAATTGCATTTGAAATTTATTTTATAATCCCATCACAACAGTTCTTGAGACTTGTCAAACATTTAAAAAAAAACCACTCGATTATTGATAAATATCAGTTATTTCAATAAAATATTTAAAATTCCATTGTTCATGGTACTGATTACACAGTTTGATCACAAATGATGAACGTTCTGTCAGCTTGCCTTTTTTTAATGATATAAGAGTAATCTCCCTTGCTTTATGAGTGTTCTCATCGATTGTAACATCACAAGTTTATATGTTCAGCATGTGTAATATAACTGCAAATTACTGAGACATATTTATAAACTCCAGACTTTGGTCGTACCATGGTGACAGATGGCAGCACACTACATTAGATATTCTCTACTTGGTAGATATTGACACTTGGTTCACAGTTCAGGTGTCACTCAGGAATGGGGGATGTGTCAAATGTGCAAAAGGTAATTTATTTGGTTTGGCACTTCCATGATCTTTCCTGATCAAGGAAAGGGTAATATCAGCACTCTGTGTTCATCTGTTTGTCTGACCAGTTGAAATTGTCAGACACTTTGGTTTATGAAGTTGATGATTTATTATGATTCAGGACTTTTGATATGCACCCCATTGAGGTGAATGTCTTTGAGTTTGTGCGTTAACATTGGCAGATAGTAATGCATGCACTGGGGAAATATCTGTGTGTCTTCCAAATTTGCAGGATGAACAGTTGTGTTACAGCGGATGTAGAAGAGTATGAAAGGTATTTTATGAAAGGTCCTTGTTATTGTTTTCATCTGTTGTCATGATTATACTTTTGGAATAGATTGTGAAGAATTCATTGGCCTGCATGCTCTACAAGTTTATTTTCAAATATTGCAGTCATGACTAATACTTTATTAAATGCATTGTTGGTTGGTTGACTGATTCACTGGTAGATTTGTTTGGTTGGTAGGTTGGTTAATGCTATCTTCAGCTCTCATTCATCAGCTGCTATAATAGACATTGTATGTCTTTCAAATCTTTATGATGCATTTCCCGGTGTGAATATATTATTTTTCACAAAGCAATAGCTTATGTTATCGAACACTGTTTCATATAATCTATCACTTCTCAAGGGTGCTAATGGTGTAGCCGAATGGTTAAAGTGTTCACTCAACATGCTGAAGATCTGGGTAAAAAAAAACGTGCTCGCTCACTCACTTACTCACAAAAAAAACCCCCAAAATATGCTCACTCAATCACTCACTCACTCTGATCAAGGTACAACTGGTTTGTAAGGCCCATTGACTAAAGTTGTGGCAGGTTGACAGTTAACAGAGAAAATGTCGTGTGATGTGTAAGGAATATCATTCCAGCAAAAGGAAGTGCTTGAAAAAGGTTCCTGAAAACGTAACTTTGCATGTTGTGACAGGATGCTTTAAAAATCGTCACAATATATGTGCATCTCTGTTTATGAGCCCATACCAGGTTGGAGAACAGTGACAGTTAATGGCACAAGGTTATAGCACAATAGATTGTAGATGAAATACATGTGGAAATTCTGTTAAATATATGTGATGCCGTTTTACGCCTCATTTACTTTGAATGACAGTTGTTTAATGTGTGATGTAAATAACTAGGTATATTACACATTCACGCTTCTGTACCGCTTCTCCGACAGTCAGTATATATTCATATAACTGTTAAGTGTCAGTGCCAATGTCTTGCTTCTGGTTTAGAGGTCTGAAATATGGATCATGGATACAGTGTGTCACCAGTCAGTCTAACCCCATCTCGTGCAATGCTTGCCATAAAAGGTCACTATGCTTGTCGTAAACAGCGACTAACGGGATTGGGTGGTCAACCTTGCTGACTTGGTTGACCACATGTCATTGATTCCCAGTTGCACAGACCAATGCTCATGTTGTTGGTCACTGGATTGTCTGGTCCAGACTCGATTATTTACAGAGTGCCACCATATGGCAGGAATATTGCAGGAGTGCAGCGTGAAACTAAACTCACTCACTCACTCATTTCGTGCACCATGGATCACTTCTCATATCACGTCCTATACTGGCTGTAAGAGGCCCAGAATCTTGCACATCACTGATGTACTGGAGGAGAACTGTTGTAGCAGATCCTCACTATTGTGTTGCAGGATAAGTGACATGTCACAGGAGGAAGATGATAATGTGAGATCTTGACATTGTGGCTGTAGGTCACGTTGTCATTGTATGAAGTCCCATCTTTGCTATATCAAGTCTTGACTTTGCTGTATGAGCTCCTGGCCTTGTGGCTGTCTAGGTCTCGATGTTGTGGGAGGTCGGGACTTCATTGCATGAGGTAATAAGTTTGTTGTATGAGGTCTTGACTTTGTGGTTGTAGGAGGTCTTGACCTTGTTGTATGAGGTCCTGTCTTTCCTGTATGAGGTCTTGAGTTTGTTATATGGGATCTTGTCTTTATTGTAGGTCTTGACTTTGTTGTTGGAGGTCTTGACCTTGTGGTTTAAGGAGATCCTAACTCAGCAGCTGTAGGAGATCCTTACTTTGTTATTTGAGGTCTTGACCCTGTTGTATGAAGTCTTGAGTTTGTGGTTGAAAGAGGTCATAACTCCGTGGCTGAAGGAGATCCAGACTTTGTTGTATGGGGTCTTGATCTTGTGGCTGTAAGTTGTCCTGACTTGATTGCATGAGGTCTTGATCTTGTGTTTTTGGGAGGTCCTAACTCTGAGTGTGTAAGGGCTACGACTGTCATAAGTGTATGTTAAGAACATGAGAGTTAAGATTACCTTAGTGTTATGATCACTTCGTGAAACAGGGCCTAGGTCTTAACTGTGAGGCTGTAGGATGTCTTGACTTTCTTGTAGGAGGTCTTGACCTTGTGGTTATAGGAGGTCATGACTTAGTTATAGAAGGTCCTAATTGTATGGCTGTAGGAGTTCCATACTTAGTAATGTTTCTAGCTCTGTGTTTTGTGTTGCAGGATGAGTGATGTGTCGGGAGAAGAGGATGGCCAGGAGTGGCTGTATGAGTTGCTACAGGAGGTCCAGTTGGAACAGTTCTACACAAAACTCCGCGACGACCTCCAGGTCACCAGGTCAGTGAAACTTTTCAATCCTGAGTCATGAAGCTAAGTTAATAATTTGTTTAGTCAGGGCTGTTCAGACATCATGATGTCATTATTTATGATATGATGTCACTTGCCTGCCATTTAAAGTTTGATGGTTCCATTGTGTAGATCAATGTTCATGCTGTTGATTACTGGATTGTCTAGTCCTGTGTCAGTTATTTGCAAACCAGTGCCATTGAGCTGAAATATTACTGAGTGCAGCATTAAATAATGAAAAACACCAACAACATGCGTTTGACTGAAGTACCAAGCGAGGAGTTCCTTTCCCCCAAGTGGCTCGATCCCCCCTCCCCTCTCCATCCCCCTCATCTGAATATGTGGTCAGCCTAAAAATGGCCTGATTCTGTTCACTGACCCCCAATCAAGCAGGGTTTACGCGGGGCAGACGGGATTTGAAATCGAACACAAGTATTGATATGTTAAATGTTGCATGTATGTTGTGAATGACAGTGGCAACTGTCAAATGACCTTGTCTGAGTTTCACCTGCCAGGTGTCCGGTAGGTGTATACCAACCTTATGACAGTCAGTCAGTATTGACGTGGAAGTGAGCAAGCTTGACCTGATGTAGGTCAGCATGGCAGGTGTGACTGTAGGAACAGAAACCACAATAGAAGCTTGTAATATGTTTCATGTTAGCCTGTAAACGGGGACTGTGCACCGTGGTCGGCTATGTGAGTCAGTGTAGTGAGTCTGTGTGAGGTCGTAATGCAACATGGTACGTCGATGGGTTGGCACTAGTATTCTCATAAACTTCTTGGCTGGCATTAACGCACGCATGCATGCACGCACATATATTGTTACAAATTTAATGAATTTCATTATATGCATATACAATAAAACCAATCAGGCAAGTGTCACTAGCATGCACACACATGGACATGCAAAACTAAGACTGAAAGGACATATTCGCTCTTAACTGGTCCAGCTGTGCTCCATTGTATGGATTCCATTTTCAACTAATATTCCTTGTAATTCATCAAGTTTTAAAACTGAGACATCAGTCGGAATTAGCAACACTTGCCAAAGAAATCAATGACATACAGCTGAGTTAGAGAATATGGACATGAATGAGAAAGGAACTGAGATTAACATATTTAAGAATAACCAATTTATTCCTTCCTTACAAAAGCAATAGCGATATGTAAATTACAGTCATCATATTGAACAGGAGGTACTTTCTTCTATGAGTTTTATGAGTTAGATGGAGATACCACTCACCTCACCAGAAATAACTACTGTTTTGATTCATTATAAATCACAGAAAAAAGATATATTTATTGGATAAAGACAGTTGCTTTCAAATAGTACTTTTAGAAATGTTTCAACAGGCATGAGTTCTGCTGTAATTCAATTGTGCTTCTCTTCTTAGAAAAAAGCCAAATTAACCTCAGTAACAAACTCCATATATTTGCTCCTATTGGTTGTTCCTGAATTGTCACCTAGATTTTTTATGATGCAACCCCCTCATTTCCGTCAGGACATCTTTGGCTCTTCTTATTCCCTCCCTCTCACAATGCACTCTGAAAGCAGGAAGTGCAGGTTTTATGTTAAGTCGTGGAGTCACATGGAGTTGGGTCAGAGGTCACCCAGATTAGGATGCTGTTGACCCCTGGGCAGGTCCACAAACAGTTGTGGGACATGTGTGGGTGCTCTAACTCATTGATAATCTGGCGCCATGCTGCCATCACGGAAGATGACTAAACTCTTTACGAAAGTTGATGGTGTGATTTGCTTCTGAAAACCAATCCAGCTTGTTAATTATCTGATAAAATCTATGTTTGTGTAATGTGCTTGAGAAAGTCAGATGACTTAAAATCTTTTCTTTGTGGACTGAAGAGAATATATGAAGCAAAATAGATTTTTTCAAGAATGTTTTGTGTTATGCAAACATTAGTTACAGAATATAATTTACAGACTTGTCACATGCATGAAAACCCTTGTATTGAATAATCAGGGAGTACCTTACACTAGATTATTGCTGATTAGCTATGCAAACTGTTTGTCTGAGTTTTAAGGCATTTCTAAAGCATATGGAACAATTCACATGGAAATACGACATGAAACTATAGCAGAGTTATTGCAGAGTTATTGATTCAAATTAGACTGGATCCTATGGAGTTAACATATAACAGACTTCAGTAGAAACTGTCAATACACAAGGTATACTGATTTCATGTCAACTTCAAAGGTTGTATGGTATCTTTTCTAATATTTTTGGTGTTACATTTGTACTTAGCCAAAAATCATTTTTCATAAAACCCGCAAGAAATTCATTTTTCCCCAATAAAAATATATTTTAACATGAGCATCCTTATAATGTGTCATGACAAATGTGGATGGTGAGAAACAAAGTAAAACAGCAAAGCAAAATAAAAAAAATTGAAACAAAATAATAAAAACAGCAAAGAAGATCCAATTCAGAACACATGAGAGAATGCAGTGTTTGTTAGGCTTGAAGTGAGAAGCAAAAGCGTGTTTCATGTCGTATGAAGCGAATCTATGTGACTTACGTCAGTGGCAGTTGGTTTATGATCGTTCTTGTTGTACCCCTTTTTTCCCGGCAACAGTAGCTTAATTGCACAGCAAGTGTGGAACTGAATTGTGGAAGTGTTGAAGTTTGTTCATACAGTCACACTCACAACTGTTATATACAAGATATAAAGAAATGTCATAGTATTATAGTCAACTGGTTTTTATACATATGGCCAACATGCATATAATACAATTATGCAGATATGCAGTTGGAAGATGTGAGATGTAGCAGGTGATTGTCAATATGTGTGTTGCCAGGAAGTTGGTAGTGTGAGAGGCTTAACTGTCTTCACCTGGGCCTAAAGGGCTGAAACCACTTATGTCGTTTTCGTTGTGTTATCTCAGTTCTCACCTCATTTATTATCATCTGAAGGTAATATGTTGCCTGGGGTAAACAAAACATTAGAATTCAGATCCCAATAGATTTAATAACCTATGGCAAAACGTTAAACCCTAAATCCATACAGCACAAAAGTCTACACTCCATTACATCCATCAAACACAAGGCCAACTCTACCCTAAATCCAATAGTCTATTCTACCAAAATGAGTTCACACTTGTGTAACATCATGGCACCTTAGCCTATACCAAAACATAATATCGAAAGAGCTAATAACTTTCCAAAATTAAAAAAACACTGACAAAATTTTCAGTTCAAGGTAATGTGACCGCTTCCTCTCCAAAGCTGCAAAGTTCAGATGCAAGACAGGTGTTATGGTGTCTGACAATCCCTTCAGCACTTATTGGTGATATTACTTTTTCATCATAAGGTTTTTACGCACATATTCATGCAAGTGATGCTTGCTCAAGGTGCTGGTACTACTGTTGTTCTTTTATGTCTTGCAGTAATGTGAAAGAATTTGGTGGTCCATACTTCTATTTTTTTTTTAGCATATTTTGTTGTTGAAAAAAAGTAGTGTTTCAATTCACAGTGAACAAATATATCCTTTTTGGTTTGAGGCAAAATATGGTATTTCAAAGTAAAAGTGATACTTGACATGTTAGTAGGATCTAATCAAATACCCCAGTATCTGTTTGTGATTAATGGCAGGCCAGCAAATTGTTATTTGATGTCAAAGGCAGATATAGAGCAGCTAGATTGGAGACTGTACCATCAGTGTGAATATGTTCTTCAAGATAAGGCCTTGAATGGGACTTTACTCAATACGATATGACTAATATGTTGCAGATTGGTTCACTTTGACTATGTGAAGGGGGAAGACTTGGAGAAGATCGGGATGGGGAAACCTGCCATTAGGCGTCTACTCGATGCTGTCAAAAGAAAAAAGTCTGTTCGCAAAAAAGGTGGAGGTATCCTTGACAAGGTAGGCAGATCAATCATCACTGATTGTGTCAAGGAAATTAATTTAGCTTGTGTCGTGGGGTAGGTGTCATATGGTGGGTTTTAGCAGTCATGCATTTTGATGGAAAATTCTTACATTGAATTTACATCCTATGAGAATTTCAT
This sequence comes from Haliotis asinina, assembly GCF_037392515.1. NCBI lineage: Eukaryota > Metazoa > Mollusca > Gastropoda > Lepetellida > Haliotidae > Haliotis > Haliotis asinina. The sequence goes on along the minus strand of NC_090295.1, from coordinate 10,457,380 downwards.
GGTTGATGTCCCAGCAACTGGTGACCTCGAGGATTGAGTGATTACACTTGCATGTTTGCAGGCTGTCATCATGTGGCCAGAATATTGGTGACCTGGTGACCAAGTACTGTTTGAATGGAATTGGATTGCTTTTGCCAAGGGCAACTCCCAGTGTTAAATTAGGCAGCATTTCACCTGTGTCCCAGTGGTGTTTGTACTGGCATTCTTCTTTCTTGTGGAGGGTGTTGGGCTATTCTAGTGGTTAAAGTGTTGGCTCATTTCACCAAAGACACAGGTTTGATTCCTCTCGTGGGTGCAAAGTGTGAAGCCCATTTCTGGTGTCCCCTGCCATGATTTTGCACGAATATTGCTAAAAGCGGCGTAAAGCTGAACTCATCCACTCCCTCACTTTTTCTTGTGTGTCAGATATTACCAAGTGGGAAAACCAACGAGAAGGCATCCATGAAGAAGCAGAGCCCTGGCTCCAAGACCACGGAACAAGCACTTACCTGCCTCATTGACCAAAAAAGTCTCAACATGTATGAGAAACTTGGCAATGGGTCGTTTGGTGTGGTAAAGAGAGGGGACTGGATGACCCCGGCCGGGTCAAAGGTAAACTTGAAAAATTATTATCTCACTAAATGTTTTTTTTCACAAATGTAGGATAGATAACAAGTGGGTTGCTTCTAAACCTCTTTCAGCAACTTCTAGTTAATGATGTAAGGGAGACAACTCTATCAAGATGTAGTAGGTTCTGTTGAGGTTTTCACATGTATGATGTTAAAAACTACAAGTGTAATGAATGATACAATTGTGCTAGATTTACAAAATGTATTTTATTCAGACTGGTTAGTGATAGAAGTCTTCCAAATTTTGGCATTATTTTCAGAAAAGTGTTGCAGTGAAAATTTTGAAGAATGACGCCCTTGCTCAACCAGGAGCTTTTGAAGACTTTGTGAAAGAAGTGAACGCCATGCACACCCTCAACCATCCCAATCTGATCAAACTGTATGGTGTTGTCTTGTCTGCACCTCTCATGATGGTAAGTTAGGAGGGAGAGCCTTAGCAGCCTATTGCAGGATAGAAAAAGGCCTTAGTTTGACATGTCTTGGAAAGGCCATGATATAACAAGTCTTGAAAAAAAAAGGCCTTAGTTTAACAGGTCTTGAGAATGTCATGTCTAACAGCCAACCTTGAAAAATCCCTTATTTATCAACCAGCTTTGAAAAGCACATAATATGGCAGCCCAGCTTTTGTAAGGCCTTAAATGAAAGTCTCCCTAAAAGATGCTGTAAACGTCAATAAACGGCCATAAAAATGCTATTGAAAAATTGGCATTCACCTTTTTAGTAAATTGTGTGTCATTCATTTCAGTATATTTCACACAATTTCCTTAATTCTTAGACTTCCTTTCTGCCAAGCGTGATGCATCCCAGCTATGAGTCAAGTTTACTTCTTCAGATTACAGAGTTAGCTCCCCTTGGAGCCATGCTTGACAGACTGCGGGCACTACAGGAGAAAATACTGATCTCAACCCTGGTGGAGTATGCAATACAGATAGCTACTGGCATGAGCTACCTCGAGTCAAAACGTTTCATACATCGAGACCTGGCCTGCAGGAATGTACTACTGTCCACACCAGACAAGGTGGTGATGATGAACTTTATGTACTCAACTTCTAAAGAAAGTCTATACTGGCATATAAGTAGAAATAGACCATTTTTCTGGAGCAAGTTATGCTTAAACTATACAATCACCACATATAGATTCATTGAAGGTGGTGCTTTGAATTTTGCCATTGGCTAAAAGGTACCAATTGTTCTTGCATGATGACATTATGTGATGGATACAATCTTTTTTTCAGGTAAAGATCGGTGACTTTGGGTTGATGCGAGCTCTACCCAGTCAGGAGGACCACTATGTGATGTCTGAACACAAGAAGGTGCCATTTGCATGGTGAGAAGATGTTAACAGTTTCAGTGAATGACCTTGACCCTGATATCCTTTTTTCCATTTGGATATGAGGCAAACCAACAAAACATACTCCTGAAGTTGTTACAAAGGACAAAAGGTCTTTTGAGAAATGTTCAGTTATTTTCATTACAATATTTTAGGGGAACGGGAAAGAGACACTTCTATCCAGTTATGTCCATTTTCATTGATGATATAAAGAATGCAAATATCTGAGAAATGATTGATCTTATGCATGGTCGTTGTAGGTGTGCACCAGAGAGTCTCAAGTCTCGTCAGTTTTCCCATGCAAGTGACACGTGGATGTTTGGCGTCACCTTGTGGGAGATGTTCACTTATGGTCAGGAACCATGGCTGGGTTTCAATGGCTCACAGGTAAAAACTTGATCACTTGATTTGTGAATTTTTTCATCCTGACATTGGTTCATTTTCCTGAACATTGGTTGGTTGTTATCCAAATTGTTTTTGCACTCACTCGTCTCGTTTCTACTCGTCCCGTCTCTTCCCCTCCAGTCGACATTGGGCTCACTGACTTGAAGGGCACAGTTATGTACTGACTGCTGCCATTTTTCTAGTAGAATGAGGCTGGCGTTGAACAACAAACAAGCTAACAATCATTCACTCACTCTTGGTGACTCCCGAGATCAATTATTCACTCACTCACTCAATCACTCTCTCAGTGTGTCCTGTACTCTTTCCAGATTCTTCAGAAGATTGATGTGGAGGCAGAGCGTCTGAGCAAACCAAAGTGTTGCCCAACCGACATCTTCCAGCTCATGTTGCAGTGCTGGGCACACAAGTCTCATGATAGACCAACATTTGTGGCACTCAAGGACTTCCTGTGTGAGGTAACGAATGTTTATGCCTGTACTTCTCAATCCCAGTCAATCTCATCCTGAATCTTTTCCTGCTGAAAATCTGACAACGTCCTCTCAGGTCAACAGCCAATAACTGTTCAATCAAAATGTGGCTTGCCACATCAGGAGAGAGACTGTCAAAAGGTCTTTTCTAATTATCCAAGTACAAAAACGGTTCACAAGGTATATTCAGAAAGCGAATGTTTCAAATTATTCAGCTGAATCTGTCACTAGTTTCAGTGTGTCACTAGTTTCAGTGTGGTAAGTGTTTGACCCTTCATTAATTCCCCAATGTCCATACTTGGTAAGGTCCCCAGCAATTAGCAATCTATGCAGTGGTAAGAATGGTGTTCATGATATCAACCATTTGTTTTGTTGTAGACATTGTACGATACCGTTGACTTATTTCACTTGCAGGTGCGCACCAGTGACATGAGAGCCACTCAGAAGTTTCAGGAAAAGGACAAGCTGGAGGTTGAAGAGGGGGATCTTATCACAATCATAGATGGAAAGTGAGTGTACAGTCTTTACTTTCCAATGGTATACCCATGCATATTGGGTTAGAATTGATCCTCAGCAACCCAGGACTGTTGTATCATAATCATAATATCCTGATGCTCCTGCTGTTGATCACAGGATTGTCAGGTCAAGACTCGATTATTTATGGACTGCTGCCATACAGCTGGAATATTGAGGTGTGTGGCGTTATACAACAATCAAACAAATTCAGGGAATTCTGCACAGCCACAAAGGTTGTTATCTGTGGGTATTACAGGGATGGTGAAATCCAGTGATTTGCTGTTTGGTGAACTGCATGTCGTAAATGACTGTTTAGTACTGGTACTACTGGTCTTACATTAATGACTAAGGATGAAGATCTCATTATCAATGACAGACAGTCTTTATTGTGGCTAAAGTAGCTTTGATGTGTTGATAAGACGTAAAATTGTGTCCACAATAGCTCTTTTCTGTGGGATGTCACAAATTTAATTCATTTCATATCATTCATTTCATTATCTCAGGTAGAGATACTGAAGAGTATTGTGCAGTGTTGTGACACATGGGCCAGTGTCTTAAATCACTGAGATTTACAAACCTCTCCAAATTCTGCCTTATGATCCTTGGTTTGCCTGCTTTATGCCTGTGCCTGGTGAACATCAGTTTCACACACAGTGAACATCAAGGTCACAGATGCACTTTGATATCTGTAAACTGTTGAATTAAAAGTTAAGCCATACTCAATCTCGCATTCCATAGTGTACATAGCAGATTACACACATGTGCTTAACCCTGGTCGTTCAGCTAACTTTGAACAAGGGAGGCAACTCTGTTGAGACTGATTTAGCAGTCTTTCCATGCTTATCCCGAATGAAAAGCGATTTTATGATTTCTTTTTTTTGTGTGTAGTTTTAGTCTGTTCTTGGGTCTTTGTGGTTTTAGTCTAGGTTCTTGACATGTTTACTTGAACTTGACAAGCTGAATTAAGAGCCCCATTAGGCATTGATGGATGGCAGACTGGTACACTGAGGTGCAGCTGTGTTGAAATACACCCCTAAGACATGATGACTAGGTTTTTGTTGGGTCTAAATTTATAGCTGTTTCATGTCCTGTATTATATCCATGCGAGGTGTTTCTGACCTGCATCTCTTGAACCTTCGTTCCAACATGAAGTTGATGTACCAATATATCCTGGTAACTGAAACAGCATTACAGAGTCTGTCCATGGTCAGGTGAGCATGATGTCTTTAGTTTGCTTGGGGTTTGACATGCCTGTCTCCAATATTCTGGATATTTTCCTGGGCATGTCGATAAGTCTGGAGAAACTAGCAGTGGAAATTGTGAGCAAAGTCATCCACTATCAGCTTATGATGACATGCTATAAACCAAGACAGGTGTCCTGTCCATAGCTGTCTTGGCTTATATGTCTGCACAGAGTCTGAGTTGGAAGGTCTATGTTCAAATCCTGACTGTGTCATACGAAAAGACAGATGGTAGTCCAAAGGCGAATCCAAGGGTGTGTGTGCAATTTTCCAGTCATCCTTCACAATCACGCTCTTTGCAATACTGCGGATTCGGTTAAACCGCTTGATAATGCTTCCATAAAAAGGTTGCCCAGTGATCACACCCCTTCACGGAATTGAAAATAGCGCTTCAACAAATCCACTATTGAGCTCTGGTTTTGTATCTTCTGTTTTGCTACATCTCATATGTATTTTAGCTGGACGTTCATGTCAACAAACTGGCATGCTTATTTCACCTCATTCCATGCGTTCAACTTCCTCATGTTCATGATGATTGTGTGTTATGGTACTTCAGCAGTATGGATCATTGCTCATGATATTGACCACTGGATCTTCTGGTCCAGACTCGACTATATGCAGGTTGTCAGGGTTAGTGAGTGAGTGAATGAGTATGGTTTTCACACCACTTTTAGCACTATTTCAGTAATATCATGACAGAGGACACTAGAAATGGCTTCACACATTTTCAATCATGTGAACAATCGAACCCAGGCCCTGATGTGACGAACCAACACTTTAACCACTAGGCACTGTTGCAGGGTTTAACAACAGACCAACTAACAAACACAGGACCTTGGATAAAAGAGACCACCTACACTCTTTTGTTTGATTTATAAGTTTATAAATTTATATTTATAATTGAGCTTAAAGGTCACATGCATCGTAAAACACAACTTTGCAGATTCTGATACCTTTTGGTATGCACGTACCGAAAGAAATCATCAAAAATGCCAATTCAACCCATCATGTTGAAAAAAAACACAATGAAAAAAGCCTGCGAAATCGGAGTTCAAACGATACACTAATTTACCCCCAGCGCTGGGGGAAAAAAGTGGTTTCAACAGCTGTGCTGCGCTGCGCCCTTAACGCAGTGAATAAGTGCATGGAGCTTGAAACAGTATGCGTGCCCGGAGTCGGAGGTCATGAGCAGTAGTCTCATCTTGGTTGTGTACACAAACAAGTAAATAATCTGCTCATTACATGAAAAAAAATGTTGATTGTGTTAAACAATCTCTGTCACAGAGAAAACTCAGTGTCTGGTTTATTCACACCAATATGTCTGCCTGCCGTGCTAATGACAATATGCAATGTACAACTTCAATCACTGACCACAGGCAATTTGAAATTAACATCTATCGGGCTTATGCACCATAAACAGAGAACCTGCTAAGCATATTGGCAAATGAGCCAGCAAATGAGAAGATTTCATTAGGCTTGAGTGCATACCTAATGGCCCTGACTTGGTTCAGTATCCCGGGTTCTTCTTTTCGAGTGCAGTAGACCCAAGTACAAAATATTGCACTTTTGATTTGCGATTGTACGCTTATAATTTTGTTTATTTGTTTTTTCATAATCAGCAATGCATATCATATGTCATGAAGAAGTGATAATTATGTTTTAATTAATTTTGATTTTTTGGTTGCATGTGACCTTCAATATTAGGCTCAATGTTTCAGCTGAAACATGTCACCTTACCCAAACCAGTTCCAGTGTTGCTCATACTATCAGCCACTTGTTGTTTACATGAAGAAAACTAGATATTGCAGCACGTGCAGCAACCAAACAATTGGCCTCTATCATTAGCTATTGATCTGTGACAGGTTTCCTGTAAATTAACAAGACATGACACATCAGTGTCTAAGAAAACGTATATGATATTTCGTAAACGATCATAGGAAAATTGATATTAAATCACTCATAGTAACAATCCAGCCTCAAGTTTATGCATTAGTCTCTTGCTTTGACCCACAATCTTTTGGAGATGTTTATCAGTGTTTATTTCCAATTTCTGTCAGTGCTGTCTCTAAGGTAGGACAGACATCTTAGTAATATTTATTGATTGCCACATGCATACATTTGAAAATTAGATGCTGCTTGCATCATGGTGAACTATTTCTACAAGTCTGCAGATACACCCACACATCGTGATTATGTCGTCATACTTCCACCCCCAACACACTCCACACAGGTGTATTGTGTACCTGGTAACCCCTTGCTGACCCTGCTTGATTTCTCGTCACTTGTGATTGTCAGGTACATGTGGGAGATGAAGTGTTGCGTAATCAGAAGACATCTCCACTAAGACCAGCATACATTGTAAGATTCTGATTATACCTTGAAAATGTCAAGGAGGTGTGCTTCAGCACACATTAGCAATTGGTGTTATAAATTCATTGGTGTGCTTGAAATATGCATGTCCTAAAACAGTAGTATCTGTGGCTTTCGTCTTACATAGAACTGACACAATGTGACACAATTTAAATACAGTTCACATCTGTGTTCATCCATCCACTCACTCACTCACTCACTCAGTGAGGGTCAGTCATTGTCTTGCAGTTACTGGCTGTATTAATCCATGGAAGTTACAGTGCTGTAGCTTTGTTCTGACCTGATGAGTTGATGAAATTAAGGAAGTTAATTTATTTATTTGCTGTACGCTTCACTGCAGTGTTTTATTTTTGTTATTTCACTATGCACTGAATCACCTTTATAATGTAATGTGATCTTGCATGGCTTCCAAAGCCCTCCCACCATCAGTGACTAATCGTTTTGTCTGTTTCCAGTTGTATATCAAAGCTCAGGCCATGAATATATATGTATACAATCTCAGTCAGACTAAGCTGCAGCAAAGCCACTTTCTGTCATTGTCTGGCTTTCAACTGGCTTGTGTTCTGGATGATAAGAGGAGGTGGGTGTAGGTGTGGGGACCATATCAAACACGGTATCATGTTTTTCTCACAAGTATCCATATGTCAGCTACTTATGAAATACATATGCCTTTAATTTGAGGGTTTTCAAATTTATCAATTATGAGTGGTATGTTTTTCATATAAGATTGCCTTTATTAGGAATTTGAATGTGTAACAATGTTAAATTCACATGGCAAAACTGAGACAGCTCGTAATGATGATTGGCTTCCCCATGAAAGACAGTGATGTTATGTTGGTCCCAGGGTTATAAATGGTTCCCAGGTTTGAAATGTTTTTGTTTACGTCTGCTGGAGTTACCATGCTGGACATGTAGTTAAGTAAGTTAATATTACTTATTTTTGTGCAAAAGTGTTATTCTTATCATTTTGTAATCTGAGATTGAGAAGGATGTAGTTTGTTAATGGATGTGCAGCTCGCTTGATACTAATTCGAAGAGAATGCCGTTTTAGGATATATATATCACAGATATGCTACATTATATATCGTGGTTATACAACATTGTATCACATGGCTGTGGCATTGTATACTATGTTTATATAGCATTGTATGTCACAGCTGTGTCAGTTGTATGTCATAGCTGTATAGCATTGTATTTCACAACAACATCTCAATGTATGTCATAATTTCATTGCAGTATAACACAGAAATATTACATTGTGTATCACAGCTATGTCATGTTCCACATTATGTCTCTATTACATTGTGCAGGTGGAGTAGCTGTATACTATGTTGCACCAAAGACCTGGGGTCAATTTCCCACATGGATTCAATGTAGTTCTAATTTCCCCCACTGTGATATTGCTGGAATATTGCTAAAAGCACCCTAAAACCTAACTTCCTCTATATTACAATTCATGTTAAATCTGGAGAAGCTACATGTTGTATGTATGTTACGTATGTGTAACATTGTATGCTGTGGTTACATGACAGTTGTTACATTGGCACATGACTATATCACATATTATATCACGCCTAACTATGCTCATTTATCACATATACATGCACACATTCACATCATTTCCAAGGGGTTACATTAGGTGGATGAGTGTACAGCAATGAATGGTCCTCTCCTTGGTGGTTTGTTAGGAACGGGTGCAGCACTACACTATCAGTATTGGTATATGTAATAAGACAATTATCTTAATAGTGTACTTTTCCACAATGCATTTAGACTTTTTACGTAAGTGCCCATTAAGAACATTTAAATCGAGTCATGTCTAAGTGCTCCTAAGCGAGGTGTTGTCGACTTCATTCCTTAGTCTTGTTTGGCTTATCATGATGGAGAATGTTGTTTGATTTTATAGGATATGTTAAAATGATAAACTCTGGTGCAGTCAGTTGTGCTTGTATTGCAATGAAATCACTTTGGTTCTTACTATTTTCTAATTTGAAAGGAGAGAATTTATGGATATCAACTTCTTTATTTTGAGGGACACAACATTTTGGAGTAAATTGTTACTCTTTTATCGGATGAAGAAGTAAGATTATTCTCAAAATGTCCTTCAGAATAAAGAAACTGACAGCCATAAATTCTCACCTTTATATGTATCACTTCTTATTGCCATAGAAAGACTCTAATTTGCTTAATACAGCTTCCTTGATGCTCACCTTCAGTATTACATAACTTGTGAACTGAGGATAAAAGTCACATGCAACAAAAAAATCCCCCCAATACAAGCATAATTAAAACATAATTATCACATATTCATGACATGAAATATACCTTGCCAAAAATGCAACTACTGAAACCACTTTTCACTCCAGTGCTGGATTGAAATTACTGAATCGTTTGAACTCTGATTTCACAGGGTTTGTTTCTTTTTCCGTTGCATTATGTTTCAACTTTATAAGTTGAATTTGTATATGTGAAAATTAGTTACTTTAGGTCCATACTGAAATGGCATCAGAATCTGCATTGCATGTGATCTTTAAGTATTTGGTGTACATTGCAGCATGGTATCTCAATTGGTTAATGCAGTCAAATCAGACGAGTATCATCAGACACATGCACACATAGACGCATGCATGCTGCACACAAGTGCATGCACACATGGCTATATGAGTAACACAGTTACAATATGCAACATTGAATCCATTTCATGTAATGTGACATTACCATGCACAAAGCCCACCACCCACTACCTTTAAGACCTGCCACCACAAACTGACTCCATTCTGTAGGCTGACCACAATACCTCAAGTCTTCCCCACCGGTCTCAGCATGAAAATAGTACAGGTATCAATGATTCATGTTGTCAGTAGCCGGCAGCACTGCACACGAGGGAATCAATGTTGCAGGCTGATCAATTATTTGATGTTAGGTGATCGACAGAATCACACATACTTGGAAGGTTCCGTTGGAAGAGGACATACTCTGGGTAGAGGTATTTACTCATTGATTACACCTAGGTCAGGGTCATCTGGTATTTTGTGTCTGTGAACGCAGGACAAGAATTTGTTGGGGACTATCCATGCTTGATGGTAGGTAGGGATTTTGGTGGTGCCTGATATTGTTGTCACCTCTAGACTAAGTATGATGTCGATTTACTGTGATTTCTTGCATTTCGTGTTGTGTCAGATATGCTCTGAAATCAGTTTCATATGGTTGACTTGGTGTGTTGTCATTAATTCATGCTGAAGAAGTCAGTTAATGTCAGTGGTGTGACCCTTGAAATGTCATGGAAATTGTAAAGTTTTCGTGTCATAAATTGTTCCAATATTTAGTTTGTGAGCAATAATTGTGTGTCATATTGACATCTGATCCCAAATAGCTATAAAGTTTCGAAATTTCAAAACCTACTTAATATCCCTACACATTTTTTGAAGCCATTTAAATTTGCTAAATTTAAACCTTCATTGCTATGAAAAAAATAAAATGTAACATTTTATCCTGATGAATTAAGTTAAAACTGTCTTAAGATCAATCAGTGAATGTATCTCTGTCCATCTATTTTCACCATGATATTCTAAATATTAGCTATTTTGAGATGGTAAAATTGATTTTTTTGGTCCGAATCATACAGTTGCATGACCATAAACTCAATTCCTGACAACACCTAAATTGGCGAAACTGCATAAAGCAGAATTTAGTTACGTGATGCACAAAGGTGTAACATATTGGCTAGATATTTTGGCAGCTTGCCAATCCAGCCTTTGACTTGATTGTGTGAGTAGACTGGTGGTCAGGCAGAATAACATGGTCGCACAAACACAGTATGCAGTCAGAGAAGTGTGACTGAAGATTGTAGATATACTTGGTATAGTATGTTCAGGAGACTTTACTACGTCCACAGTTCCATGGAACAACAAAAGATTCTTTTGCCTCATTTAGAGTTGCACTGTGGACTGTTGTTAGACTGTTAAGTCAGTCTACATGAACATTAAATTACGACTATCTTAGTTTTGAGAGAGCTTCAAAATTCCAGGTCCTGGTTTGTTGTCTCTTGTGTAGTGTTCATGAGAGTTTGATGTGAAATGACTGCAAGTGTTTTGTGCCGTGTGAGTAAATAGGATTAGATCCTGGAAATATTTTTGCACTTATCTCTTCATATTTGCAATTTTATGTAGCTGTTACCACTATTCCAGTATCATCATGGCAGGGGACACCAGAAATGGGCTTCACACATAGTAACCATTTGGGGAATCTTTGGCATAACAAAAGCTTGCTTGAAGATTGGTTGGACGAATATGCAGAGGTTCAAACAATTATCACTGAAATATTTTTGGATTTCAGAATGCGAGTCATTGCACCTGGAACTCATCAAGTGTATTGATATTTATATTCATCTTTGTGTTCGGATTAATAAGAGAAAGTTTTATGACAAATTCAGTATTTTCTAAATGCATTGTTCTTCCTTTAATCATATTGGTTTAAGATTTTAGCTCCCTCTTATGTTAAATCTGTTCAACAGTGTTTCCAGCTTGACCTGAGTTACTGTACTTATGCATGATTCAGGAGGTCAAATAGCACGAACGGCAGGTTGAGTTATCATCATTAAATAGGTGTGCAGAGAATGTTATTATTTTGCATGCATGTGACACATGAATCAGAACTTGTCCAGAAAACAACACTCCTGACAAAACAATCATTTCATGTTTTAGTTTTAATGTTTATACAGTCACATGCTGTCTATTTGGTTTACTAACTTTACGACGTACAGACGTGAGTTACTTTCACAATCCAACTCACTTTTTCTCAGTCACACTCAGTTCAATTATTACGTAAATACCAGTTATACGTTGCTGCTTGCTGCATAAAAGCCTGATTCAGAAAGATTAAACCATCTGTTTTACCTCTTGTTTAAAGAAAGTTAGGACATTGCTGACGATTTCTCAACACTGAGGTGTCACCTCTTCGCCATAACAAGCGAAACCAGTTGTGACACGGTCATGCATGCTTTAGTATTTTTTTGATCAGGTCAGGCTGAACAGGCCATAATAGCATTGTGTTTGATATATTTTTGAAATTCAAACATTCAAATGAAGAAAGGAGTTACTTTGGGATGAGCATTCCATATCACACGAGTTGTCACAAATTCTGGGCTGGAATTTTTGGCCAGGCTCACTGGCTAGGTTGACATGTGTCATTGGGTGTCATTTGCATGGATCGATGCTCATGCTGTTGATCAAAGGATTGTTTGATTCAGACTCAGTTACTTGCAGACCATCATCATAAACCTGGAATATTGCTGAATGGGGTGTAAAACTAAACTCACTCACTCACTCACTCAGCATCTGTGTTTTCAGAATGGTACAATAATAAATATTAATATTTTATTTTAATGTTATCTATATTATTTTGCTGTTGGGTGGCTGAGCAAAACCATTAACTGACACAAGAACCAAAAGGTTCTGGTTATATTTGTGATTTGTCAAATTATAACAATCATATATATGCCACAACCATACAGAAATTCTGAGTGAGTGAGTGTCTTCTCTTATAGCACTGGATGTCAGAGCAGTTACATCAGCCAACGTCTCTCTCTGTGTCACAATAATAACTCATAATGATCTTTACTTCCAGTCCTGAACATTACTGGTGGAAGGGACAAAACAAGCGGACAGCTGAAGTTGGCGACTTCCCTCGGAACTTGTTGGATCCCCAGAGGAGATTAGCAAGTGAGTTGCACAGTTGAGACATGTTAGGATGTCATCATTGTAATCTGTGTTCCCATCTCCTGCCTGCCTCAAGTTTTCATTCTGATTATATTCAGTCATGAGTGGTGAAAAATGAAGTCTATTATTATCTTTATTATTATGAAGTCTATAAAATGTTTCACAAATGTTTAAAATCAATTATTTTTTTATTTGTGTTTAAGTTTTTGCATGATTGCTGATTCTCTGGTTGGGGTAGGAGGAGATAAAAACTTTTTGAATTCACATTAGTCATTTGGCTAGAGACAGCTAAATTATGCTGAGGACAAGTATACATCCAGCGATTGTTGTCCTCATAGACTGGTGACACAAATTGGAATTGAATAAGACTGCCACTTGCTACAAACTCTAACTGGTTTACACACAAGAAATATTGACATCTAAGGCTGGGTCAGTTTTTCACGGGAATGGGATATAGAACTAATTTAGGTGTGGTACACTCTCCAGGGAGACTCACCCAGTCATCTGAGGAATACCACTTCTTGGTCCTGAGTGGTATGTCCGACATTCCACAAACCCTGAATATACTTTTAGTGTTGTCATTGTTAACCCATTGTCTTCGATTTTTAAGATTGTAGGAAAGATCTGTATTATCTTGAGCTTTCCTACCTCTTCAAGCTGAAGCAAACATAATTTAGCTGAAATTCAACTCACTCACTCACTCACTAGCTACACAATTTTCAAGTCATCAAGTTACAAAATACATTGCAAGTAATCAAAATACATTGCAAGTGAAATGATTTTCAAGGTATTTGAATTTGAGCTAGTCCTTTGCAATCAATTCTGTTGAGAATGTCATCTCTTTTTATTTTGGCATGCTTATGCATATAATATGATATCAAAGTAAACATGGTCGCTGTTGTTTTGTAGCTATGGATACAGGGAAAAAAATGTGAGAAAAATCGATTCCTTGCTTCCACGATTTAATCAATCAATTCCAAAGGGACACTTCATTTGTGAATGAATATCTATCTTGATAGAAGGTTGAGCAGTACAGACGAAATGTGGTAATATTTTTTTCCTCAAATGATGGAACACAGAGACTTTTGCAAGATTGTATTGTTCTAAGTGCTATTGCAGTTTATCAGTTTGCTAGTAATACTTTGCAAAGTGCACAATATAATAATTTTTCCAAGATTACGTATAAGCACACATGACTTGAGGTACCTTTTGTGGATAACGTATGTGCAGAAAACGCAGACCCGTGAAGATACGGGTGAGAAGTTATTTCTGGTAACCTATGCTTATCGTAAGAGGCAACTAACAGGATCGAGTGGTTAGGCTCATTGATTATGTTGTCTGGTGAATGTATCCCAACTGCTTAGAGTGATGCACAAGCTGTTGATCACTGGACTGTCTGGTCCAGATTCGATTATTTACACACCGCCGTCATATAGCTGGAATACTGGTGACCGCAGTGTAAAACAACAAACCAACCAACCAGAAAACGTCATTGAAGTATAGTGGGTGTGTCTGGTTTGTTTGATATAGCACATATTAGAAGATATTCCCAAATATAGCTGCACCTGTGTTGGGAGGTACATAGGAATTGCCTTCCTAGCGTGCATCTAAACATAGACTCTCCAGATTAGAGGTAATCTGAGAGCAGGATCTCATCCCATCTCTGACATGTCCATTAAGCTTATAACAAACTATCTAAGCTTTTGGAGAATTTGTGTAGACAGTAATGGCAGTGCACTTGAATTAAGTACAGTGAATTTTGTTCATTTTTTTATTTTGTGTTAGGTGGCTCACAAATGAAAAATATTTCATTTTTAAGTTTTAAGACCACCAAATGAAAAGGTTAACTTACAGTTAAAAAACACATTTGATTAATATTTATATTATTATGGATTCTTATCATTTAATTTAAACCATGGTTCTGAACTGCGAAGTATATATACTGAACAGCAAAAGAAATGCAAGTTTTGAAAAATATGAAAGTTAGCTTTCCTCTGTATGTCGTCTGTTTAAAAAACTGACAACCAGTTGCATTTCCTTGTGTGTGTGTCTGTCTGTCTGTCTGTGTGTGTGTCTGTGTCTATGTGTGTGTCTGTGTGTGTCTGTGTTATTTTGTTTGTGTCTTTAAACCCAACATTATTTTTATGACCTTTGGATCTCGGCATAAGAGAAACACAATAATGTCAGCAGTAAGAATGCCAGAGAAGAATTATGAAATTAATGCTATAAACGTAGCCTTACATTACAGTGTACTACATAACTTCATTACTGTACTGGAACCTCATGTTTCTTGTCTTTAAAATTAGTACTGGAGAGTCCTCTGGATCCCAGGTTTTGTAGTGCAAGGTGCTGCCCCCTGTCAGGGATTCTGACCACCAGGTCCAGATCCTTCACAACTTTCTCGGGATACCTTGAGTGTTGTTCAAAGCCAGAATGGTGTGGTGGTTGAAGTGTTTGCATCAAACTAAGACCCTTTAAAGTTTTACAGTTAGCTCCCTTTGTAGAATAGGATCCTAGACTCTGCTCCCAGAGTTTGTACAATGTGTGGGCCTGTTCTTTACACTACTTGTTGTGACACTGGTGAAATACTGACAGCAATGGGTTGAAGTGATACTGTTTTGAGAAACTGCTAGCGACCCAACACCTTTGTTTAGTTTCCACATCAGTAAATTGTGTGGATCGATGAGTATGATGCCATTTACTGGATCATTTGGTCCTGACTCAGTCATTCACAGACTCATGTGATTTGGCTGGAAAATTGTCGAGTGCGACATTAAACAAAAAAAAAAGCAAACTAGTCTCTGGAAGCTTCTTCACAAAGGGCCTTTAGAGTCTGCAGCTGGTCCTCCACAAATGAGATGGATGTTCATGATGTTTGTACTGTAACAGTCACAGTCACTGCATTGAGCATGTTCAGAATTATAAAATTCAAATGCTGTGAAGGCGACCATCATTGTGGGTTTACTTATCTTCAGCCAATTTTCTTTGGCTTGATAACTAGCAGGAAGTTAGAAGGCTGCAGACCCTTAAAGTTCTAGCTGGGTTAGAACTGGTGTTAAGCAGCCCATGCTTGTCGTAACAGGTGGCAAAGGTTAACTTGCTGGATTCATGTCATTCTATCCAAATTCCATTGATCAATACTCTTGCTGTTGATCTCTGGATTGTCTGGTCCAAACTCGATTATTTACAGACCTGCCATATTGCTGGAATATTGCTGAATGCACAGTAAAAATAAACTCACCCACTCACTGGAGTTAAACACCAAACAAAACCAAAGATGCTTGCTGGAATATTGCTGAATGCGCAGTAAAACTAAACTCACCAACCCACTCACTCACTCACTGAAGTTAAACACCAAACCAAACCAAAGATACTTTGAGGAATGTCTAAATAAGCACACCACAATCATCAGTCAAACTTCTTGCTTTTTGACAATCAATCGAAGGCTGCCATGCAATGCTTAGAGTTTGTTTCCTGTGTTCTACCCATGAAGATCCAGTTTAGAACTGCAGTAACCTATGATTCTTGTATGAAGCAATCAGCTGGATTGGGTGGTCAGACTCGCTTACTTGGTTGGCATATGTCATCGTATCTTAATTGTCTAGATCAATGCTCTCATGCTGTTGATCATTGGATTGGCTTGATGTATTCACAGACCAATGCCATATAGCCTGGGTATTTCTGAGTGTGGCATAAAGCTAAAATCCCTTAAATTCTCACATATTGATATAGCTGGTGTATTACCATTACACACTTAACAGCAGCTTATGTTGTGTGTTATGAGCCCTATTTCATTCTGTATATCAGGTTTGTACACACTGTCATCTGTATGTGTCTGACAGTCAGATTCTATTAATACCAACAGATGGATATCGTGTTTACTGATTGATCGCAGATACAGAGAGCTGAGGGATACGCAGTTTTGCCTTGACTCACCAGAGGGTAGTTATTGTGCAGAAGCCTCCCACACATTGAATGCCTCAATGAGCTCAAATCACACCATTGTGGAGTCAAGCTCACAGGGCCAAGGATAGAAGCAAAATTTTCCATATTTCCTCCACTATAAGCTGCTGGCCTCTCTACATAGCATGATTTTTGTGGCACTTCATCATCTCCGAGACCATTTTCAATGCAATGGAACTACAGTCAAGGCCATTTCATGATACATTATTTCATTTGACGGTGTTGTCTTGCAAGGAACTAATTGTTTCCTTTTGTTTTGTAAGGAAGATTGATGTTCTCATTCGTAGTGGGTTATTGTTCACATGTAGTTTTTGACCAACCGATGTTCTTCATCTTAGAGTGCTAACTAGCTGTTAATGACAGTCTCCCTTGATGAACTTCCTTATAATTAATGGTCATCCTTTGAATGCTTCTTTGAGTCCTAACTACTGGTTACATTCTTTTGCAAAGATCCCTTTTAAGTGCTAACTAGCTGAGTTTCATTTAACAACTTCTCAGATTGTAGAGAACTTCTTTGAGATTGTCACCATTAAAGAGCTTTGTTGAATGCTAAACAAGCTGTTTAGGAAAATCCCCCTTTGACACACCTTAAGTGCTGAGTAGTTAAGTATTTTCCTTTTTGAAATCACTTAATGCTTTAACAACTTCCACGAGAAGTAGAAAATCATAAGATATCTTTTGTTTCTTTCATGAACAAACCATGCACTTCTCTTTTAGTACTGAGTTTTAGTATTATTTAGTAACATGAAAATATTTTTCTACAGATAAATATATTTATATTTAATTAAGGTAATGCTGTTTATTCTTGTAGTGTTTTTTGATCCAGTTCATTAACCCAAACTGTTGACACTCAGGTTTTGTCTGATGTACTGAGAAACCTCCTAGTACTGGCCATGCTAGGCGAAGCATAAGTCTTTGCATAATAGAGCTGTTGACTGTGTTGGTGGCAGTCTACCTCACTTTGGATAGATCCAGTCATTCAGTCTTTTTAGTCAGATTTTTATTGATCAGCATGGATAATTTTTCTTGTTTACTTAAGGAAAAAACATGTGATTCTGGGCAGGAAGCTTATGTGTAACATCTGCTTGTGGAGGGGAAACAGACTGAAGGTATAAAAAGCAGAATAATAGCAAGGTGACTGGACATATTACACTGTGAAGTGAAGCATACAGACATAAAAGCTGGTTCACACAGATTGTATGAGGTCCTAGAGTGTTGGTAGGACTTGTATATGTAAGTACACTGTTGTCTGTTCACAATCTTTGAATATTTCTGTATTTGTATAATCAGATCATACTTATTATAAATCTTATTTCTGGAAATGAATGAAATGAAACTGTCATCTCAGTGTGACTGACTGGAAAGTAGGAAAGCTTAATTCTGTGTTGTTACATTAGAAGGATTTGACACCTCATCTAATCTAATGTTCTCAAGGATTCTTGAATCAAGATTTAGTTTGGCGATCTCACAGATTTCCGAGACATGATTTCTTGCCTCCTATACACATAATAATGGACAGTGAACTCTACAAAATTTATTAGCACCTCCACAGGGATGCAGAAAAAGTCCAAATACTTCTTGTAAAAATTTTGATTAAAAAGCTCTGAGACTTCAACTAGCCGGGTTATGGTATCATTTGCAATTTAATTACTGTAACAGTGTGCTGATTCATGGGGCACAATACAATAACAGTAGCTGAATTTCAACAATGTTACAACACAGTATTATTTATGAGATTCAAGTGTCTGGGACGCTCATTTTGTAGTCCAGGACTCCTGAAAATTAGCAGTATGAGTCCCAATGACCCTCAAATACAAGCCTCAAGGAAAATCCCTGCTATATGACATTGAAGATGTCTCAGATTATATCTGACTTGAACAGGGTTTTTAGGTATTGGTGGTATGTCTTGTATACAGCATTTTGGCCATATATACAGATTCCCAGCAGTCTGTGTTGGTCACAAGTGATTGAGTGAGAGAGTACGATTTCAGACACTTTTAGCAATATTCCAGCAATATCATGGATGGGGACACCAGAAATGCACTGAACACATTGTACCAATGAGGAATCAAACCTGAGTCTTCACTGTTGTGAGTGAATGCTTTACCCACTAGGCTACCCCGCTGCCCCATCACAGGAGGTGAATTGGGTGGTCAGGCCCAGTGACCATTTCATTGTTGTCGGACATGATAGATTGTTGTTCCCAACATCAGTCACTGGACTGTCTGGTCATATCTCAATGGCTTACAGACCACATCATATTGCTGGAATATTGCTGAATGTTACTCTAGAGACCCAACAAATCAATGATATCTTTTACAACAATTGTTAACAACACATACATAAATCATTCATCCAATTGATGTGATGGAAAAAGTCAACTTGTCAATGACAGGACATTTAGAAATGGTGACATTGAAACGAAGTGAACTGTTGTCATATGACTTGTGGATTAATGTTACAGTAAACTAAATGCAAGCAGCACAACGCAGTTCTTTAAGACACATTGTCAATGTATGTTAGTCTCATTTCCTGATGGTAGATTGATGCTCATGTTGTTGATCACTGGATTGTCTGGTCTAGACTTGATTATTTACAGACCATCGCCATATAGCTGGAACATTACTGAGCATGGGGTAAAGCTAAACTCACTCTCTCACTCATTTCCTGATGGTAGATTAATGCTCATGTTGTTGATCACTGGATTGTCTGGTCTAGACTTGATTATTTACAGACCATCACCATATAGCTGAAACATTACTGAGGATGGGGTAAAACTAAACTCACTCTCTCACTCATTTCCTGATGACATTGACCCTGCATGTTTTAATTACATCAGTGGAAGATCAACGTCACTGCATGCTAGAAATTCAGGGAATTAATTGGATGACTGATCAAATTCATTTGCTCATTATTTAGCACACTATATTGCAAAGAATTTTAAAAATGAATTAGTGATCGGTTGAAATCTTACGTTATATACCATTGTCCTTTGGCAGTCACAACCATCCTGTTGTGTACTTTTTTTATTATATGGTTTGTGGGTATATTGACTTGTTCTTGTAAGGCTCATAATCTTTCCAAAGCAGCCCATGCTGATGCTAAGGTAAACGGCATGCATGGTCAGGCCTGGTAGCTTGTCATCTTATCCAACTCCCTACTGTGATAATTGTTTCTGTCACTCATTGTATTGTGAGACCAGATGTGATTATTTAAAGGCTGTCACCTTATAGTTTAATGTTATCCTCGGTGGTGTTCTGCATTAAGGGGTTGCGACCACAAGTCATTTGGCAGTCTGTATACTTTGAGTATGGTACCTCTTTTTGGCTGCTGCTGACGAAAATAGGAACAAGTCAGCAGTTGATGCATTGTTCAATATATTTAATGAAACAATGACAAGAGAAATGTTTTACATGTTTTGTGTAAATTTATCATGGCAATGACTCATTACTGCCAAATTGAATATACATTTGCGTTCACTGTAATTTTTCCTGGCTTCCAAATTTTCAGTAAAAATGCTCATTGTGTACAGTACATGAATATTTGATTCAAATGATTGCAAATGATGAACTGAACTCATGAAAGGATTCAGTTCCATTCACCAAACATGTCAGTGACTATAACAACTACAGTCCTGTGAAGGTCTGGGTTAAAATTGATCTTCAGTAACCCATGCTTGTCAAAAGAGGCAACTAATATGATTCGGTGGTCAGACTCATTGCCGTGGTTGACACATGTCATCATGTCCCGACCCGCGAAGGTCCCAGGGTAGAATAGGCCTTCAGCAACCCATGCTTGCCATAAAAGGTGACTATGCTTGTCGTAAGAGGCGACTAACGGGATCGGGTGGTCAGACTAGCTGACTTGGTTGACACATGTCATCGGTTCCCTATTGCGCAGATCGATGCTCATGTTGTTGATCACTGGATTGTCTGGTCCATACTCGATTATTTACAGACCGTCGCCATATAGATGGAATATTGCTAAGTGCGACGTTAAACTAAACTCACTCACTCACTCACTCACTCACTCATCATGTCCCATTTGCATAGGTCGGTGTGCATGATCTTCATCACTGGATTGTCTGGTCCAGACTTGATTATTCAAAGACCTCCACCATATAGGCTGAATGTTACTGAAAGCAGTGTGAAACAACCAACCAACCATCCACAGTTTGGGTATGAAATGTAGGTGGGCTAGTACTGACAAAACAGCTGCCGACACCCTTACATGCACAAACAGATACATTATGTAATAAGTCTTGACCCACATTGTTGTGTTGTACCTCACACAACCCTTGCTATGCATTTTTGTGGTTGGTATGGTAGCCTAGTGGTTAAGTATCCACTCATCACGCCAAAGACCTGTGTTCTATTCCCCGTACAGGTACCATGTGTGAAGCCCATATCTGGTGTCTCCATCCTGATGTTGTTGGCATTCTGCTAAAAGTGGCATAAAACTATACTCACTTGCTCACCCCATGCTTTCATTGGTTTTCGTTGTGTTCCAGGTACTGACATCAGCAAGCCCCTAAAGAATAGCTTCATCCATACTGGCCATGGAGACGTGGGAGGCAACACATGGGGGGACCCCAGTGCCATTGATGAGTATGTACTAACTCAAATACTGCCATTTGTGAAGAGTGGTGTCCTTCAGTTGGACCAGAATCCTATGATTTTCAGTTTCTTATCACAGATTTGCTGTATGATTCAGGAATTGTTCAGCAGTTGTGATGGTACTGATGAGTTCATCAAGGTGATAAACATTTTCAACTTGAACCATTTTGGACTTTCGTCCTCACCAAGCCACCACCACACCAAGGTGTGACTGAAAATAAAGTTTGCAGGAGGAACTACCTGGGAAGCCAGTGAAGGTCTTTCAGAGAGTTGGTCCCCATTTCAGAAAGCTATCACAGCGCCAGGACTGTCGTAGCGCCTATACTGAAACATAGGCTTACAACAGTTGTTGCGCTATGATACCATTCTAGTTTTAAGCTGCAATCAGCAATATTCCTGCTACATGGTATCTGTTTGTAAATAATCTAGTGTGGTCCAGACAATCCAGTGATCAACAACATGGGCATTGAGTCAGCAAGTCTGACCACCTGATCCTGTTAGTCGGCTCTTACAAGCATAGTCACCTGTTGTGGCAGGCATGGGTGGCTGAAGACCTATTCAGCCCTGGATCTTCATGGCATCTTTATAGAATCGGTTGGTCTGGCTCGATGGTTGTTAGTTGTCATCATATCCAGTTGTGTAGATCAATGTTCATGATGTTGTTCACTAGATATTCTTTCCAAATTCATTGTTTTACAGACCATCGTCATATAGGCTGTACCTACATTCATTTCACCCATATCATAACATTTAACACAAAAGTTCCAACTGTGGGAGCACTATCCCAACAAGAGTAATCTCCCTTTATACATTTGATTTCCTCATGTTCTGTTGCTACCTATGTTGATTTGTTTCTGTCGCAGAGTGTATTTGCGGAACCCTATGGAGCCTCCTGATATTGGTGGTGTCAACGATGAACTGACTGCTACTAAACTCTCTGACAGAAGTGGTACTAAACGTAAGAAAATGATTGAATAATGTGAATAGAATGTATTGATTCAAGCGTGATTGCGTTTAAAGGGATAACATTGATATGCATGAGTGAAGAAACACTACTTTATGAAGCATTTAGTCATTATGACATGTAATTTGTAATATTTGGAGTAGTCAGACTAGTGGGTGATGCTGTGAACAAAATTCACATGTGACATTTAGCACGGTTACACACTCTGAACCTGCAGATCCAGGTCTGATACTCGATTACTTACAGACCGCCACCATATAGCTGGAATATTGCTGAGTGCGACATAAAACTAAACTCACTCACTCACTCACTGACTGGGCCACCACAGCAAGCACCACAGCAAGCACTGTAAGAGCACTTCAGCACTGCTACTGAGTCGACAAGTAAACTAACAACAATCTCATAGTCATGGTGTACTGGGAACTCCATATCAAAATGGACTCAAACATCGACCTGTGGCTACTCACATTGGGACTGGGTTGCCTCGTTGATTTACTCGTCATATTTCTCTGGGTGCCTTAATTGTTGCCCAACCACTTCTTTTACCAAGCCCCAATCACATTAAGATTAGACCTACCACAAATCAGAAATCAGATATGCTAGTGGGAATCCTTTGTTCAGTTGTACTAAATTTTATTGAATCTCAGATGTCAGATTACATAATTCATATGAGGTGACCATCTTTCAAACCTGACATTATTGATTTATCTGCATCTCTGGTCATGGCAGTGGAGTACAGCAGCATTCCTCTACCTGTATTTACAGTGGGATCAACATGAGATTTTATGACTGCTTCAACACCTTGTCTTTTGTTTCAACTTCGCCCATTTTTATCCCCCTGACATGTAATGCGGGGGAATATAGTCGACGCCTTGTCTGTCCGTACGTCCATCCGTCCATTCGTAATCATTTTGTTTCCGGAGCATAACACAGAAACCATTCAATATTTCTAGACCAAACTTGATAGTTATAGTAATCTTTTGCTATTTACAGATTTTTGGCATTTATATTTTTTTTGCTTTTCCATGGAACATTTTGGTGTTAGTCTTATGGTGGGGTGGGCTTCGTTTCCAGAGCAGAACTCAAAAACCATTCAATATTTTTCTGCAAAACTTGCTAGATATATCAATCAGCACCTAAAGTTGTGCCTTTTGCTATGTACAGGTGTTTGTGATTTATTATTTTCTCAGTTTCCTTGGAAACCTTTCGGACATAGTATCAAAAGTGTGAGGTGTGTTTTGTTTCTGGAGCAGAACTCAAAAGTCGTTCAATATTTTTCTGCAAAACTTGGTAGATATATCAGTCAGAAGCTGAAGTGTTGCCTTTTGGTTTTTAAAGGTTTTTGTGATGTATAATGTTTTGGTTTCCATGGAAATGTTTCGGACTTAGTCTCAAAATGGACAGGCTGGACTTCGTTCCCAGAGCACACTTTCATATCTTTCAACAGATTTTGGCAGATATATGAGACAGATCTTGAAATTGTGACTTTGCTGGTTATAGATATATGTCATTTATAGTTTTTATGAATTCCATGGAAACAATTCAAACTTAGTCTAAAAAAACAATGAGTAACTGTGAGATGATTTGTCCTTTCAAACATGTTGGGGCCAGGGGGATATGTCATCTTCTGATGACTCTTGTTGTTATAATTTTACTGTACAGATATTTCCCAGAAAGTACAAGTTTGTGGACAGTAAGCTTTAAAGTAAAGTTTTTAAAATAATATAATAAAAATGTAGTTAATGTAATTAAATTAATGCCAACATTATGATTTTATCGTATGAACTGTACCATGACAGATGTTTACACATTGCCATATACCATATAGTCGGGAGGTATTCATATTATCGCCTCATCGAGTTTCATGTGTTTTATATTTCTCTTTAAGGTCCATTCCCTGGAAAGAAACACAAGAACTATTCCAAACTAGAGAACGAACCGTCCTTCGAGGCCAAAAGTCCAACCAAAAAGAACCCACCTGCCCAAAAATCAGCTCCCTTGGCTGCAGTCTCAGGCACCCCCAGACAGAACAATGACCGGCCTCTAGGGAATAGGAACTCCACTGGAAGTCGAGGTTCCAACACAAGTAGAGGGTCATCGGGAAGTCGTAGTTCTACCCGGAGCATAAGATCAGAACCAGAAAAACCTTTAATAGACTTGAGTGAGGACACAGAGGAACAGGCACCTGCACCAAGAACAAATATCAAAACTACGCGGAGCACATTGTCATTGTTTGACACCTTGTGCACACAGCAGAACACAAGCCATTACGGTAACATTGATCTTCCTAAGCCTATCTTCTCAGACAAGGCTGCAGACCCTTTTGAGATTCAACCCAATCTGCGTGTTTTCTCCTCAGACACATCCAAATCATTTGAAGGTTCTTGGCAAGGATCTCATTCTGTGTTTCATTCGGAAGGACAAGTTTTCTCTGAGTCTTCAACGTATACTGTTCAGAAACCTGTTACTGACAAAGATAAGCTTTCTTTGTCGCAGCACACAAATGATTCTGGAACAGGCTACTACTCTATGCCACCTCTGGAAGATCCCCAATACAGTAAGATAGATAAAGTTTCCAATTCCAGTGTTGATTCAACAAACAGGAAAACATCAGTACCAGTCCGGCCACCGCCCACTTACAATTCCAGCGAAAATTTCTCTCCAAGAGACAGACTGCATAAGGACCCTGAAAAAATACCACAATTCAATAATTTAGAGCGTGAGCGCTTCAAACAAAATTTGGAAAAGACCTTGAGTTCTGGAAGCAGTGGTGAGAAACCGTTATCACCAACAAGAGGCGGTCCTGGTTCTCAGTGTATTTCAAGGTCGTCTGGAGCAAGATCGCTACCTTCTGCTCGCAGTCTGTCTGCAAGCTCCTCCCCCGCTTTTCAGAGGCCTAAGTTAATATCATCGTCACAGACATCTTCTCCAAATCCTGTTCGGAGTCAGTCAACCACCTCCAGACATCTTCCCACTAATGCACAACCAGTGTTTCCTCCCAATGCTTTTCCACAGCCATTAAACCCCTGTGTTCCAAGAAATTCAGACAATAAAGTTGACAAGGCCTTTGACTGGATTAATGATGCTATGAGCGATTTTGCAATAGCTAGGGCAAACAACAGACAAAAGGCATTACAACCTCCTGCAAAAAAGAACTGGGTTACTTTTCCTTTGTATGACGAGGTGCCAGTGGAAGAAGAACCAAATATGACTTCAAAACAGGAGGAGACCTGTACACCAAGTCCTGGGTCAGAAAGTCTTCATATTGATGTTCACAAAGCAAGATCTCATACCTTTGCAGGCCAGTCAATGCCTGCACCTAGTCAAGGGCCCGTGCTGACACCCCCAATATCTTTCCCTCAATACGATCAGGTCCCAGTTGATGAAGATCCTGAGGATGTCCGAAACCTTTCTAAATATGCTCCTGCTTCAGAAGTATCTTACGGACCTGATGGATGGGGTGATGACTTTGATTCAGATTTTGATGACGATGAGTTTGAGGAAGGGGATGCTAATGTATGTGCAATGGGAGGTGACAACCCCCCTCCACTTCCTCCAAGGGACTACCATGGAAGGGCACAATCTACTGGGGGAAGGGAAGCTGTGAACCAAAAACCAAACATTTATCCTTTGGTTCAGGATGGAAAACAGCTGAGCCACACACATTATTTTCTGATTCCGCCAAAAGGTTCCCAACGGGGTGTGAACACTGCAGAAGTGAAGCCGTTCATGATGAGCCATGATCAAACCGATGGTGAGCATCATCAGAGTGAGTATCAAAACATATCATATACATCTTCGACAAGGCCAACTGAGCTGGCCCGAGAAAATCCATCGTTTACGTGGTCAAATAATACCAGTGGTAAACAAGCTGTTCCTCAGTCACCACGGCAACAGGGGAGACAAGCACAGTCACCACGATCAAGGCCAGATCAGCCTGTTAGCAGTGCGAGGGATATCAAAGGGGGCAGTCAAAATCGACAGACAGATAGTTTCGTAAGTTCCTCTCCTCGGGATCGGATTGCTCAGGTTCAGAGTCAGGTCATCGGTGTCACTGACGAAGAGTGTCATACAGCATTGTGTCATACACACTGGGATATGGAAAATGCTGTGAAATATTTGAAAACTGAACAACTGTTCCGCCTTGGTTTGGCATCTCGAGACCACTGTGAGAAACTTCTAGTTGCGTTGCAGTGGAACTTGGAGCTTGCCAGCTCGGTGATGCTTGACGAAGTGCGAGGAAATGTTCAAGTAGAATCTACTGTGTAAAGACTTTAGACTGTACTGTGTAAAGACTTTAGACTCTACTTTAAAGTTATTTATATTTTTCAGTCAGTGACATTGTACACCTAGTTTGTAGATCTCGTTTGCAGGGCAAAGAAAATGTGTGTGCCATTATGTTGCATGAAGTTTCGTATTACTTACAAACTCACACTTGTTATGGTACATCGCTTACATGTGTACTCTCAAACCAAGCCATACTAGATGTTCAGGTAGAGATAGAATAAATTTGAACACCCTTCAGTTTGGCTCGATGTAAGACATGAGTTGCTCAGTTTCTTAACTAGTCAAGAGTTGCCTCCTTTGCCATATCTACCTCCTTCATAGTTTTGAAACTCCAGGAATTTGAAAAAGTTGTAGTGTAACTACATTGAGAACTTTTAGGCCAGTGTATAGAGTGCACCGCGTGTTATGTTCTTAGTTTCAGATAGGTTTGATAAATCAGTGCAAATTCACAAATTATTTTTACTTCAAGATGATCACGTGGAATGGTATGTGATGAGGGAAGTGGTCATATTTCACATGTACACACATCTAGCTATCAGCTTTTTTTTCATCTGGATGAAAGAGAACACGGGTTGATGTTCTGTCCAAAGTCATACGCAAATGTCAGTATAGGCTCCCAAATGGAATTGCACATTTACCATTTCTTTTGAAAGTAACAGTGGAAAGTAATCATAATTTTGCAAGATCATGAGCATATGAGAACCACCATTTGATTTCATTTCTTCAAGTAGTATTCATCAAATGTCAAAGTTTACCTCATTCGTTCCCAGTGTTGATACATGAGTCTCTTCAGGGGACAGAGGGGTAGCCTAGTGGTTAAAACATTCACTTGTCACACTGGAGACCCGGGTCGATTCCCCACATGTGCACATTGTGTGAAGCCCATTTCTGATGTCTCCCACTGTGATATTGCTGGAATATCGCTAAAAGTGGTGTAAAACTAAACTCTCCCACTCATTGAAGTCTTTAAGACATAGAAGTTGGACGAAATTGAACACATGATGCTTTTTAAGGACAGTTTCTCCTATTCTTTTTGTGATGATGTTTCTCTGAAATGACATGAAAAAAAATAAGGGAGACGTTGATATCCATTCAAATTGTTTTGCATTCCTGCTTTGTCAAATTTGGGCTGTAATGAGTATGAAACATCCAGCGCATCTTGTCATATCTGGATGCCATGTTGAATATTACATGACACATACGAGAGTTATCTCCTTCACCACGGCGTGTCATCTTTAACATTTCTCCAATTCAGGAGACTATGTTTCTTAAGTTTCACTGGCTCTCTTTCACAGTACAAAAACTGAGAGACAATAGAAATGGAAGATGTAGTTGTTACGTATTTAGGAGACTGGCTTTTACGATTTACATTTGGCTATTCTTTGAATAGTAATTTTTCATCACAAATCTATGGTTGATTTACTTGACTTTATATATGGAGTGTTTAACAGCACAAACGTTTGTTTTTAAGAAGTATGTTTTTAGGCAAATTAAGCTTGTCTTCTAGACTTGATATTCAGTGTTGAAAATGGTCACTTTTTCAGATGTGATGACAAAATTCTGTCAGTTACATTACTTTCTGTGACACAAATCTGCTTTAACCATGTTTGTATTTGTTCTATTGTGATTCCAAATGAGCAGAATGCTTAAAACTTAAACAAAGTATACTCATTTGTTAATTTGTTATGTCTATGAAAGGGAGGTAACTTGTGTAGCCTGTCTGTGTAATTACATCTGCAAGATTTACTGGACTTGGTTATGGCATCACATACGTGTCAATATTAAAGTGTGTTTTTTCAATCATGGTTGAAATTCATCATACGTTTAAGCTGTGAATTTGTTGAGATTATTCTTCTGATGAAAAACACACAGTCCAGACTGTTGATAGGGCTGTGTTCCATTTCAAATGAGGACATTTCTTCTTGCATTAGTGTGAAGAATCCATGGCTTCTGGAGGTGCACAAAGCTTCAGCTGCTGGAAGTCAAACCTGTTACATCCAGAAAATGAGAGATCCTCTTTCTCTGTTCCCCTTAAATATTACTGAAAGTTCACTGGATTCTCTGATCAAATTGTATTACGCCAGATTTGTCCTTAACGTCCTATGAGTAGTATATCTCACCTCCAGAAGTGATTACCGGGATATATACCCCATATACCATGCTTGTGTACATTTTGTAGCAAAATGCAATGGACGTGATATGAACGTCTACTTCACATGATGTCCCTAAATACTTGGCATGATATATGTCATACTTCTTATGCACAATTCACATGTGTTTGCAATGAGAATGACATATACATGTATGTGGTT
Organism: Haliotis asinina; assembly: GCF_037392515.1. Taxonomy (NCBI): domain Eukaryota; kingdom Metazoa; phylum Mollusca; class Gastropoda; order Lepetellida; family Haliotidae; genus Haliotis; species Haliotis asinina. Next base: position 10,428,584 of record NC_090295.1, on the reverse strand, counting down.
TAATGGTTATTAACCATGTTTGCAATCAGGAGGATATATCTGATACACAGATGTATCTGAACTGTTACATGTAACATGTCATCTCTTGTCTCATGCCTGGTATGTACATTTCACATTTCATCAGAAATGGACATGCTTCAGTTTCCACGACATTTTGAATATTTTAGGGATAATATTTCTAAGAGATGACTGAGCACACATTTTGATGAATATATCCCCAAATATTCATGATCCTTACTTCTTTGTGCAGTTTATGTCTGTGCATTAATGTTACGGTTTGTTTCATATTTTCACCTCATAATGTTAATTATATTTAACATATACATGGGTTATATATGCTATGTATTACATGTATATGACATCACTACCTGTTATGTATATTCATATACCCATCAATCCAAAGGATCTTTTGCCGTATGTATTGCAATGCTGCAGTGCACACTATACTTGTTACGTATATTTCATATCACACAGTGACTTCATCCCATTCTGTGATCTATTCCCTCATGTTCTTATCACTCATTATCATATACACTTGCTTGGATGTTGAGGCCCTGTTGATGCAATCAGTGGTTCCATTAAACAGTTATGTATCAGTGTAGCACCTTTCCTCATACTCATTTTTAGGTTACACATATCAGTGTTATGTTTTGGTGAAAGATGAGTCGGTGTGGTATTTAAGGTCATACTCCTTTCTCATTTTATGATTTATTGAAGTTTTATGCTAGTGATATTGTGGATATGGTAAACAATTTTTATTATTTTCAGTAAGACCATAAAGAGTATTTAAACTAAACAGGTATATATCAGTCCAGACAGCTACCCTGTATGTTCTTTCCATTTGTATTTGGGGGCGGTGGGGTAGCCTAGTGGTTAAAGCGTTCGCTCGTCACGCCGAAGACCCGGGTTCGATTCCCCACATGGGTACAATGTGTGAGGCCCATTTTCTGGTGTCCCCCGCCGTGATATCGCTGGAATATTGCTAAAAGCGGCGTAAAACCAAACTCACTCACTCACTCCATTTGTATTTATAAATACTGATAATCTAACAAGGCAGTTATGGGTATATAACAATGCTAATGGACATGGTTCATGACAGCCAGCTTTTGTACCAACTGATAAGCAGATATCTTAAATAGTTTTTGGAATGATTTCACATCAGAATAACAGTATGACTCAGGCAAACTTTAGTCTTGTTAAGGATGGATCTTTCACTCCCATACTAAACAAACTTTAAGAAATAATCCATTTCTCTTTTCTTACATACCTTGATTTTAACAAAACAAAGCAGACAACGGACACTGAGTTTCCTTTGATGGTACTTCCTGTTAAGTGTAGACAATTTTGAGATATGACAGAGTGAATAAAATGTTCTCAACAAATATAATGGCACAACATTTGGAACATGGTGAATAATACAGATATCAGAGATGCTTAGTGTTTCATAGTGTGTACATGCCTCCAATGACAAATGGCAGATTAGAAAGTTCACACTGCACTTCCTTTTATTGAGGAATTTTGAAATCTTACAGGGTACTGTAGCAGATGTGCTTTAATGAGATTGTGTATGCTGAGGTTTATGACAAAAGTGATCAACAAAACTTGTCCAGTGTTTGATTTCGACTACGAACAATATTTTCCTTGAAGACTGTTAGACTTTGTCTCCATCACCTTGTAAATGCTTCGTAATTATTTGTGGTACATCCCTTGCTCCTTTTTGTAATCTCTGCAGTTTCTAGTATACTCAGGCAAGCTTACATCCCCACAATCCTTATTTCTCTCATATAGTTTGCAGTTTTTTGCGGACAGGGAGATTATTTGGCCTTAGTGTGCTTAGTTTGCCAGTAGAGTAATGGTAGAGGAATATGTAAAGTTCAAGCTCTTGTGTGTTTATATGGAGTAAACAGTTTGGTATGACAAGACATAGGAGAAGTGGGTTAGGATCCAGGTTGTCAAAGGCTCTGTCCAGAGGTTAGGTTGTCAAAGACACAATGTAGAGGTCCAACTGTCAGAAGTGCTTTCCAAAGATCAGGGCCTCCTTTCACAAAGCATCAACATAATTACGGTCATCGAAAGTCACTAAGGTAACCTTAGTGTAATGTTAAAGAATGGGAGATAAGGTTCACCTTAGTAAAGGTTGCTTCATGAAAGGAGCCACTGTTGGTCCAAGATACTGTCAAGAGGTCAGGTTGTCGAGGACACAGTGTAGAGATCCAGCTGTCCAAGGCACTGTCCAAAGGTCAGGTTGTCGAAGACACAATGTAAAGATCCAGCTGTCCAAGGCACTGTGTCCAGAGGTGAGGTTGTTCAAGGTGCTTTGTTGAGATCCATCTGTCCAAGGCACTGTCCAGAGGTCAGCTTGTCATGGACACAGTGTGGAGATCCAGTCAGATATCAAGTCAGGTTGTGGGAGGTACTGTAACAGGTCAAGTTGTGGAAGGCACTGTCAAGGGTCAAGTTTTTAAAGGCACTGTGCAGAGGTCAGGTTGTTGAAGGCACTGTCAAGGGTCAAGTTGTCGAACACACTGTGCAAAGGTTAGGTTGTCAAGGGCACTGTCAAGGGTCAAGTTTTTGATGACATTGTGCAGATTTAGTAGCAACTGGTTTGGGATTGCCTTTCATCTGTGATGATCTTTCTTCAGTGGGTACCATGTTTGTAAGTGTCATATGAGCAGTAAAGAACTTATCTTTGCAGTTCCTGCAAATTGATCTGACACATGAGGTACTCTGTTAGAAAAGACATTAGAACTTCACTCACTGTCGGGGCAGTTTGTGGATTGACACAGAAGCTAACTCAACTTGTTCATCTTCATTGACCATCTAATATGTTACATCAGTCTAATATGTTACATCAGTCTAATATGTTACATCAGTCTAATATGTTACATCAGTCTAATATGTTACATCAGTCTAATATGTTACATCAGTCTAATATGTTACATCAGTCATTTGTCATTGTTATGCCTTTTATCATGTAGAAACTAGAAAGCATCACTTGCCAAATGATATTATTTACACTTTTGTTGTGATGAATTGGACACCATGCTTACATGTAGAAAGCAAAGTGTAATGCTTCTGTCTGACCCAGGTATATATTGTGATATTTGATTGAAAGAATATGTTGTTTTCTCTGTGGTTAAGACAATTAACTGTTATTTAACACTCATGCAAAACATGCATATGTTGATAAAATGCATGCATATGTTGAAATATGGCATCCATATATTGCTATGACATTTTCTCCCTATGTTGATTCATATGGTAACTCTGATTGGAACTGGGCTCAAGCAACCAATGCTTGTCATAAGAGGCAACAAACTGGATCAGGTGGTCAGGCTCATAGGTACTTGTCATTGCATCTCAGTTGTATATATATATATCACTGCTGACTGGGTCGGTAGATGTCACCACATCACAGCTGTGTAGATCGATGCTCATGGTGTTGATCATTGGATTGCCTGGTCAAGACTTGATTATTTACCGACCACACGAACCAAGCATTAAACAACAAAAACCTATGTTGCCTGAAGGTAATGTGGGTGATGTAGTACATTTGATGTGAAAGCATGGCCTAATCAGGTTCTGAGGGAGTCTGACATATTGCATATGGTAGCCTGCACGTGTCTTCTTTCATAAGCCAAAGAGTTAGGTCCAGTATGTTGTCAAACATGATGGCTTTTTAATGAGGGTTGGGGCTGTGAGATTATGTTTTTGATATGATGATGATCTATAGACTTCCATAGGATGACTTTGCACTGTGTCATAAGTATTTGCGAACAGCCAAGAATATCCAAGAGAAGCAAATACTCGACTCGCATTTTCAAAATTGATTTCACAACAGAAAATGTTAAAGCTTTTACCTTCATATTTGGTAAGTCGTCCCTTGCTTAGTACGCAAGCCATGATACGTCTCGGGAGGGAAGAATATATTCCAACGAGCAATCAGTTCAAATACTGTGAATTTCCTGGTTCCTGTCACACGAGCCCGATGTACAGGAGCATTGTTGTCTTGAAACCTGTGCGGTTTTTCGGTGAATGTCTGACTAAAACAGGCCACAGATGGTCATTATGTGAATGTACCCGACAACTGATCTGGTACATTCCACCATGCATAAAGTACGGGTGCACCGTACCACGTGACCCAACCCCAGATCATAACAGACACCTTACGTTGACCCGGCACACATATCTGCTCGGAGCGGTACGCTTCATCGGCCGATCTCCACACAAAAACACGGTTATTTTTTCCAATAACTACCTCTGACTGATCACTAAAAATCACTTTCTTCCAGTCGTGGTCTGCTGTTCATCTCTCTAGACACCATGATGACAGACGTTTTCTGCTGCTGACTTCTTTTACACACTTGCCACTAAAGGCAACAGGATCGAGTGGTCAGGCTCGCTGACTTGGTTCACACATGTCATCGGTTCCCAATCGATGCTCATGTTGTTGATCACTGGATTGTCTGGTCCAGACTCGATTCTTTACAGACCGCCGCCATACAGCTGGAATATTGCTGAGTGTGGCGTAAAACTAAACTCACTCACTCACTCTTTTACACGTCATTTTCCGAACAACACGCCGATAAATTATATTCCTGTGAAGAGTTCACTATGAACAGACTAAGACTATGAACAGTCTGGTCCTTGCCCTCATTATATATGGTAGTTACATCCCTCAAAACTTTGGAATATGGAACTCTGTTCTTCTTGGCCGTCCGCAATAAACAGACCTCACGCGCTGACATCTTCCGAGGTCGTCTCGATCTGTGAGCATTTTCTACACTTCCATTGTCATGAAGTTTCTTGTAAATAAAACAAATTGTACATTCAGGCAATTTGAAGTTTTCCACCAGTTTCCACCACTTCCCTTGCGTTTCAAATCTACAATCAGTCTTTTAGTAGCACTATCAAACTCCGTCGGTCGCCGACCCATGTTTGTTGACGTTCGTCAGCGCGGGTTCACTGGGGCAGACGACAACTTTGTGACGTCATGTACAGGAAGAAGAGTAGCACACACTGCTATGTGCCGTTTTCACGGCTTTTTATCGACGCTGAATTGATATATTTTTTGTTTAAATTTTATCTTACGTTTTTGAATTCACAAAATTACTGAAAATTGCGAATACTTTTGACACAGTGCAGCAGATCAGGAGATTCCCAATGATAAACTCAGCAAATTCAGTTCCTGTAAGTATTTGCTTAGCGGATCCTGGACATATCAGCTTGATTAACGAACAAAGTATGTACAGATAAACTTATCTTATATTTTGTGATAAAATGTTTAATTTTATAATGCAGATCAAGGACAAGATCTTAACATCAAGACATCCAGTAAATGTTTATTATTTACTATCATATTTGAGCTAATTTCAGAGTGTCGAGAGGGACTGAAGTTCACCTTTCCTTTCTGAATTTGTAGCGTTACATTGTTTTGTACAGTAAAGTAAATGTTTCAAGGTCCCTTTAAAGAAGCATTTACACATTTTCTATACAATGAAAATACGGATGCAGTGCATTAATACAGTGCAGGGGATGACTGCAGTCACTGAAGTATTGTACGTAGATGTGTACACACGTCAAACACTGCAAGTAGGTGTAAACTAACTTGTTTTTTTTCCGTGTCTACTGAACATGGTAAGTAGGTTGGGTCTGTGGGTGAAGTGTTTGCTTGTCAAGCCAAAGGTTCAGGCTTGCACTATGTGAAGCACATTTCTGGTGTACAAGTTAGTGCTGGAACGTTGCTTAAAGTATGTGAATAATGTTTTACACCACTTTATTGGTTGCACATATTGTACACACAGGGGAAAATCAAACTCGTCTTGACAAGCAAACGCTTTAACCTGTGGGCTTCCCCACCACCACCATTTCTGATAGAGGCATAGAGCCTAACTCCAACTGAGTGTATATGTAATTGTGTCCGTCTGTTGATCAGCAGTACTTGCTTGTTGATATACATATTCCTGATATTCCTAGTTATCATCCATTTGATACGTTTTGTCGTTATTATGTTTGGTGCTGATTGTTTCCTGATCAGGGATGGATATATCTGTTGGTTTTCTATGTGTTATTGCGCTTGTATCATACAGTCACCTGCATGTTATTACAGTAAAACTGATAGCTAAGCTTACGTTTTGTGTAATTTCTCTGTTGCTAAGGTAAATAAATCTACAAAAAGAAACTTAAGTTCAGGTAGGATGATGAAAGACTTCCATAGAAAGAACAGATTTCTTTACGTTTTTCATCCAAAAGTCTAGAAAATAGAAAGTTGTGTTAGAACGTAGAATGTGCTTAAATTGTTAAAATGATTTTTATGTATAAGAAACATGCATTCCTCATTGGTGTTGATGTGATATGTGATAAGAACGTCAACTGATGATTGGTTAAACTCTTTTTTTAGTATATTATTCAACATTGGTGAAAAGCCATGCTGTTGATGAAAGGTGAGTATGTCGGGCCCTTATCACATGGTCAGTAATTCTTCTGTATGCTGGTTTCTGAGATAATGTTTTAGGATCTGTATGACTGGTGGCCTCATGTCGAAACAGTATGTCAATTAATTATTTGCATAGAAATTTGAAGTGTAGTTTTATTTGTGACAAGGAGCTGTACATGTTGATGGTGTTATATTCTGTACAGGTACTGTATCGCTCAGTCGTATGAATATATGTAATGTACAAAAACTACTTGGCGTGTCACTGTTATCATTTGTGGTCAAGTGACCTTCAGGAGGGGTGGATACGGGTTTTTAGAGAAAGGAGTTGTGCACACTTTATTATCACAGGGGTTTCAAAGGTTATGTGAGAATATTTCGCGAGGGGGAGGAGAGTGAATGCACCACCTATATTTCACTCACTCACTCACTCACTCACTCACACACTAATATTTTACTATGACCAAAGACTAATGAATGTGTACAGACTGTTGGAGGTACGGGCAGTGATGAAATGCATATAATGGAATAAAAACAACTCTGTAAACGGTAAAAGGACTTCAGAACTAGATTACGTTTGTTGCGGAATAGCAGTGAAAGTCAATGATGACACATCGCTTGCTCAAATTTTACAAGCATGTACCGACCGGTAACAACAGCTGTTCATTCAGTTTACTTTGAAACGTATTTACAGTTCCACGTCAAACCGCAGAACACCACGCGGCAGTTGCCAGCAAACAACCAGACAGTCAAGTGATCATGAACTAGAAAATTCAGTTTTCAGAAATTCACATATTTTGTTGCTTACAATGAAAACAACCCCACACGTTTAGATGATAGACTTCTTTTACAACACAGTGGGGATCAGTTTAATGGTCCAATATTTCTTTTAATTTCTTTACAGTGATTCCCTGTCATTTTGTATGTATGTAAGTCAGGAGTTAAATTATGGAATCTGTTTAGCTTAAGTCTAATATCACACACACGCTCTTTGGGCAGAAAACGTCCTCAAACGTTTACCAGTTTATCCCGAATTTGACTGAAATGTATGAACAGAAAGCATCACATTGAGCCGTCTCATGGCCAAGGTCGAAGAGTTCAAGTACAACTATTGTGACGTCATCATCGCCAGTTCTGACGTCACGGGTTTCAAGACGGCCGCAGACTGTCTCGCCTCATACTCCCGCACGGTGATGACTTGGCAAATAGGGGTTAGAGTTTGTGAGCGTAACTCGCTCACTCACTCCAAAGCGCATGCCTCATTTTCTGCCCTTCGTTATCAATTGTTGACGGTCGAAATCAGGAAATAATGCTTTCTTTAGGAAATGCATAAGTCTGTGATGGTGGTTTCATTTTCTAAATTCAAGCAGCCCCAACTCCTGGTTTCGTCAACAATTCATGATATGCCAAATAGTTGGAGGAAAGTAGTTAATGTTACAAATATTCAAGAGACATGCCACAGCTCACGAAAGGAAGCTGGGAAGACCTCACCATACCACACCATGTTGTGCCATGCCACATCACGCCACGCCATGGCACATCACGTCATGCCACATCTTACCATATCATGCCACACCATGCCACATGACACCACGCCATATCACGCCATGCCACATCACGCCATGCAACATTACATAATGCCACATGACACCATACCACATCATGCCATGCCACATCACACCACATGTCATGCCACACCACACGTACGCCATGTCACATCACACCATGCCACATCACGCCATGCCGTACCACATCACGTCACGTCAAACGATACCATGCGACACCATGCCATCTTTCATCTTTCATACTAAGGTTGTTTTGTACAACAACACCCTGCTCATGGAGGTGGTGTTGTAACCTAGTAGGTGAAGTGTTCGCATCTTACGAGAAATAACCGGTTTGATTCCCTACATGGGTGCAATGTTTCAAACCTTTTATTGGTGTCCTCTGCCATGACACACAATGCGGAACTTGGTGTGAAACAGTGCTCTACCCTTCCACTTTCAGATGTGATACAACTAAAACAAGAAAGAAGTGTTCTCACACTGTAATATACTTTATTCATACAGTGAAAAGTAACTCTCAGTCAAATATGGTCTTAGAGAAAATGAACACATGGGCTGTGTAAGAAAGCATTTTTTGTGAAAGTATTACAAACCAATGGCATCTTCACTGGAATAGATATTTGGTTCGTTAAAGCTGCACTCAGCCATATTTCATTGTATGACTGACAGCTCTCTACAACAATATAAATCCAAAAGACTCCACGAAAGGCTTGACAGTTCGTGTGCCCGGAAGATGAAACCTGGCCAGTCCTCTGACACAGCATCACCGAACAAGACCCATACACTCACCTCTTTCTTCCCTCACAAACCAACCTCTCTACTGATTTTATTTCCACCCTTACTTCTGAATGCAGTCACCATGGCCTGCTGGGGAGTCGACTACCATGAGCAGATCCACGGTCTGCCCATGCTCTCTCCTCTGTCCCCAATCCTCACAGAAATCCACATGACCTCTTTTGAACAGTAAGCATTTAATACTTCACCCATCAAGCCTATCTGCCTGTTCGGGAAAGTCGACTGATGACACCTTCAGCATTCTGCAATGATGTGTGTCCAGATCACCATGGATGACCGAATTGCCCCCCTTTCCAGATGTAGTCCTAATCAGAATCCCATTCAAAAAGATCCAAACCGTATATCAGTGGAAAGTCAACCCTCTCCGACCAATACAACATTTTGACTCTAACCACCGTCTGAGAACGAAAACTGGAACATCAGGAATATTCTTCATTATGTAGAATACTCATTATCAATCATCATCATTCTATTGCACGTTGATTATGCCAAGAATTACCTAAAAATTCGGCTTATACAACGGAACTGTTATTTATATGTAATGACACGTGTGAGCATGAATCATGTAACCCCTTGGCAGGTATCACGCTCGTCAGCACCATGTCCCTGTCTACGTTATAGTGTTAGCCCACTGAGATACCATTCAGCAGTTAAGCGTTAAAACTACACAGACACATCATACTGTCTCCCAGTCATTAATGCCTGGCAGGTACCTGCAAGTACATTATTTTCAATGTCTTTTGGTATGATGCGGCTCAGGTTCGAACCTGTCACCCTCCCCTCTAACCACTGCACCAGGAAGGTGGTGGAATGACAGGATGAAATGAGATTTGGACCCGTGATTGCTGGTTACTGGTGAGCCTGAAGGGATCCGAAAAGTCATTTCGCCTGAGATGCCTGTAAGGGTTTGTGTTGGATGTTCACGATTGCACATGCACTGCATGGAAATAATGATAAAATTTTGCTTTCAAATGAAGACAAACATTATATAATAAATGTGCCAAATATACATAGTGTCTCTTCTGGTGTTCAGAAATAGAAACTGACTCAAAATTCTGTCCAACAGCAGAGGACAAGGAATGATGATGCAAGCAAATACATACCTTATCCACAAAAATTTGAATATTTTCAAACTTGACATAATATACTTCTAAATCAGCAACCACCACTGCACAGATATGATGGCATACATACACAAAGGACATGAAGGAGTTTTAGGTATGGAGTAATGTCAATTTCCAGTTGAGAATAGTTCCGTGTTTGTGACAATGTTTGCACAATAGATTACGTACGTCATAGCATTTTTTCCGTGTAGATGTTTTTGTTATACTTGCTCAGAAAACACTGAAAAAGGGGCTTCCGAACTGCCCTTAAGATCGGATCCATCGGCCAGACGAGCGCGGGATCGATCGATCGGATCCTACATCATTTCAGGATGTCAGAACGTTATCTTCGGATCCGAGCACTTGATTTAAGATAACTTGCTCAATATTTCAGAAATTTCGGATACCACCGGTAATCCGAAATTAACGCGATGTGAGGCGCATTGAAAATATATCATGACCACGGTAATTCGGATCCGAAATTATTGTCAAACTGGACCAACCACTAGCCACAATCACTTGCACGTGTGCATCCCGTTACAAAACAGAAGGTTTAAAGTTTATAAATCCAAATTTCGCGAAACTACCGTGGGAAATTGTTGCATGTGCACTCAAAGTCCATTTCGCTACACGCATGTCTCTCGACCTCCGCGGTTTCCTCAACGCGCGCTGACAAACCTTGGGTAGCCCACACAAGGCACGCCCGTCGTGATAAACTTTGAAAACTGTTGAAAGTGGCCTTGACCTCAAGTACCGCACTCACTCGCTCACTTACGTTCTCCGACTCAGCCATCCGATAACTGCGGTCCGATTCAGCCGCTGCGACATATGTCAATGACGTCAAATGTGTGGACCCTCCCTGATAGGTTACGAGACGATCCGATTTGGAACTGGGAGCCGTTGTTTAAACCAACTTACGGTGGTCGTAGCGCTGAGATCGCGTTGTACCACTTAACTCAGCTCTTCAGCACTCCATGCCGAACGTGATGGGGTGTTCACTGTCTCGGCTGATAATCTCTGTAATCGTGTTCCAGTTGAGTATATCGAGCCTAGTCAATCACTGAATTGTCTGGTCGACACCTGATTATTTCCAGACCGACGTTCTGAAATTTCATCTTGTGTGGAGCTAAGCAACAAAACACAAACCACAAAACTCTGACAAGTGTAGTTAGAAATGCATGGGTTTTTCCTGCCATATGTGCGATATAGCTTATTGATCATTTTTTATGATCAAATTGAAGTCTGGATATAAACAGGATTAAGCTATTGCGGGGTCATCATAGCGTGGGCTGTGATAGCCTTGGGGTCAAGGCGTTACTCCGAAGAACTGGGTTCCATTCCCGGCTTGTGTACAATGTGTGAAGCCATTTTCTGGCGTTACCCGGCTGTGATGATGCTTGAATATTTCTAAGAGCAGCTTAAAGTTAAATTTACTCACTCATCCCAATGTACTTTGGGCGGTTGTTTTCTTATTAAAGCTTTCGCTTGTTATCTTGAAGACTAAAGACGTGGGGTTTTTTTTTGTTTGTTTGTTGTTTTTTTTGTTGTTGTTGTTTGTTTTGTTTCAGTAAATATGGTAGAAATCAGATGTAGCTTTTGATTCTAACACACACACACACACACACACACACACACACAAAAAAAAAAACAACCCAAAAAACCCCCAAAAAAACCAAACCAAAAAAAAACCCCCAAAAAACCCAAACAAACAAAAAAAACAAAACAAACAAACACACAAATACAAAAATAAAAGTAGTCGCACGTGTTCGATGTTCATGATGTGAACCCCCAGCTGTCTGCTCTGTGATTCACATGTTACCGACGTCGGTTGTCTCTATGCAGCACGTGGTCCTTGTCTCACTCCATCAACCAAAGATATTGCATCACTAGAATGTATGCTGTTGTAGTTTTTTTTATTCATTCAGGTATTTCTTCATGCGGTGGGCTCATAAATTACAGGACAACCAGTTCTTGTGAGAAACAAAGACAATGTCGACATCACTGTTCTCAAAAGTTTAATTCTCAACATGTCAACGTAACTAAAACAAAAACCCAACCAGCAGAATACCCGACCTGGCAGCAGAAGCGTAATGACTTAAAAAGAAAACCAAACAATTACGCAAATGTTGCATTATTAAAGCGATTCTCGCATCCTCTGCCGGCCGAACATTATTTTCAAGAAAATCTCAAAACGTTATGTCCCTTGAAGTGCCCTTTACGAATGTCCTACAACTCCAGTGGACACAGAACTCAGTCTACTAGACAAAATGGCGGCGAGTATTTATATGTTTATATGAAGTAGGATCCGATCAATGAAGAGGCAGGCCTATTTTACTTTCTAAAAATACTAGGTGAGTCAGATGAAATGCTGCACAACAAGGGCGAGCAAAGACAACTTACCTCCACATCTTGTGAAGTACGCCGCTGAAGCAGTCACTAATATCTGGCGCAAAAACATACGCGCAACGTGTGATTGAAACCAGTTCGGCAAACACCGACAACACCGTGTGCGGCAGTTTTCGAGCAATTGTTTTACATCCCATGGCAAATGTTCACTGTTTGGAAGATGTTCGCCCCGAAGTCTCAATTATCGATTCTAGGCAAGTGGTAATAATAAATTAAATTCTTTTACTGCATCATTAGCTGAGAGCATATGCAAAAAAATGTTCTCACCTTTAGATAGGGGGCGAGGCTAATATTTAACAGTTTTGATGATTTAACTCTTATGAATAGCGACCAATATCAGCACGCGCTATGTACAATATTTGACGTTTATAAAGACCCCAAATCTGTTTACAGACTTTTTCGTGTAAATTCAATACAGGTGGCAATGGATGGAAAGCCCAGACTTCTCGTCCGAAAAGTAACAAGGCTACTACTACTACTACTACTGCTGCTGCTGCTACTGCTACTACTACTGCTACTACTGCTACTACTACTACTACTACTACTACTACTACTGCTACTGTTGCTACTACTACTACTGCTACTGCTACTACTACTGCTACTACTACTACTACAGCACACTCAGCATGGTCAGGAGGCTGCTATTTTCCCCCCCGATGACTGGATGCCAGTCTCAGCACCACGTCGTATTATCAACCTCAACTCCTCAAGTCTCATCATAGCAACCCAACGTTATCCAAATCAATTTGTTTTCTCATAAATTTGGATGAACTGCATACGTGTTTTGTTCATACGTTTTGGGTCTCAGTGGTGGCGTGTAACGAAATACACTGAGACTTAATTTACTTAGACTGTGTCACAATGTAATCGAAGCGAACTACTGCAAGCAAACCATTGGTGATAAGTCGAATGGTACATCGGACGGGCACAAATTAGTTAGTGAACAACACACCGTGACGGTCTTGTCCAATATTACACATTCGTCTTCATGTTTAGAAATTGGTCAGTTGGAATGGTGGCGCCAAGGATCATGGATACTTGTCATACTGTTCCAGTAACCCTTTTAACATGTATGAGGACATTGGCTATTTTCCTTGTTCTTTCTACCTCCGGTCGACACATTTGTCGTTTCCCTTCATGAATGCAGGGTGTTTCATTTCAGCACCAACAAATACAACTACTTCTTTAATTTCAAACCTGCCAGCTAGAATAATGTCACCATGGCTGAGATAGTCAGGGAAGTTTTGAAAACGTGTCACTGGCTCTTTCACCCCATCCTTTGGAAACATAACTCACAGTCCCTTGTGGGGTAATTCCAGTATAACTCACAGACCCTTGTGGGGCAATTCCAGTATAACCCACAGACCCTTGAGGGGCAATTCCAGTATAACTCGCAGACCCTTCTGGGGCAATTACAGAATAACTCACAGACCCTTGTGGGGTAATTCCAATTAACCCATTTATTAAGGTCTTAGATTTTCTTCAAATTTTGTGAGCTGGTATATTTGGCAAGCAATGACAATTAGTAGTGATTTACAAGTAATTAAAATTTCCCATACATTTTTACACCACAAAAGTACCTTCTTAAAAAATAAGACGATATGCACAAACGGGTACAGTTTTTTGCATCGTTGGGTAGGTGCATTCACACGAGAGTCAAAATGACAGCAGCTGTGTATGCCTCTTTCGCGGAGGAAGTGAAGGGACTTGTATATTTCTTGGCCTGTCATATCATGTATTTTGTGGCGAAAATATAACGATAGCTATGGTTGGCTGCATTAACTGGTAAATTTCAGTCAGTACATCACGGCAGTTTTGAGACGTTGTAAGTGAGTGAGTGAGTGAGTGAGTGAGTGAGTTTAGTTTTACGCCGCACTCAGCAATATTCCAGCTATATGGCGGCGGTCTGTAAATAATCGAATCTGAACCAGACAATCCAGTGATCAACAACATGAGCATCGATCTGCGCAATTGAGAACCAATGACATGTGTCGACCAAGTCAGCGAGCCTGACCACCCGATCCCGTTAGTCGTCTCTTATGACAAGCACAGCCAGCTTTTATGGCAAGCATGGGTTGCTGAAGGCCTATTCTACCCCGGGACCTTCACGGGTTTGAGAACTACCGTTGTAAACTACCATTTCTTTTCTTCACCGGTGTACTGAAGTATTTGTTGCCTCTGACATATTATCCCGTAAGTGCATTTATGATTTTTCTCTCTGACTTTCTGTAGATACAGGATGGCGACATGTCCTACTCTATCACGGTACATGCCGCCATGATGTCTACCATTTTTGTATAGGGTCTTAGACAACCGTCTAAATCTTTTAGCTGGCTTCTTTTGGCAAGCAATGAAAGGAATGGGGTGTTTTACCACTAAATATTTTTTCCATACTTTTTTACACTTCAAAATTACGCCCTATAAATAGGACAATATGCAGATAAATGAACTTAAATTAGGTGACATATTAGGCCGAGGCGGGGTCAGCATCTTGAATCTTAAAATTGACTCCCTTCATTTGAAAGCTTTCATGGAATAAAACCAAGCTGATGCTATAATTGTTCGATTTCCTTAACCTGGACATGGCCACACCCATCCTTCATATATTCGACCAATTTCACTAACTAGTTGTGTTTGCAAAACCATGGTGATCAGTAATTGATTTGTTTGGTAGAAACCAATAATCTACTTACTGGCATACAGTGTTGTTTATGTAAGAAACAGGTGTAGAGATTTACATAATTTAGTATGACATACTGAGGAAATACTTACCCAAGGCCCTTCACCTCCTCCAGGTGTTTGTAGGAATGCACCTACCAAGCACTGTATAACAACCCTGGACCCATGGTTTTCTTATGTGAGGGACTAGAGAGGACTTAGGGATACATTCAGCTATGATGTTTAGTTCGTCAGAAAACATTTTCTGGGATCAAGAATGCTCATGAAATGTTCAGGGTTTCAATTTGTTAATGCACATAGGGGGACACCAGGTGGAGCTGCCAAAAGGACACATTGATTACCGGAGACATATTTTGGTGAAAATATGGAGTAATAGAGCGGTTGTCTGTGCTATCTTTGGTTGTGCAAGTTCTTGGCGATACAGGGAACGAACTGGGAGGACAAAATGGTGTCGATTGATATTTACCGAGCGAGGATCGGCAGTTTTTCTCAGCCTAAAGGGACACGGCAAGTGACGCTACACAAAGAAAGTGAGTACTCGCCGATCGTGTCAGGCTCAGATGTCCACTTCAGGTTACTTATATGTACATTTCTCATGTCTATACATCTGATCTCATCATATGCCGTGACCGATTGGATAGAAAATACAAAGTTTGAGCATTTTTTGCCCAAAGAGAACACCTACATGTGTCAAACATGTGACGTCACTGGTGACCCAGTTTTGTCTATGTACATGCAATGTGCTCCATTTGCACGTGGGATGTGTTTTCTCGGTGGTAACATGCCGCCCGTGGGTGTTGTTACTCACATTCTAATGTGTGCAAACGATATTGAAACCAACCCAGGCCCTGTTTCTCTTGAACAAGTGAGAGATGCTATTTTAGCTGAAATTCGCGAGGTCAAATCGGATTTGTCTGCTCAAATTAGTGCCATGAAAACTGAAGTGAGAACAATCGGTTCTAGATGTGACCAACTAGAAGAATCTGTGACTAAGATTAAGTCAGATATTGACAGAACAAATCAAAATTGTGATATCATACACGATGATGTTGATGCCGTCGTGGAGAGAGTTGACGCTATTGATGAACGTCTGGCAATGGTAAATGATGAGTTGGACAAGCTGGAATCCTTCAGTCGTCGTGATAACGTTCTTATCCACGGCGTTGCGGAAGCAGAAGGAGAGAAGTCAATGACATGTAAGGAAACTATTCTCTCTCTATTCTCCACCCATTTGACGTATAAAACTTGGCAACCATCCGACGTTATCCGTGCCCACCGCCTTGGACGTAAGCGTCCAGACTCAGCCAAACCACGCCCCATCATTGTCAAAATGCAAGTGTCTGACGATAAGGTCCGAGCACTGAAAGCCAGGCCTGTTTTAAAGGAATATGGATATGGTATATCCAGTGATCTAACCACACGCCAACGTCAGCAGCTGCAAGCCCTTAAGGAAACAGGCAAGTTTGACGCAAGCCAGGGAAACGCCGTCAAACAACACGACTGCATAGGAGCCCGGCCGAGGCCCGGAACTTTTACCACAGGGCCACTCTTCGGCTGACACCGGTAGTGAACACGCTCGCCATTCACGAACTGTCACTGGGAAACTCAGTATTTTGAGTTGGAATATAAATGGCCTGAGAGATAAGGTTGATGATATCGATTTCTTGAAATACCTGCGCAATTTCACCATAATATGTTTATTTGAAACATTTGGGGAAAGCATGAATTATAACTGGCTTGAAGGTTATGATGTATTTTATAACCCTGCAGTCAAACTATCAGACTATGGCAGACGTTCCGGCGGTGTTTGTATTTGCATCCACCATGGTCTTAGAAACGTATGCAAAATAATAACAACTGATCTCGATAACTTTTTATGTTTCAGACTTGCTAAGGAACTGCTTTCTCTAGATAAAGATGTCAACCTGATATGTACATACATCCCTCCGACAGGATCAACTTACTACAAACATAGGGCTTATACTTGTAATATTGAACAATTAGAACAATATCTTCTAGATAATCTTCATAGCATGATTGGGTGTCATACCCTTATCTGTGGCGACTTCAACGCACATACAGGTAAAGAAAATAATCCGATCTTGTCAAATGACGACAATGTGAATAATGTATGATGATGACTACCCTATTGAAGATCGTAACTCCCATGACAATGTTGGTAACGGTTTTGGTAAAGTGTTGTTAGACCTGTGTTGATGACTACCCTATTGAAGATCGTAACTCCCATGACAATGTTGGTAACGGTTTTGGTAAAGTGTTGTTAGACCTGTGTTGATGACTACCCTATTGAAGATCGTAACTCCCATGACAATGTTGTTAACGGTTTTGGTAGAGTGTTGTTAGACCTGTGTTATGCCTTCAAACTGTTCATAGTGAATGGTACAGTGTACGGAGATGAACAAGGCGAATATACTTACAATGGCCAGCATGGATCCAGTGTTAACGATTATTTTGTGTGCTCACCTGACTTTTTTCCATATATACATATGTTACTTCATGTTACGAACATCTCTTGTCAAAACTTGATTTTGATCTGAACGGTGCCTTAGATGATTTTGTTCACGTTGTACTAGAATCAGCAGTATGTAGGAAGAAAACATTTAATTTCAACAAAGAGAGCAGTAAGCTAACCTTAAATAATGATTGTAAAGCTGCTAAAAGAGATGCTCGCAAAGCACTGAGGAGTTTTCGGGATAGACGTACTGAGAGCAACAGACGTTATTTTTTAAAATGAGAAATAAATACAAGACTTCATGTAGAGTGCATAAAAATAAGCTGCGCAACCAAAATCTAAGAAGACTTAATGAGTGTGTGCATAATCCCGCTAAATTTTGGAAACAAATCCGTTCCTTTAAAAATCGAAGTAATCTCAAAATAAATATTTCTAAATCTGAGTGGTTGATTCATTTTAAAAGAATATTTTCAAATGATTGTATTTTTCAGAATGATACTTTTGCTTTTGATGATGACGTTCGTGATATCAACCTTGAAATGGAATACGAAAGTATCGATAAATTGATTTTAGAAACACAAATTTCTGATGATGAAATTAAAAACGCGATTAATCATTTAAAGTGTGGTAAGGCAGCTGGACCTGACAACGTTGTGATAGAAATGATAAAATACTCTCAGGTTGAGTTAATGCCCTTCCTCCGGAAATGTTTTAATCTGATATTCGAAAGAGGTGTATTTCCAAACAAGTGGTCTCGCTCAATTATTGTTCCGTTACACAAAAAGGGAACTTTAGACAACCCGGATAACTATAGAGGTATATCGTTAATGAGTATTTTAGGCAAGATATTTACAGCCATATTAAACAACAGAATTTCAAATTGGTCAAGTATGAGAACCTTGATTCCTGAATGCCAAGCCGGTTTCAGAAAAGAATATTCAACTGCAGATCATATTTTCACATTATATGCTATAATACAAAAATGTCTCTCACGAAGTAAACGCAAATTATATGTTGCTTTTGTTGATTTCAAGAAAGCTTTTGACTCTGTAGATCGTCCCAAACTGTGGTATTGCTTACGAAAAGCTGGTTTACAAGGAAAAATGTATAACATTTTAAAGTCGATGTATTCAAACATAAAATCATGTGTACGTTGTGGTGATAATGTAACAGACTTTTTTGACTGCCCCATTGGGTTACGACAAGGCTGTATTCTAAGTCCAATGTTGTTTTCTTTCTTTATAAGTGAACTGATTATGATATCACACTCTTTGGTAAACACGGTGTTCAAATGTTCCCTGATATGCTCGAAATTTTCATCCTCCTATTTGCTGATGATGTGATCTTGGTGTCCGATACAGTTACTGGCTTACAAAATCAACTCAATATCTTAGAATGTTGCACAAACAATTGGAAGCTCTCGGTTAATTTCGAGAAAACCAATATAATAATCTTCAGAAGAGGCGGTCCCGTCGCTTCAAAGGAGAAATGGTTTCTCAATGGTAAATTACTGACTATCGCTAACCATTATACTTACCTTGGTCTTATGTTTTCGCACACGATGAATTTTAGAAAAAGTGTCCTTGATTTGCAATCACGCGCAAAAAAGGCTTCCATAGATATTATGTCCGTTTCTCAAAAGATAGGTATCTTCACTCCGAAGATATTTTTCAGACTGTTCGATTCGCAAATTCAACCGATTATGCTTTATGGGTCAGAAGTGTGGGGTTTTCAGCGTCAAGATTGTCTTGAGAAGATTCATCTCTTAGTTTGTAAAAGATTTCTAAATGTTGGACAAGCAACACCGAATTGTATGGTTTATGGGGAATGTGGGAGATACCCAATTTATATAAATTCACAAATCAGATGTTTAAAGTATTGGCTTAAGATTTTGGAAATGCACGAACAGCGAATACCTAAAATAGCTTATAATATGCTTGCTCACCTCGATAATATGGGTAAGACAACTTGGGCGTCACATATTAGAAATCTTTTATTTTCTCATGGCTTTGGATTTGTATGGTTAAATCAGACAGTAGGTAATGCAACTCTTTTTCTTAAACGTTTCCGAGAGCAGTCAATTAATATGTTTCATCAAGAATGGCGTTCGACTTTAGAAAATAGTTCAAGGTATGATCTATATCGATCTTTTAAAAGCCTTATACAACCAGAAATATATTTGTCTGTTTTGACATAAAGAAATATCAGACGTACGTTTGTTCAGCTCAGACTAGGTCTATTAGATTTAAGCATTAATAAAGGAAGAAGATTGTCCATTGAAAGAAATTTGAGAATTTGCCCACTTTGTATTTCGGCTATTGAAGATGAAATCCATTTTATATTTGTATGTCCATATTATGATAATCTTAGAAGAAAATATATACCAAGTAACTATCTATCAAAACACTCAACATTATCCTTTGTTTCCATTCTCACTTCCAGAAATGAAACTGTCATCCGTAACCTTTCTTTGTTTGTGAAACACGCTGTTGTCATGAGAAATAATGTGTTATCCATGTAACTTCATAATTGTCATTGCATTATATATTATAAATATGTATATGTACGTAATTCCTTGTATATGGCCCGGAGGCCTTGAATACAATAAATTTCACTTGACTTGACTAGTTGCATATAAAAGCCTGTTTGGTTGTATTCCAGGAAATGTTTTAAATTAAAAAGAGACAATTTTAAGACTTAACAGGTTGATCTCCCACCTCCTTAGCCTAATATATTAACTAATTTAATATCTGCATGTTGTCTCATTTGGGGGGCGGTACTTCAGTGGAAATTGAGTGTTGAAAAAGCGCAAACCATTTTCTTTTCTTTTCTATTTGAACAACGAAACTTTCAAACACATTTTAATGAACTTACATAGCTAAATGAAAATCATCCAACGAGCCCCACACTTCCCGAAATTAGCAGGTGAGCTACCTCGCTACTGGAGGTGGCCATGATAAATGAACTTAAACTCTACAAGTAATGTGAATGGTTCAAACACTAAACAATTTACTCAGCTTCATCCACGTCTATACTGCACTTTTCTATCTTCGGAAGTAGGAGAGAAATGTTTTTTTGAAGTATCTGTCCCAAAAATGAGACGATATGCATATATGGGTTAAGTTTGTAGCAATAGTGTGATGCTTGTAGCTGGACCAAGTTTGTGCTCTTGCGGTAAGATTTGAGTGTCGATCACTTAAAATTTCAAAGCAGTCAATAATGCCGGTTGCACTAGCATGAACACATATAAAGTTTCAAAATGAAAAATAATGTTACAAAATCAGCTTTATTAGTTGCCACCGCGTGAGAACACTGACTCAGAGTGTTGTGATAAAGTTGTTAGATTATGAACCTTTACTTATTTGCATGTGATACCTGATATGGTAAAACAAACCTAAAATACCCACATCACTTACAGTTTGCCAGTTTATATAAACACTAAAAATAACTGTTAAGGGACCGTTCATAATTTATGGCTGAGGGGTGGTGATAAAGATTTTTATGGCATTGCATGTACAATATTAATGTGTCCTATCACCGCTCCTAACCAAAATACAGTGAATGTATATAGTAAGTAACACCCCCAACCCTCCAACCTGCTTTTGATGTACAAAATTGATGAGCCCCTCGAGTACCTGATATGAAATATTCATGCAAGGCATACACAAGTGGTTGCATGTTTTTTAAGCAGCAAGCCAGAGTCGTCTTCAACGCTCTCTTTTCCTTTCACCTGCTTGACCTTCGATGACACTCGGTCACAAGAGACATGCCGAATTGTTGTGTTGCCGTCAGTTGCTCCTTGGGGGTCGGGTGGTGGTGTCACTATGCACAGATTTCCACCGGACTCCGTAGTTTGTGCTTAAATTGGTTGTTAGTGTGTGCGAAGCGAGCGTTGTGGAAGCCTGTGGTAGATACAATGTACTAAATCGGATGGTTCGCCCCTATCACGCTTCCAGGATAGAAAATGGAGTTCAAGCTTCATCGAGTTTATAAAATCAAGACTGCTTACTACACATTGCTAACCAACAGGATTTTGCATGGATATAACGCTTTCTTCCTCGAAAATGAGGTTGTGGTCGAGGTGACAATATTATCGTAAGTAATATTATATTGACATCATATATTGACCGCTTCCAAGAGTGAAATTGGTATGTTATAAGCAATGTCATGTAAAATCGTAATGTCCATCAAGAAAGTACCTATTTAACTACCAGTGGACAGTAATTTTGATTTTGTAAGTCGGTGAAAACAAACTTAAACAGCATTCATTCTCAGAGAGGACGCCGCCAATTTTGAAAATCGTGAAGTCCTTTAGAATTATTGAGATTATGGTTTGTTCTCATCAAGTTAGAAAATCAAAACTACTTTTTAATAGTAGTTACATATGCATTTGAATCATGGCCAAAAGGATTTTGCATGACACAACTTTTAACATAAGGACTTCTTCCAAGGAAGCAAAGTGGGGATCTAAGTGACATTTATATTGCAAGCAATATCATATTGACCTCCAGCTCACTTCCAAGAGTGAAATTGTTATGTTATAAGCAATGTCATGCAAAATCATATTGTCCATCAATAAAATTCATATTTTACTACCAACAGAAAGTAATTTTGATTTTGTAAGTCGGTGAAAACAAACTTAAATAGGGTTCATCCTATGACAGGACGCCGCCATTGTTTGAAAATCGTGAAGCCAAATCCATTTGAATTAATGAGATTAGTATGGTTTGTTTTCATCAACTTAGAAAATCAAACCTACTAGTACTTTCTGCTAGTAGTTAAATATGTATTTGAATCATTAACAAAAGGAGTTTGCATGACACAACCTGTAAAATAACCTAATCGAGGTCGGTGTCGAAGTGAAAATACTGCGATTTAAAACACAGACATGTACCCGATACACGTCATTCATCACAATGTCTCACCACTGTGTTGTATGCGAAGAAATCAACATGCTGTGTCTTGCGACCGGTGTGAGTTATGGACTCACAGAGTTTGTGGCACCGGTATATCTGTATCACGCTACCGTGAGATATGCGCAAATGAAGATTTCCCCTTTGTATGTGTTCGGTGTGAAGGGAATTCCTTTGACAACATGCTGGACACCGTCAACTTCCATCTAAGTCTGGAATCAACTGCCGAGTCAAATCCCCCAGAAGAAGAAGCTATGGATCTGGACGCTGATGTAAGGGCTCCTGATATATCTGACATTAATATATCATCAGCGTCACTGGCACCTCCAGAAGACCATGATGACCGCGAACGAACTACGATTGAAACCACCATATTCCAGATATTCCAGAGAACGTCTTTACAGTCGTGGACACTGGCTCCCAGAAAGGAAAAAAGAAGCTTGTGGATTCGTATGGATTCACATATGTCATTCGGGTAAGTACAGACACATCTTCCTAAATACATGTGTATGCAAATGTAATAGTTGATTATTAATATTTAAAATATGTTTGAAATAATATGATATTTTTTGTTACAGAAATCAACGACCAACCGAACGTACTGGCGTTGCAGTGTCAGAAACAAAACAACAACGTGTCCTGCCTCGGTAATCCAGTTTGGAGATTCGTTTGAAGAGGGAAAACACCGTCATTGTCACCCACCCCAACATGGTCAGTTGACAGCGTTCAGAGTGAGAGTGGGGGTAATTATCGTGTTTGTTTAATGACTGTCCGAGCTTGTTACCTGAGTAATTAATCCGAAACTGTGAAACTGAGATTAGTGTATTAACCGTTGTGCAATTGTTATATTCTGCAGGTGAAGGAAAAAGCCGTCAACAATATCTACATGTCGGGAGCCAGCATTGTTGAGGAGCCTCAGCAAAACCACGTCGATCCGGACAAGCCTGGTGGTCGTCAGAACCAAGCCTCTTTAGTGAGGATGGCCAACAGAACGAGGGAGCTTCTTCGTCCTAAAGAACCTCGGTCTTTGGACTTTCAGGTACATGTTTGTTATATGGCTGTGTAAAAACTGTGTAATTATTTACATAAACATAAATATATTTTTTAAAAACTTTGCTCTTGCGTAATGTTACTTTTCTTCTACTTTCAGTTGGACGACAACTTTTTACCTGACTACTTCTTGCGTGGTGACGTAAGAAACAAAGGCGAGAGGCATTTGGTGTTTGCCACAGACCGGCAATTACAGCACTTGAGTGTGAGTAGGCAGTGGTTCATGGACGGTACTTTTAAGATTGTTAGAAGGCCGTTCCATCAGCTACTGACTATTCATGCTTTTGTGCGGGCTGGCAAGGACTTTAAGCTGGTGCCTCTTGTGTTTGTTATAATGTCAAGGCGGAGGACATCTGATTATGTCAAGATTTTCAAGAACATCCTAGAGGCTCTTCCGAAGAAACCAACAGTGAAAACAATAATCTTGGATTTTGAGTTGGCTGCCTGGAAAGGTGTACGGAAGTCTCTGCCTGACATCCGTATTCGTGGGTGTTTGTTCCACATGACCCAAGCAGTTTGGCGGAAATGTCAAGAACTGGGTCTACAGGTACGTTCATAATAATAATATATTCATTATTCTTTATGCGTTTCATATTCATATTTTTCATGAATAATCATATTCATATGTTTATTTACTATTTCAGGTAGCTTACATGGAGGATGACGACATTCACAAGTTTGTGAGGAAGCTAATGGCGCTCCCATTTCTTCCTGTGGCTGACGTGACAAGACTATTCCACAGACTATCGGATAGAGTTCAAGCGAATGGGATGTTGCGTCAACTCACTGACTATTTCGAAAGTCAATGGATCACCCACCCTATGTTCACCCCACGCACCTGGTCCGTCTTAAACATTGCAGTCAGGACTAACAACTTTGTTGAAGGTATACATTTCATTTCAAAATACATACAGTCATGTAGACATTATTAGAATAAAAATAAAGAGGAATGTTACCGATATTCTTGAATAAAATAATAATACATTTATAGTAATAACAGTATGTATTTTTCTGTTTAGGCTGGCACAGGTGGATGAACAACAAGGTGAGGGAGCAGTCGCTGGGAGTATACCGCCTGGTCCCAGAGCTATACCAGGAAGCTAAACTCCTTCCCCTCCAGACCAGACTCGTCCAGGAAGGACGTCTGAAGGCCTATGTACGAAAGACATCATCGGCAAGGCAAGATGAGGTTTTCACACTGTGGAACCAGTTCAAGGATGGTGATCTCTCCTTGTCCCAACTCTTGACGAGATGTGCGGCAATTCATGGGTCAATCCATTGTTTTAACAAAACTCTATCTCAACGGTCCTTTTCAGGACCACCAAACAACCCAAAAGAATGCTTGATAACTTGAAATAAACATCTAAACATTACAAACAATTATACAATAAAGTCAACATAATAATAAAGTCAATATAACAATGTTTGATATATGGTGACGTTTTAGCCCATTAATCAGTAGCCGTTTTCGCCAATTTGGTGCAGTTTTCACCAAACGATTTTGGTGCCGTTCTGCTGTGGTGCCGTTTTAGCTATAACCCGCGATAAATTTCTTCACTTGCTAAATTTACTTGGTTTGTAACGTTCACTCGTAACGTCTTTATACTTGGTCTCCTAATCCTAATTACTTATAATCATACTTGTATGCATTTTGAAACTTTACAAAAAGAAGCGATCTGCGAATGTATAACAGGAATGTAATATGTAGACATTTTATAGTTTGCCTATATGAATTATAATTCGCATGTACGCCTCGTGTATGTCGTCTGTATTATTATACTTCACGACGAAAACAATGATTCTGTTGAAAGCTACGACAACTTAATAAAAACAAAAATGCAAATATTCTAATTAAAGTTATAGGAGCTATTACCTTGTTCGAGTAATGTATCCATCAATATCCACAAAAACAAGTGATATATAATTCTTCTGCTGATTTCCCAAGTGATGTGTCTTTTAACAGTCTAATATACGAAAACGTGATGTATCGTTTCAGGTTTTTCACATTGCTGTATAGTTTCATTGGTCACCCAAGATAGCACACCCGGCAACTAATTGCATAATGTGCGTCCTTCTTTTAAAAAGGGTATTTAGTTAGCCAATAATGAGCAATCACGGTTAATCCTTTGAAAGAAGGGTGCTGTTTTTGCAAAGACACAGACACGACAGAGTGTATTCAGTATAGATTAGTAAATGTAGATACATAAACACTACCTTTTGACAAATCCCTCATTTAAATCCCCATAAAACTAATTAATCAATCAGCGTGTTATCGGTTAATTTGATCGATCCAGACACAAGAAATGCCAAATGGGGGGCCTTTGTCGGGTAACCTAAGTGGCGTTACCACTAATTATATCTGTTATAAATTCATTAACTGAGCATCAAGTGAATGATGACAAATAACGTGTAGGTTTATACTACCTAACACAACCTAGCGACACCGAGTGATTTTGACAGAATCGTCTATGAAAACAAGGGTTGTAACTCGAAAACTAGGCTAAGCAGGAGACAAAACTAAATGATAGTAGATTGTGAGAACGTATAACTTTCATTTTTCACAACAGCCTTCGCGATTTCAGGTTTGTACAAGCCTGTAAACGAAATATTTTAACCCTGAAATGTAGATGAATACTGCACAGACCCTCATAGCTATACCTACAATTACGTCACGCCGCTCTGATTATTTGAAATTTCGTTTACAGCTGAGAATTGTGCACTGTTGACAAAAAGGTCGATTTAAGTTAATTAAGGGTCAAAACGAGTAGTTTTAATGACTGGCTTTCATTTATAGCGATGTCAGCAAGTGATTTTATATTTGTACCCTACTAGAGTATATGTGATCTTTAATAACGGGACAGGTAGTCGACTGAGCCTTTTGTTGACAAAAACAAAATGGCGACCGAGGGTGCATTGACACCCGATCCAGGAAATATTACCTACTACTAGCAGATCTTTGTTAGCGTCTGTTAACTTCTAATAGCAGTTACAAAGGCAGCCTTTCCGCCACTGGAGACTAACAATTACTTCTACTACTAGACTACGTAAAATATTATTACCATATTAGGGCATCGTCAGTTTTCGCATCAAGCACGCCATCTTTGAGACTCGGCAACATACAGTTGCGTTTTTGACACTGGTAAATCACTTAAATTGCTTGTGCAGATCAATGCAATCGAGGCCTAAGAACTCAGTAATTAGAACTATTTTCCTGTTTGCCTCCATAGTAAACATCGCACTCAGTATAATTTACACTTTACCATCTCATTTATAAGGGTTAGATCTACATCTTACAAAAGGCTCAGTCGACTACCTGTCCCGTTATTAAGGATCACATATACTCTAGTAGGGTACGAATATAAAATCACTTGCTGACATCGCTATAAATGAAAGCCAGGCATATTTTGATTCTTTGCGTCACCGCTGAGGTACAGTTGTCTCCATTTTTGCCCTAATAGACTTTAACAACTTATCTACTTAAATTTGATTACATCTGTTGGTAAATCTGTATGTATCATTCGAATTAGATGTAATCATTCGAATTAGTGCCTGAACAACTCGTTCTATATCTATCAGCAATTTCCGTGGACTGGTGTAAACTTTTGTTATTGTTTTTCTCCCGTGAGTACCCAGATGATATCCCAGAATTCGTGACTGGTTCGTGACCTCTGCTGCGCAGTCCGTAGGCGCAACTGATAGTTTAATTATAGACAGATCAACTGAGGTGAAGTCATTTTTTACTTCATTACAAATATATTATGAAAACAAATGAAACACTTTGAAGGTTAATCATCTGCCAGTGGTAGAAATGGTAAAAAACTATTAGGACGGAAAATATCGAAGCCAATGTACGTCTCTATATTTTGCCTCATAACCCTAATTAGTTTATTGTCATATTTGTATGATTCTGAAAATTAACAAAAGAACACACGATCTGCTTATACTCATAGTAAATTTCTAACATAACAGCAACATTTATACATTGTATAGATTGCCAATGTGGATCCTATTTCACACACATACGGGATCTAGTGTCTGTTTTTTGTCATACAGATTCTGCTGAATGCTACAATAAATAAATTAAAACAAAATGCAAATAATGAATGTAAAACAAACTACTTTTATAGCAACAATGTCAGGCTACTACCTTGTTCAGGAGTGTATCCATCAATATCCACGTAAAAGAAATCGTATTCCATTCATCTGCAGCTGGTAAATAATCCTGCTCTGTGTCGCGTGTCTTACAACTGTCTCATTTGCGAAAAAGTAACACATCGTTTCACGTCTTTCGTTGGTGAAAACCAGATAAACCTCTCATTGGTCTCCCAGATAGCACACCTGGCAACTAATTGTATGATGTCCACTATTCTAAGTAATTTAGTTAACCAATAATGAGCAATCAATCAATCAACGCAAGGATGGTTAATTCTTTGAAGGGAGGATGTTGTTTTTGCACTCACACTTTACGACAGGGTGTTGTCATCTACACACTCTGCCCTTTGACAAATCCGCTGGAAGATAAAAGTAATTAATCAATCAGTGTGTTATCGGTTAATCCTTTGATCGATGTTTGCTTTTGTAACTCAGCTGATAAAACCTCTTGCATCACTTACATGCACATATTACATAACATACAATACATTTGCCATTACAGACCTTAATTTATAATGTTGAGTATTTACTCCAGACAGGAGAAATGCCAAATGGGAACCTTTGTTGAGTAACCGAAGTGGTGTTACTACTAATTATACCTGTTAAAAAATCATTAATTGACCATCCACAGAATGATGACAAATAACACGTGTATTTACACCATCATGCGCGAGTTACAGCAAGGAAGATGTAATCTCTGTGTCGCATGCAGCCTGAAAACACTTATGGGCCGAAACTGTTTTGAGGATACATACCAACGGAATTTCGTTACATAAGGAATATACACAGGCATTTGCTGTGTACTTTGGTAAATAGGTGAAATAAGGGGTTTTTTACGTAAGAAAATTTTCAGATTTCTCTACCAAACGCAAAGTCATCGTTTTTTGTTTACGAATTCAAATAAATCAACTGTGTGTTTTTATTATCATAAATAAGAAACCATTGTAGCTACCATAGCTACCAAATTTTACGTATGATATTTGCTATCACAGCTCAACCAACACTCAAAACTACCTAAATATAAAGCTTTGCAATCTTCCGTACTGAAACAAATGGCTTGCTACGTGCCTGTAGACATCATATTTTGATGTAACATGATTAAATATCGAGGTTAAAAACACTGAAATAGGATCAAATTGGATCAGTAACTATACCATCCAAGCATCCTAAAAGTACTACACTGCTGGGATATTTGGTTACGATCGGACAAGGAATACCATGGATATTTTTAAACAAATGGCATATGATGGGCATTCGGCCTCCTGACTGTTTAGGTGAAAAAATATGGACAGGAGCCCAGTTCCTTTGTCCGTCACGGTCGAAGGAGCGGGCGCTGACCAAATTGCGGTTTGGTTTCGTAATTAGACCGTTGGCGAGAAACATTATTCGCTCCGCATCAGTGCCCCTTTAAAGAATTTCATCTCCATAGCAGTCGGTGAGATAACCAGTTATTTAAGTAACTCCTAATTGTTCAACAGTCTCATTACAATCACAAAAAGTCTTCATTTATGTATTTCATAACTTATATAAATGTGTAGCACGTTTATAGACAGCTGAATATGATCCATTTTAACTACTGACTGATATTTAATTTTCTGGCAAAATTTTAAAAATATGTGTGTCAATGTATGTCAAGTTTAACTTGCATCCATGTTTATTCATATCTTCTTTGTTAAATTAAGATACAGTTGTTTATATATTTTGTAGTTTCTATATTCACCTTACTGTCATCTTTGTTATACTAATCTCAACCATTATTCATATATCAGAGTTATCTGTGAATGAATATGTTTTTTGTTAGAAAAATGCCTATCACAAGGACAAGGACAAGGACAGTTGTTGCGCCCTATCAACAAATTGGCAGAAGGGGGAAGTTGGCAAAAAGAAAGGTTTCCTTGCACAGGGAGCACCTGTGCAGAGAAAACAAGAAAAAGTCGGTAGAGGTGATGAGTGAGCAGATGGCAGTGGATCAAGAATATCTGCCACATCATGGTTGGTTTTTGTAAAAGTATATTCAGTATATTATGTTCATGATATTATTTTCAACATTTTATCATCATTTCTATCCACAGTTTTAATATTTATGTTTAAAATCAGTAACTCCATATACCCATGTATATAGTCAATGAAAATACTTTCACTTATTCATGTCCTAGCTGTCAAGGTTCAAGGTCTCCCTTTTGGTCATTTTATTTCAGCACATGTACTTGACAAGTGATCACTGGTCACCTACTTGTGTACTGTATAGTTGTCTACTGGAATGTTCTCAAAATGTTACACAGGTCAAGGTTATGCACAGAAAATATATGCATTTAGTCAGGTTCAGAGGGCTGGTATTTCATAGAACACATGATAACGGTATCACATTTAAATCTGTGTTGGTTTGTAACTATTTTAAGGGTCATGTGGAAATGATGGTATCTCTGTTTTTGCTATTATTTCTTATGACTTTAATATATGATATTTAGGCTTACATTGCTTTCTATTTTTGACCCTCATTAAGAGCAGCCCACTAGTGGGTTATGCCAACAGCTATTCACCCATGGCCGTGAACCTCCAGGTTAAGAACTGGTCTTAGTAACTCATGGTTGTCTTAAGAGTTGCTAACCCCTATACTCATCCTGTTGATCACTGGATTGTCTGGTCCATACTCATTTATGAACAGACTGCCACCACACAGCTGTGATATTGACAAGTGTGGTGATAAACAAGAAAACAACCTACCAACCAAACTTTCTGTTTTTAGTATAATAAGTTTTCAATTTGTTACAGAGACCAAATACACTTCTGAAAAGAAAAACAGAAGGCAAACATGGGAGACTTTAAGGGCAGACATTCTTAACATTGCAAGGAACCAACAGATTCCACAGGTGCTCTCATGTCATGTATGCCAAAGAGACACAGCGAACTTGTTCCGATGTCTTGACTGTGCACCATGGCAGGATCTTTGCCAAGACTGTTTGCAAGAAAGACATAAGTTCCCTCATCTCCATCATTTTGAAAGCTGGAGGGTATGATGTTATTTGTATGATATTCTTGTAGTTTCATCATATGTCTGACATTAGGTGACTTTGTACACTTTTTATTACAGTCACAATCAGTGCATTATTTTTATTCTCATCTGATTTCACATTTTTCATAGCTTATGCTTATAAGTTACATTCAAGAAAGAAATCTTTTATTTAATAATGATCTTTCCTCACATGTGATTTCAACATCGCTGCTTTTCTCCAAAATATATAAATAAAATTAATCTGACATGTAGTAAAGCATATGCACATTGTGTCTAAAAATCAACTCACAGCATTTCCAAGGAGTTTGGACCACATTTGTAAATTTAAGAACTTAAGCCCTTAACAACCATGAATATTACAACAGCGAATTATTGAACTCTCTTGTTATGACTTGTAGGTCCATCACTTGGAATTTAATTTAGTATGTATCGACTGGGTAAGTAATAACCTTGCAGTGAAAGAACATGTTGCTTTGTGGTTTCTCTGTATATTTTTGCAGGAGCGGTCCCATTACTGGAGGGTAATTTGTTAGTTTGTATTAGCCAATCAGATTGATTAATGACGTGATTGTCACATGATGATTTGTTTCAGTTTCATTGTTTTAAGTAACCCATATCATTCCTGTGGTTACACATCTGCTAGAGTAATTAATATACATTTATCCTTGTAATACAGTCATGTTTAAGCTCTACTGTGATACTCTTTACTCTTTGATCGGCTCTTCTGTGAGTGTATGTTCGATTCCCCTCATGTAAGAAGCCAAATTTCTGGTGTCCCACACCATCTTGTGTCTAAAAATCAATTCCCAGCATTTCCATGGAGTTTGCACCACTTTTAAGAACTTTAGCTCTGAACCAACTAATATGTATTCCGAGTTGATTTGCATGTCACCCCACCCACCTCCCACCCCACACACTTCACACCACACCTCTCTATGCACCAGTAATTATTCATCCCTTACTGTTTGCCTTTTTATACAGCAAATAGCATCTAATCAAACCAAACATATCCAGCATTATTACTTTCATATTTTAGCATTCATGTTAAGGTGTTACAAGGATGACATTCAATATCTGTTTTCAGAATGGCACTTACATAAGTGTATCACTAGATACACCTATATGGGGTTCAGCCTGTCAAACACAAGGGTGAAGTTATCAGAAGGACATGGTGGTTGTTGATGACAAGGTATCATTATATACTAAGCATTAAAATGATGTTTAAAACATGATCAAAAGAGACAATTGTGTATACCATGACCTTTTGATTTTGTCTTACATCTTGCAAACTATCTTGAACAACAAGTGCTGCTCATAATTGTTAGCCAAAGTTTTATCATTATATGACTCAATCATTTCACTGTGTTTGCAGGAAGACAGCATATTCGGTGCATGCAATTTTGCAAATGTGAACTAGAGCCTATAACTCTCATGAAGTTTCATCTCTGGCCAGCCTCACCCAAACATCCAAAGGTGGCCTCTCACACAGACCTTCTCCGGTGGATCTATGCACTGTCTGTGGAATGCCATGTCTCTGTGAAAGGTTTTTGTGAAGCCCTGCGGGCTCGGCTCCCAAAACAACATCAAGACTTTGTTTCTTTGGAGGTTAGTTCTTACTGAGTTTATTCAATCCAAGAAATTGCTCAAACAAAAAGGAAAGGCCAAAATGAGTGCATTTTCTTTACATACAATTTATTTGTTCAGAAGCATGACCCTAAGTCATTTAAAAAGTACTGCATCTCTTATGTGTTAAGTCAGTTATGTTTACTGTTACAGTTTATATTATATGGCAGATTTTCTGTGTACCTGAAAGTGGAAAAGGAACCAGTATCCTAGCATTTGTTTCCTGATGAGCCATTATACATTATCTCATGGAGTAACCATGAGTTTCATTAAAGGTCACATGCAACCAAAAAATCAAACATAATTAAAACACAGTTATCACTTGTTCATGACATAAAATGCATTTGTGATTGTGAAAAAACAAATAAACAAAATTATAACCGTACAATTGCAAATCAGAAGTGCAGTATTTTGTATTTGGGTTTACCTTCCTCGAAACAAAGCTGCAGCGATACTGAACCCAGTCAGGGCCAGTGGATATGCACTCATGTGTAACGACGCCTTGTCAATGGCCACTGGTTCATTTGCCGATATGCTTAGCCGGCTCTTTGTTTATTGGTTATCAGCACGATAGGTCTTAATGTCAAATTGCAAATGATCCGTAATTGAAGATGTTCATTGCATATTGTCATTAGCAGACAGGTACATTGTTTACTTATTTGTATACAGAACCAAGATTAGACCACTGGTCATGACCTCATACTTCGGGCAGGTATACTGTTTCAAGCACTGCGAACCTATTCACTGCATATGTTTTATGAGCGCAGGGCAGCATAGCTGTTGACACCAGTTTTTCTCCCAGCGCTGATTAGTGAATCATTTGAACTCTGATTTTGCAGACTTATTTTCATCGTGGTTTCTTTTTCAACTTTATAGGCTCAATTGGCATTTTTGATGATTTGTTTCGGTAAGCGCATACCAAAAGGTATCGAAATCTGCAAGGTTGTGTTTTACATTGCATGTGACCTTTAAGAGAAATATTGAACTCTCTCGTTATGACTTGTAGGTCCATCACTTGGAATTTAATTCAGTATGTATTGACTAACTGCGTAAGTAATAAGCTTGCAGTGAAAGAACATGTTGCTTTGTGGTTTCTCTGTATATTTTTGCAGGAGCGGTCCCATTACTGGAGGGTAATTTGTTAGTTTGTATTAGCCAATCAGATTGATGAATGACATGATTGTCACATGATGATTTGTTTCAGTTTCATTGTTTTAAGTAACCCGTATCATTCCTGTGGTTACACATCTGTTAGAGTAATGTACATTTATCCTTGTAATACAGTCATGTTTAAGCTCTACTGT
Source organism: Haliotis asinina (assembly GCF_037392515.1). Classification (NCBI taxonomy): domain Eukaryota; kingdom Metazoa; phylum Mollusca; class Gastropoda; order Lepetellida; family Haliotidae; genus Haliotis; species Haliotis asinina. The sequence continues at coordinate 10,395,075 of NC_090295.1, read as the reverse complement.
GATATTTGTTTTACTCTTTGATCGGCTCCACTGTGAGTTTATGTTTGATGCCCCACATGGGTACACTGTGTGAAGCCAAATTTCTGGTGTCCCCCACCATGATATTGCTGGAATACTGGTAACAGTGATGTAAAACCATACTCATTGCACTTCGGCATGAGAAGAGAACGCTTTAACCATGAGGCCCCTCACACTCTGATTGTTGCAGAATTTCAGTGTCATGAGAATGTTATTGCAGTTATTGATAACTATTAATAACGTTATTAGAACTGATGTCCCAAGATGCTTTTGTCTAGAAATAGTCTGTGTACATGGTCTTCACCACCATTTTTATGTTGTCACATACACATAAATCCTGTGTAGTATTAATACATTTCCCTTAACTGTAGTTAAACTGTTGTGCAATCCATATGATTGTGTGAGTGAATTTGTAGTGCATCCCTTTCCTACACCTCCACTCGTAAGACTGGTCATAAGACATATTTTAATTTGTTGGCCATAGCAGTACACTAATGGCATCACACAATAATCTCTTCCCCTTCAACCAGGAGAGCTATGGAGCATGTGGCTTAACTTTGAGTTCAACTGAATGATCTACATGAGGAAGGTACAAATTCTTTGTGTAAATAATATTCATTTTCTGAACTTTTTTGTTCATCAGGTGAAGAGCATATATAAAGTTCTTATGAAAGAAACTTTGGAGGAGTTCAGATACTTCCTTTACAACATAAGCCATTTGCACCAATTCCACCCTCAACTGAGTAATGGAGCTGAGTGTGCAGCCTGCTACAAAGTAGGTCATTTTAAATTTAGTTTTATTGCAAACATAATTTTGTTATAATTAAAAAACATAAATCTGAATACTTTATATTCTGTTCATAACTCTCAAGCAAACTTTTTCTTAGTCAGTTGATGAAAACTAAAAATGTAACAAAAGTGACGTATTTAATTAGTTACAGCGGAATATTAAAAAAATGGCCAGTGTATACTTTTCAAATGAAACATTTAAAAAAACCTGGGTTTTAGTATGTGGGGGTTGTTTTTAAAGAGTGAACTACACAGGTGTCAGCAATACATACTTTTTGTAAACAATATCTATATATATATATATATTATTATTATTATTATATTATTATATTATTATATTATTATATTATTGTTTTAATAAATATACATATGTGAAACAAATTAATTTCTAAAATGTGCTGAGTGACATTTAAAGTAAAGTAATGATTATCCACTTTTAGAATTCACTATTTATCTTTATCATTGTAATTTCAGTTGCCAACTAAAGTAATCAGCCTTGACGCTGATTTCCAGCTTGTTCGCAAGGTTTCCTCGGGCAATTCATGGGGAAAGTCCAAACATACCAGCTTCTTCCTTGAACAAGAAGTAGATGAATACATGAAATCTTACAGTGGTGATTCAAAAACACCTGATGGGGTAAGTGGAAAACACATATCCCTTAGTGAACTATTATCAGAAATACTAGAACATGCTTGATAAGGTGTTAGAAGCAAGGGTTTTAAGGTGAAGTATACTACGATTGACAGGTAAACGGATCACTAGCAATGTGGTTAAGGGAGTGGAGGGGTAGGCATTGAGACATTGAGGTATTAGGCTGAGTTAGAGAAGAACATTTTATCATTATTGTAATTTTAGTAACGTTTTTGTTTGCCAGGATTGCAGTGTATTCCAGGCAGGAAATAGTTTGAGAGCCAAAAATAAGACGGCAAAGCTTTCAGAAACAGCTGTGTTTGGATCTGCATGTAGGCATGACTTCCCCCAGCTTTTCTTCGGCCTAAAACATGGGGAACGGTAAGCAAATATATGTGTTTGTGCATATTTTAACAGTGGTGAATATCATGGTGGTATTGTCACATTTTTAGATAGATAACCTAAATCACAACTATATTAATCTCCTTAATGAAGAAATGTAAACATGTTGCAACATACATTGCAAGTTCAGATTTACTTTGAGTATATTCGTAAATGATTTTGATAAATTTTCATTACTGATGTGAATAATTATATCTCCTGCATTATTCTTATAGGTTAGGATACTCTGTTTTTCTGATTGAAAAACTTTCGGAGAAAACTCAAGTTGGCACAAACTTGCATATCATGTATGATATCGCATGTGTTCTTCACAGACACTTACAGGTAATCATAAAGAACTTGTGTCAATTTTGCGTTAAAAATAGCCAGTCAGTAGAAGAAGTGTATTTGTGAATCATGACAGTTTACAGTGAAAGCACTACTCAGTTTTGCATACATAACTTGACTTATATGTATCTGTGTGTTAGCCATCTTACATCAATGCTGTTACAGAATATATAGCTAAACTTTGAAACACAAACCTTTCTTATTATCACTCTGTGTGAATCATTGTGTTCTCTTTTTCAGAAAAGCCAACATCACAGTTACTTAGTAAACAAAATTAAGCTATCTGTGCCTATATTTCACAGCTATGAACATAAACAGTCTTGCCAGGTTTGTATTTTTGTATCATTTTAGTTCTGCTATTCTTAAACAGGAAACAGGAAATGTGCTCATTGTCAAAAAGCATATATTGTCATCAAATACAAATTTATTTTCAAAGATATTGTACAGTCCAAGGAGGACAGAAGGAGTTGGCCTGTCAGATGGGGAAGGTGTTGAAAGACTATGGTCATACCTGGGAAAATTTGCAAGTATTACAAAGGAAATGACTCCAGAAAACAGGGTTGACCTGCTGAGTGATGCCCTTCTCCACTTTGGCCAAAACATTCAAGACAAATTTGGTGTGTAACAAACATGTTAATTCCATTGTTAACTCAATGGTCCAAGATATTTTCTTTTTGACAAATGCAATAACTACAACAATGCCAAAGTTTGCACAGTCTCATGAAATCTACAGAACAACTCTAATAATTTGTCTCATAATTTTGAACACTGATATAAACATGTGTCTAACAAATTATGTACTGTAGAAATAATTACTATATGTTGGGGGGCTTTCTAAGTTAAAAGGTTTTACTTTCCTTTGTTTATGTCACGTGTTGAGTCATATTTGTTGCTCAAGGTATGTTGCAATGTTTGTTGTGTATTTGAACTGAAAATTAATCTGTACTGCTTTAATTTTTTCAACTAGCAATAACTTTGGTCAGAAGATATGAAAAGGCCACTCAAATGGAGCTGTCAAGCAAGGCTGCTCTCCAGGATTTGTTGTCTTCTCAGCAAGGTATTCACATCAGTTTATGATTTGGATGATGCCTTTATAACAAAACAACCAAATCTTTTCAAAATGTTTGTTTGATGATGAATTTACTTCTTAGTAGAGACAATTGTGAAAGGATAGTAGTTACTTCCTACAGGTGCTGATTTTGGTAGGATTGAAAGTGCCATAGAAGAGGAAAGACTTGCAGCAGCACAAAAAACAGTTCCTGATATATCACACTTACATTTTGTGGTCTTTAACTTACATATGAGTCTTTGTAACAAAACATCCCCTTATCATACAATTTAGAGTATTTTATTCTTTCTCTCAAAATGCTAACAATCAAAAGAATGACAATATGTTGACTACACATATGATGTGACCATAAACATGCAAAGTAAATGACAGTCCAACTAGTATGTTCATACTGAGATGTGTAGTAGTTAGTAGGTGAACAAACAAATTCAAAATTAGCTTGAACAAAGAAACATATCTGAAGTCAGCATCTGTTTTAATGTTATCAATATGCCCATCATTACTCCCTGACTTCATGTTACTCAATTATCAGTTCACTGCTTCAATGGATTAACCAGCACTGATAAATACAGAAAATAGTATTCTGCAAAAACTTTGCAAATCAAAACACTATTGTTTGAACACTTAATTGTAGTATCTTTTCAGAGCCCCTTTCCACTGAGGAGGAGTACTGTGTCACGTCTGAAACTTTGGACAAGCTCAGGCAAGTGTATCAGACAACAAAAAGCTTATATATAACCAAAATGACCAGTGTGCAAAATAGTTTCCAAATCTTGCTTGGCATTCGGGCTAACTATTCCTTAAAGTTACTAACCTATGGAATAATTCACTAGCCTGAAATTTGAATTTAAGCAGCCAATATGATGAACATTTTTATCATGCCATAATCTTGCATGACATAAAAGTGTATTATTACATTTACAAAATGATCAGATGAAAATTCACCAGTCAGTCGGGCCAGTGATTGTGGACATTTACTGTCCTGATTGGATTTTTATGAGTCATGGTCAAGCAGCTCAGTGGCTATTTCGCATACTGATAATGACATATTCAGGTGAATGATACAGGTAGCAATCATGAGTAAATTCAACCTGTTGAAGAAATGTTATACAAATGGAAGCACAGATACTTGCAAGAACATGGATGAACTTGCTGTTTAGAGTAGAATTACACTCACATAATCTTATTCATGACTTCAGAGTTGAAAATTTGGAGATTTGTTTTGCTGTTCAAGCTTATATTTTTTAATTGCTGTACTTGATAATTATATTTTTTTAGTAATTTTCTAGCAAATATTCAACATTAACAACTTGATTTCTCTGAAAAAACAGCACAATGATAGATAGGTAAACTCTGTTGCGTGGTTGATACTTTGCTCCATTCTGTTCACTTAAGCTTAAACATATTTCGTTGTCTAATATTTAAGTCTCTATTATCCAGATCTGATAATCTGAGAAGAAATACAAAACAAGAGCAAAGGTATGTAAGTTTGTATCTCATATTGCTTGATGATATGTACCTGATACATTTATCATTGACTCGCCTCATGTTCTTACGAAAACACATTTTATTTGAGGTTGTATGACTTGGGTTGAAAAATGCATGTTGTCCTTATTGTTTCAGACTGGAGAACAAATTGGAAAGACTTAAGGCAAAGAAGAACCTTTGTAATTTGACACCTGGTAGTGAAAGGTTCATGACCCGTCTGTCATCAGCACATAAGGAAAAGTCAAAATCACTCCTAACAAAACTGAGGCACCAGTGTATTGAAAAAGTCTACTTGCAGGAACTCAACAGAAAGTATTCACGTAAGATTATTCATAAGCTAGTTCATTAGCTTTATCTCAGATCTTTTTTAAACCATTAAGAAATAATGACATTATGCGACTTTGCGTTTAAGACATGCTTTTATGATTTAATGTATTTTTCCTCATACAGGGCTCCCACAGGTCAGGGAAATGTCAGGGAGTTTTGACTTTTCCCTGAAAGTCAGGAAAGACTTCACAAGATATCAAAACTTGCTGAAAATAGATTATTGCTTTTATCTTTTGGACATATATAGTGTTCATGAACTAAATGCTGATGACGGTAATTATCATCAGTTTAATGTTTTCATGACCTGAAATTTAATTCAGTATGTGTCGACTAACTGCGTAAGTAATAAGCTTGCAGTGAAAGAACATGTTGCTTTGTGGTTTCTCTGTATATTTTTGCAGGAGCGGTCCCATTACTGGAGGGTAATTTGTTAGTTTGTATTAGCCAATCAGATTGATTAATGACGTGATTGTCACATGATGATTTGTTTCAGTTTCATTGTTTTAAGTAACCCGTATCATTCCTGTGGTTACACATCTGCTAGAGTAATTAATATACATTTATCCTTGTAATACAGTCATGTTTAAGCTCTACTGTGATATTTGTTTTACTCTTTGATCGGCTCTTCTGTGAGTGTATGTTCGATTCCCCTCATGTAAGAAGCCAAATTTCTGGTGTCCCACACCATCTTGTGTCTAAAAATCAATTTCCATGGAATTCGCACCACTTTTGTAAATTTAAGTTAATAGTAGGGGTAGATTATGGACAGAGCAACTTTATGGCTGCTGGTCACATGGGCCTTTTGGTGGGAGATAGGGGCAAGAGTCTCTGTTTTGATAAGAATAAACTTTTAAGGGTTTTGGGAGCACAGGGACAGAGGTTTCCACCTTTGAAGGAAAGGGAGATAATACAATATGTAGGGGTCAGAATAAGTACAGTACATTGTATATCAATTTTATTATATATTTTTCGTTAATAAGATATCAAAACGTGCTGAAAATAGCACTGATTTGTATTTGTTTGAAATTGCTTTTATCTTTTGGACATATATAGTGTTCATGAACTGAATGCTGATGATGGTAATTATCATCAGTTTAATGTCTTCATCACCTGGAATTTAATTCAGTTTGTATCTACTACATCACTTTATGTATGTATCATCACTAAAATCTATCTATTCTGTTCCCATAACAAACAAACATGAAACACCAACACACTTTGCATACCTAACTGTTTTGTTTTATTCTTCTATTTTCAGGAGGACAAAGTATTGCCATCAGACTCTCCAGACAAATCAAAGCCTCAAGGTCTTACATTGACAAAACAATTGCTATATACAATGACTTGAACCATGAGCAAATTACCTATGAACAAGTCATGGATTTGAATAATCCAGGATGGCATGAATTCACGTCTGATTGCTCTCCAATCAAAAGTGAAGCAATCAAGCTGTAATTCCTGGCCAAAAGATCCTCTGAAGAACAGAATCTTTAGGAGCAGGAAATGAAATCTGTTTTGTCCTGGTATTTGGACCAGCACAGGACTCTCCAACTTCTACTTTCTCAGTGTGAAAGAGTTGAAAAGTCTTTGTACATTCAAGAAGGCTTATTGCTCTAACTCTTTTGAGAAATTTGTGGGTCAAACTTCAGTTCCTTCAATGTTTACAGACATGGTTGGGATTGAAACTCACAACTTTTCACTCCTTGTTGCAAGAGGTGTTAGAGTATGAAAACATTAATGACCTAGAAGAAGATGAAATCACTGAAGATGAGTCAGATCTGAGAGTGGGTGAAGAGCTGTATGCAGGTATTGCTGATGAGGAAGACACATGTTAAACATTTAATGTGGACTCTTGTCTGCTTCCTATCAAACAAGTAATCTCTAGTCCGGTGCTTCAATCTGCTGCATGTGATACTAACATCAACTTTTTATGTGAATTAAACAACAGCACCATGACATTGACTGGCACATGCAGTTCGAATGTGGTTGTGTTAGTAGTTTGTAGTTGTAGATATTGCTACATGTAAATGTATTATCAGGTGTTTGTTAATATGTGTGTGTGCTTGTGTGCGTGCATGTGCATGTGAGGTGTGTGTGCGTGCAGGTGTGCGTGTCACATGGGTTCAGGGTGTTGGGGTCATAGTGTGTGTGTGTGTGTGTGTGTGTGTGTGTGTGTGTGTGTGTGTGTGTGTGTGTGTGTGTGAGACAGGGTGTGTGATAGTTTACTTGTGTTTTGACATATAGAAGATTTATCAGTATGGTGTATATGAGGAGTAATTTTAGCTTACTGTTGTATCTGTGTTAACTTCATATATTATTTGACCTTGTACACATGATAAATGAAATTGTTTATTATTCTTATTATTTGTTGATATTGGTAAATGAGAACAGTGATAAGGGTCACTAAAAGTGGAATTTGTGATGTTTTCTAAGAATACATTTGATAATTCATTGTGAATATCTTTACAGATGAACTGTCCAATCATTTGACACTGAAGCCGTTTGACAATGATTATCTATGCTTATGTCCCTAATTAATTGATGACCAGTAACATTTATACAAATTGTTAACCTGTCACAATTCAATGGAGAGATGTGTGAAAACAGTGTGTTTTGTGTACATATACTCTTCAAAAAAGGTAGGGGATAATGAACTTTCAATTTGGATAGGATGTGTAAACGTTAACGTTTCAAGGACATTTTATGAATGCACCACCATTTCCCTCTATTACCATCCCTAAACACAACGCATGATATGCATGTGCACAACGCAGTAGCCAAATGCACATGCATTGGGTCCCATTCTTGATTTTGACATTTTTATCAAGAAGGTCGAGAAATCTGTTAGAACATTACTTTTGACACTCATCTTGCATCACACATTTGTTAGTGTTTGTATCTTGTCGTTTGTTTTAAAATGAAAATCGTACACATGCAAATTACATGCCATACACTAATCACCTTTCAAAAGCAACTACAGTCCACATAACTATGGTTGTAGGGAAGTGCAAATGGTGATGAACTCTCAAAACATTCAGTTATATCATATCAACATTGATCGACTCTGATAAATCTCCTAAATATTTTTAATCATAAATAAAAAACTGAAGATCTCCTACTTTTTTTGAAGAGTATATAACTGATGAACTTTCTAAGAGAAAAACGTGAAATAGTACCAGTGTAAGATCTTCCATTTAGCATTACTTTTAAAACAGTGAATTAACAATACATTCGTATATTCAGTAAATCGTGTATTAACCTGTAGGTTTTGTCATCAGTTTCACATTGTGCTGATTTTTCCTCTTGTTTGTATAGTATTTTTTTTAAAATATAGAATGATCATAGATGTGTCTTTTGTCATTTACTTTGCATGTATTTTAATAATGATAGATGAGAATCAGTCCATGTATGTTGTGCAAAATCCACACCAACAGCATGCTCATGATAGCACAGGATTATTATCCGGATAACCGAAGCTGCCTGTTTGGTGCTAGATGGGTAATAGTCACATGACTTATCCCACTGGGTACCTATGTTTTGCCGGGTGGACTGAGGCAATTTTTAATAGTCTCACTTGCTTAAGATTCGTTTTGGGGCAGGACTGGAGTCCTACAAACTCTCAGCAGTCAAAATGCGAAACATGGTAACCCTTCCAAACTGACTCTTGCTTTGATAAATTCAGCTGTTTTGTGACTGACCTCGGTGCACAGGGCCAAACACCACCATATTTTGTGTTATCAGTATCTTTAAGAATTCTCAAATGATTCACAGTTGCTGTTACTCAGTTCAGTGAAGGAGAACTGAAAACTGTTTCCACTGCCTAACATACTTAAGAGTTTCACATGTTTTACACAATATTAACATATATAAAAAGAAAAACACATATTGAAAACATATTTGAAATAAGGTTACGGTCATCATCTCCTCATTATCTGTACTGTTTATCATTCGTACTGAGAAATTGATCCTTCGTTTCTACATATAATAACACTGACTTTTTCAAGATTTACTCACAATCTGCATTTCGAACAACATGTATTCAAAACATCTAGCTGTTCCTTCAAGTTATAAACTGTATACGAGAAAAACACAATCGCTTCGGTAAAGAAGAGCATCGTCAAATCTTCAACCCTAAACTGGTCCGATTATAAGTGTAAAATGTGATGGAACAAGTGCTAGTACCTAAATACAAGTGCTGTGTACATCCAAATGATTCGTAAATCATTTATGTTTTCCAAACCATTTAGAAATTGTCAACGCATGTGCAGAATACCCCACTGTACATGTCACCGTGAGTTTGAAATCCAGATCCTCAGCTATATATTTCGAATATATGCGGAAAATAAATATCACAGAACAAACGCTTGGGTGTTTGTACAAGACGTGTGCAGAAAGATATGATATATAATCTTGACAGAATCTTCAACAGTAAACGATTTCATGTACCAACTCCTTTGATTCTGAAGTCAGAACCCTTAACTATTTCGAATATATGTGGAAAATATCACAGAACTAACGCTTGGGTGTTTGTACAAGACGTGTGCAGAAAGATATGATATATAATCTTGACAGAATCTTCAACAGTAAACGATTTCATGTACCAACTCCTTTGATTCTGAAGTCAGAACCCTTAACTATTTCGAATATATGTGGAAAATATCACAGAACTAACGCTTGGGTGTTTGTACAAGACGTGTGCAGAAAGATATGATATATAATCTTGACAGAATCTTCAACAGTAAACGATTTCATGTACCAACTCCTTTGATTCTGAAGTCAGAGCCCTTACCTATTTCGAATAGACATGTGATATGTAACAGACTAAGCGCTCCAGTTATAGGCAATATGCACTTATCCAGATCGTTCTGAAATGCCGTCGGAAATCTTTGTCAAGACCTCGGTTGATAGCTCAGAATGGTGGACAACGGACGGAAGACGAAAGTCAGGTGTGGAGTTAAGGACGACAGCAGTCATGTTTATTTTAGTTTATCGAGATCTAAATAATACAAGTTAATACATAAGAGAACGTACACCGTTGGCTGATGCTTGAAAAGCGAGAGTGTTTCGAGGTTTTTTTTAGCTCCTTTGAGAGTTTGCTCCATAGAACTGCAGCATAATAAATGAAAGATCTTCGGCCAAACCGTTTTTAGGTAGTTTTCGGAATGTGGAAGAGATGTTGGCCGGCAGAACGAACAACTCTGGATGGCTTATACACGTACATGAATTCGAGAAGACGTGATGGTGCGGATCCGTAGTGACATTGGTATGCCAATACCAGTAGCTTGAACTGCACACGTGCTGGTACAGGAAGCCCATGTAAATTGATGAGTACAGGTGTTATGTGTCCAAACTTCTTTGTCTTGAACACAATCCTTGCCGACAGTTTCGATTGGCTTAATTATATAATAATTATTTATAATCAGTAGGTAGGTTGAAGTACATTAGATTCTCCTTGTTTCAAATTGTTGAAACACTTGCTTAATAATGGTCCTATTACCTACTCAGAAACGTTTCACTCGTTGCAATGAAGAAGTTGACTCTCCGTAGAACTTGGTTTTTCTAAATATATTTGCTGTCTTAGTGTTCTTACGAGTACCCACTAACATGGCTCTCGTTTTCTCAGAGCCAGAAACAAATTTATTGAGGAAAGCCCACACATATCTAGAGTATGTGGTAAGTCTAAATTGTCAGTGTCAGTTTCCAGTGTCTGTACCAATCTGCTGAATTCACAAGCGAGAACAGCGTTTGTAATTTTCAGTTGATCTCTAGCTGTCTTTAGTGTTTAATATTCACTCTAGGTAGCCTACCACGCCACTGATCAAGATACTCACCCGTGAAGATCCCTATTAGAATTTATCCTCAGTAACCCATGCTTGTAGTAATCAGCGGGTCGGGTGATCAGGCTCGCTGACCTGGTTGACACGTCATTAAGTCTTAATTGTATAGCTCGATGCTCATGATGTTGGATCGTCTGGTCCAGACTCGACTATTTCCATCCCGCTAACATGTAGGTGGAATATTGCTGAGTGCCAAGATAAAACAAGACTCACCCACTCACTCACCAAGACACAACAGTGGGCGAAGACCTTCTGCTTCTGCAGTGTCCTCTCACTCTAACCAAACATGATTACACTAGAGACCCGATGACTTACGGAATCTGTGTATTTCCTGCAACCTTCTTGGTTACACTGATGAGGAAAGTTATTCAACCTCATGGTAACACTTAACTGGAAGATTGATGAACTGAATGCTTCATCACCAATGAAATCAAATATACAGAGTGTTCGTTCCAATCAGTGATTGAAATGTACGCAAGTGGTAATTAAGGGCGGGATTCTTTGTTCTGGGACATTCAAAATTTAGTCAGTCTTTGACTAGTGCTTGGTATGTGTTCAGATGATCGGTGGTCAGGCTTGCTGACTTGGTTGACACACGTCATCGGTTCCCAATTGAGCAGATCGATGCTCATGTTGTTGACCACTGGATTGTCTGGTCCAGACTTGGTTATTTACAGACCATATAGCTGGAATATTGCTGAGTGCGGCGTACAACTAAATTCACTCACTCACTCACACCCAAAAGACAGACCCCCATAAGACACACTCAATGAGTACATAAATTAGCTCAGCCATGCCACCCCCATTCAGTTAATGAGCTGACCCGTATTCAGTAGAGAGTATAATAATTCAAGCAATACTCAATCATCAAAAGAATTTCATTACTCAAGGTATAAAAACACATTTATTCCTGAGCCTTATCTTAAATTAACCTTTCAAAGTAGCTAACAAAATTTAGGAAAACAAATCAAAGGTTGCCAATAGAAATAGGGTGCTGGCTGAATATTTTGAAAGAAAATCAAATTTGTAATCTTTGTAGTTAAGCTATATCGGACAAATTCCATTTTTAACAAATATGCCCACCACTTGTTGAACAATGGATATCATTTTTACCAAAATATTTATGTGTGAATCCCTCTATCTGTACATTTTTCTCATGAAATGATTTATTAACCACTCACTCTCAAATTATCCAAATATATGAAACACTGTGGCTTTTCAAATGATATCATGTAAATATTTTATTCATATTTGTATATACCTGTATGGTCTATGTTTCACCTTTCGCTTTTTGTATTTTTTGAGAATAAAAATTCTGTTCTGTTCTGCTACCAGAGTCACTACAGAGTATAGTAAAAACACATTCCCATCTCTCTTAGTTTCCAAGTGAATAGACAGAATGTTCTCAAGCAGTTTGATGCAATAGGCATTAATTTATAAATCATAAATCATTACATGAATTTATAAAAGTATAGTTAATGCCTTTTTATTTGGGCACATACCATTATTATCAAGGGTACAGCTTAATTAAGTCATATGCAACCAACCATAAAATGTGTTGTTTTAAGCGGTCTTTTTGGAGGTCTGCCTTATGGGAAGATATCACTTAATCCATCAATGTGTTAAGCTCGAGCTACTGCTGCCATTAGTGTTATAATAAACGGTTGGTACCGGTCATTTGTTGACAGCCAAAGATTTTTTCTAAGAATCATATTTCAATCTGAACTAACACAGATTCAGTAAAAATTTCTCAATTTTATTTGACTTTAACAACATTCATGGCGCAAACACTAATGTCAATAAGAGTCACAAAAAAATGAAACAATATTTGTTGCTCTTGTTAAAAGTATGAAAGAGCAAACCATATGATCTAAAGTCAAATCAAACCTGAATGCATTTCATGCAAAAAGAGAGCATATTCAAAACTCATATGCAAGAACCAAATGTTTTTAGAAAGGATAACCTTGATAGACTATCAAACTGTCCAATTCTAATCCTAAATTCACCTGGCAAGAATGTAATAATTCTTCAAAGGCATTTAGAAGTTGGCATAGTAATACATGACAATCTTATGGATAGCAACTTCTTGGGTTTATTTTCACGACGTTTCAGGGCTTATCCTAGCCCCCTCATCAGGTTGAGCTGAACTGGGCCCCGTTTCACAAAACTCTTGTAAGCCTAAGACTCTCGTAACTTTCCTCATAGCATTTGCACCTCCTATGTTACAGTATGCCAGGTACAAGACCTACGAGAAACGTTACGAGATCTTAGGCTTACGAGAGTTTTGTGAAACAGGCCCCAGAAAAGTAAGGCTAACTGTTAACTCTGCCCATGACTTCACAATGCTTATGATGTCACAATGCTATGACAACATGATACCAGTAGCTAACAGGAATGCTATGACATATATGCTTTTACTGTTCAGTTCACATCAACCTGATGATTTCATGTATAAGAATATAATAACACAAAAAATACCAATATGCCAACAGGACATGTGGAACCACACCCCTCAGATCTAATGAATATTTTTAACACATATAATTTAGAATCAGCCCTAAATATCATAATTCTGCACAAAATTACTACCAGTAAGCATAAAAACAATCCCTTAAATGCAGAAATCAATGCAAATGAGGTTAAGGCTTGCATAAATCAACTTATGCGCAAAATGAGTACAGGCCTTGATGATATCAGTACAACATTCTTTAATGAATTGCTAAAATCAATCAGTCCTGTTATAAAGGTCACTTCTGCAAGCTGTTCAGCAATAGGTTTAAATCAGGCCACTTTCCAAACATATGTACAACTCATCACACCACTTCATAAGAAACGAGACAAAGCTGACCCAAATAACCACCATGAGCAATAGCCTGGGTAAGTTATAATACAAAACTTCAGATAATCTGTTTGTTCTAAAGTCTCTATTTGATAACTATATACATAGTCAGATATATATCTATGCTTGCTACATTGATTTCATAAAAGCCTTTGACAAAGTTGACAGAAATATGTTGCTCAACACAATATACATGGAATTGCTGGTAACCTGTTACTATCCAATATACTCCTTGTACTCAAATGGGAAATACCAGCTACAAATGTCTCAAGGGTTGTCTAATATGTCTGCCTCAAACACTGGTGTCTGATAATGATGCACATTATCACCATCATTCTTTAACATATTTATAAATGATATACATATATATGTACAACCAGAAATACCAGGACTAAAACTGAATAATGTTTAAATTTGTCATTTATTATTTGCTCATAATCTCGTTATTATCAGCTTCACCCCTTAAATTGCAAATGCTACTGATCAATGTATCATGATATTGCATTGTAAATAATCTACAAATTGACTATGACAAATCCAAATAGTTATCTTCGGAAAGAGCAATGAATGCAACAAACACTGTAAATGGTCAGCACAAGGGAAAACATCAGATTCAGCTGACAGGTACTTATATCTTGGAATACAACTTCATGGAAAGTTCAAAAGTTGTATACAAGTGCTCACTAGGAAAGCCACACATGCTTATCACAGGTCTTATCATATGAGGATAGTTTCTCACAAACACAACACCATTCACAATGGTATATTGGTAAAATATTCACAAGAAATAATCTGGAACAGATTAATAAGTCTTGAAATGGTAGTGAACATATGTATCTCAATTACCAAAGTGTATTCAGAGATGAAGTCTATGAAAGTGTAATTCTTGTAAAAGACCATCTTTACTTGAAAAGATCATGTAAAAATGTACATTAGAAGATAGATGCAAGGGTAATTGATAATGATTCTTCACACATTTTTTAAACAGTAGTTCCAAATATCTGGATTTTGTTTACTTTGTTGGTTTGTTTAATTTCAATGTTTTTAGACTTTCCTAAACAAGATTGAGAAATATGAAATCTTACTGACCAAAAAAGAAACTTATTCACTCTCAAATTCATACTTATATTGTCGCGACGTTAAAATAAACAGCCAAACTTTCACTATTTTGTCTGCTTTTCACTTAAACTTTGACTGACTGAAAAAAGGAGATTGGACATTTTCTTTGTTTGACTGACTGAAAAAAAGATACTCAGTGCCCAATTTGTGTTAATTTTATTGAGTATATTTCTGCTTGAGAAACTAATTTTCTTGACAGAACATCTCTGTTCACACACTTTCTTCAAACCATCAATGAGTGGTTTTCTTTCCTGACACCTACATTTATACACAAAGAATTTTGACATCAATAGTAAGAAGTCAAAAACAATACATGACAGTATTTGAGCCACATCCAAATATAACAAGTACAGCAGAGAGCTTCAGATCAAACATATGGCCACATTTCTGAGTCATCTATCCATGGAAGTTATTCCAAAATATATCTACAAATGTACACAGGCAAAATATGTGAATTAAAATTTCTTCACATGAAAAACAAAAAATGCAGAGATTATTGTTTCTTTGTTTTATAGAAGAGGGAGTATATGGAAAGAATTCTTTGCAACAATCTGTATTAGAACCATTTGAGTTTTGTTTCTTGTGTGGCCTGAAAGCATATTTAATAGATTTTGACCCATTCAACATCTGAAACAATCTGATTTTGTCATTTATGCTGAGACTGGACTTGAACCTGTGTCAGTGAAACACAGTTTTTATCCACATGTCGCAGACAGAAGCTTGTAATGCTAAGAGGGACTGATGTAGATTCTTTTTCAATACATAGATCTTTTTTTTAACAAAATTTAAGTGCACTCAGTACACCACAGTATTCCAGACAGCTTGTGGAAATAGAGTATCTTTCTATGAAGTTCTTGTATAACATGAACAGACCATCAGAATTAACAATGTCACATATCTGGGAAATATCTTCATGCAGCCATTTTTCGCAAAGGAAGGCTTTTTCATTCATCTTGATATTTTTGTAAAGGAAATGCTTAAAGAATACTACAGTCACATCATGAAAAGCAGTATCTCAGCCTGTATTTTCAAGGTTATTGAACTTTGAATATTACAGTCTTTCTTCAAATTTGTTGATTAGAGTTTTATCAATGAAATGTGTTTCTGGCTCCCAGGTGCTCTGACTGAGAGAATATCCTTTCCATTTCACCCGATAATGCACCTTTCCCTCCAGGAGTCTTTTGTCTAAAATTTTTTCCTGTCTGTACACACCTGTAACACAATGAGACATGTTAAATATATATGTGATGCACAAATTAGTTCACCAAAATAAAGTACACCAGAAGAAAAATATATAGATAAAGCGAATTCCATGTTAAAAAAAATGTAGTGATGTTACACCTTAATGGTTACAACTATAATTAGTTGCATAGAAATAAAGAGGATGGATGCAAACATGTTTTGCCTTGAGTCCATTTGATTCATGATGAAGCTAGTATTATTCATACAAAGATGCAGATTGCCATCTGAAGTAAGATGTCAATTTGTAATATGTTATTAATTTGTTATCTTGAAATAGTCTAAACCAACTAAGCTTGAAATACAAGGAAGGACATATTTTCAACTTTATATGGCACATGCAGTTTCAAAGAGAAAGGACAACAATAACACTGTTATAAACACAAAGTGGATAATAAGATGGTTCAATGATTTGTAACTTGTGGTCATACCTTGGAGGGTTTTGGTTTTTCCTGAACCTTTCCTTGATCCTGATATCAGCAAAATGAAATATGAATTAATTATTACCCTCAAAGAACAATATTTTGTTCTATCTTATATGGTAACTGGTCGTTAACACTGTATAACTGGAGAAGTTATTAACATTACACAAGTTTCTGTTGTTAACACTCTTATGAGCAAGGATAAATTCAGCGATGAAAACATTGCGTCATTAGTAAATAAGTAATACTAATCAATTTCTGATAAAATATATAACCATTTCATTTTCTGCAATGATTATATTCTGTTCTAGATACAAGTACCTTATTAGAGATATATAGTCTGGTTCATAATTATTGAGAATTTTTCTTCTTACTTTGAGCTATCCTGACACCTCAACCGATTCACTGATACTTAAAACTAAGTAATGGTATAAGGGAGGTAACTCATCTTGGCCTACTGAGTATAGTACAATTAGAGTTACCTCCCCTGAATTTGTAGCAGACGTCATTTTCCTCAGCACTGTCAACAATGTCTGCTGAAGATAAAAGAAGGTTGATTTTTGAGTTGTGTAATCAAGGAATTGATGATGTAAATACATTGGCAGAGAGAACAGGAACTCCTCTTTCTACTGTGTATAGGATTAGGAAGAATTTTAAAGAGGGAAAGGATTTTGGGCACCAGAAAGGAGCAGGGAGACCCAGAAAATTGGACTTCTCAGATCGCGTCCGGCTGGGAATTTTAGCGTCTAAAAAGCAAAGGGCAAGCATCTCCAACATCAGGTATGAAATGATAGAAAGGGGATCAACAGTTGTATCGAAGTCTACAGTTAGAAGAAATTTGATTGATCTTGGATGGGAGAAAAAGACTGGAATTCCTTCTCCTCTCATGAAACAAGAACATAAAGACAGGCGTGTTGAGTGGTGTTTGGCACATGAAAACTTTGACTGGGAAAATGTGATTTTTACTGATGAAAGCTCAATATGGGTATATCCCAATAATGTGAAAATATGGACAAAGTCTGCGTCAGCACCGTTGTATCAACGACCTAAATACAGCCCAAAGGTTCATGTATGGGGAGGCATATCCTTATTAGGAACGACCCCGCTGTGTGTGTTTGAGGGAAATCTGACAAGTCAACGCTACACTAACATATTAGATAATTTTCTCCTTCCAAGTGCACATGTGTTTTATGGAAATGACTGGATTTTGCAGCAAGATAATGATCCTAAACACACCGCAAAACATGCCAAGCAGTGGTTTCAGGAGAAAAATGTGACTGCATTACCATTTCCTGCATATAGTCCTGACTTAAATCCCACTGAGAACATTTGGGGGATGATGAAGGAATGTGTGAATCAAAAGGGGTTGACAAAAATTGAAGACATGAAGAGAGAAGTGGTCCGATACTGGGACAGCATAACTCATGAGACACTAACCTCTCTGATAGGAAGTATGCCTACCCGTCTTAGACTGTGCCGTGAAGCTCAAGGAGACTTGATAAAATATTAAATTGTTACCTACACAACATGAAAACGTCAGTTCACTTTCACAATACATTCAATTTTATCTGGTTTGTTCTCGTTTAATAATATGAGATGCTTTAGCTATTCTCAATAATTTTGAACCATACTGTATCTACATGGTAGTTAGGACCATACCTTTTAGTTTTCTTCTTTTGACCAGAGGTTCTGGAATTTAGAAAGGATATAAAAACAAAGTTTTAAAAATAATTACCATGCCATAAACTTTAGTTAACACTCTGCTGATGTGAACCTCAATTGTTATTTTTTAAAAATATCACTGATTAGCTCACCCACAACTTCCTCAGTAATGAGGGAATGTCCACCACTTGCTAGTTCTTGTAACACTTAAAAAGAAATAGTATAACATAGCAGTCACCTTCAAACCAGGCAGAAAATTTGGAATTGTAAAATCAAGAGGATCATTCAAATATGTCTTACATGCAACTATACATAATTGATACTCACTTTCATATGTCACTGGTATAAGTTACAAAATTCATGAAAGCAAATAGAAATCATTTCAAGCTTATTCTGTAACTTCAACAGAGCAGTAAATTATTTAGCACCTTAAAATGAATGTTAGTATTTTAACTCTGAGTGTCCTAATTTGTGGTACATATGTTATTTGGAAAAAGACAGGTTGCATCATGGTTACAAAAGAGAAGTTCTTAATTTGATGTTATTCCAAGGTTTTGTCAACGATCGATAAAATAAATAACTTACGGACATTTACTGATGGTTGTGTTATTGACACTGTTGGAGCACATTTTGACACTAGTGGTGCAGGTTCTGACACTGTTGGTGTAGGTTCTGACACTGTTGGTGCAGGTTCTGACACTGTTGATGTAGGTTCTGAAACTGTTGGTGTAGGTAAAGATGTGGGTACTAATAGTGAGAAAATATGTATGAGTCATTACAAACAAACAGTAACTTATGAAGTTCTCAGGTTAACTAGTCTCTAAACACCTGTCCTAATTTTCGGTACACTTGAAATGGGCCTTGTGTTAAGGTTAGATATCAAAACTGTTTTACCATCACTTAACATAATTGAAACATTTAACACTTATTCATGACATATGAAATGCAAGGCTCTTTGTTTTATGGCATATAAGCCAGATAGGTGTTAAGTTCAAATTGCATGTGGTCAATGATTAAAGCTGTATACTACATACTGTCATTAGAGGACAGGCAGGCAGACACAGGCGTCAATAAACCAGACATCAAGTTTAGTCTGTGACACAGGCTGCTTATTATTGTTTTTTTGTATGTATTATTTATTTGTTTGTGTACACAAGCCACATTATACTTCTGGTCCTTCCTTTATATGTCAAGCCCTGCGAACCTATTCACTGCGCATGTGCTATGAGCACAGCATAGCATAGCTGTTGAAACCACTTTTCACTCCAGTACTGTGGTGAAAATAGTGAATCAGTTGAACCTCAATTTTTGCGGTTCATTTTTCATTGTACTATTTTTCAGCTTAATAAGTTGGATTTGCGTTTTGAGTTGTGTTTGCATTAAGATTCATACAGTGAAAACTTCATACAAAAGTGAAAATGAGTTCTGAAGTAACAGTGAAAAAATATTCTGATCACAAATGCATATATGCTTTGTCAAACTTATCTAAACTTCGTAAAAACGGAGTTTGAATACATATACATTACTCTAGCAGATGTGTAACCACAGGAATGATACGGGTTACTTAAAACAATGAAACTGAAACAAATCATCATGTGACAATCACGTCATTAATCAATCTGATTGGCTAATACAAACTAACAAATTACCCTCCAGTAATGGGACCGCTCCTGCAAAAATATACAGAGAAACCACAAAGCAACATGTTCTTTCATTTCATTTGTTTCAAGCAGTCAGGAAGATATACCATAAGGTTGAATTTTCAATGACATATCTCTGTAGAGTTAAAGTAATCCATTAATCAGTTGGTAGATGACCAGATGGTGGCCACATGAATACATGCAAAACACAAAACTGTAATGCAGGTCCTATATTGAAGTTTATGTAAATACAACAAGTGAATATATTTATACATATACTTTCACTTGTGTTACATAAAGATTGATACAGCAGTGTTCAAGCAGTGCGATTTGAGCATTCAAGTCATCACCTGACAAACCCTTTACTGATGTTATATCTGTGAGTGATAAGCTGGATAAGAACATGTTTCTCTGGCACTAACTGATCGAGGTATTACAAAAAATGCAAAGAAATGTAAGCATATGTTAATAAATAATAAACAAAGCATAAATAACAACAATACAGTATAAAGTAGAGACAAACAGATATTTCAGGCATATCATTTAGGTTGAGTGAGTGAGTGAGTGAGTGAGTGAGTTTAGTTTATACTGCACTCAGCATTATTACAGTTATATGGGGGCAGTTTGTACATAATGGAGTCTAGACCAGAAAACGCATCAATCAACAGCATATGCATCGATCTGTGCAACTGGTCAACCAAGTCAGCAGGGCCCATTAGTCACGTCTTACGACAAGCATGGGTTACTGAAGACCATTTCTAAACAGGACCTTCATGGGTCTCCTTATAATAGACAGGTGCTAATATCTGTTTGGCAATGCCAACACACATCTTTGATTCATGTCTAACACTTACCAACATGATTCAGTTGGGTGTCAAACTGTATTACCACAAGTCTTTGAACAGCAGTTAGAAGAGATTGTTCATCATCAAGTTGTCAATGGCAGATATCTTCAGTGATATAATGGTTAGACCTTGGGAAAGAGAAATAAAACAAAATACACATACAGTTCAGGTTTTCAGTAAAAACTCGACATGTGACAGCCCTAAGTATGTTTACACAGTTAATGCAACTATCAGGCTCCTTCACTCTACACTTTAGAACATGCCATATATGTAATTGGTGTTCGTGGATGACTCTTCTGGCAGGAAATCAACAAAATGTTTAAATGACAAATTCTATCAAACTTCATAGGCAGAATTTGTTTTTCCAAATAAAATAACTATGTGATAAACTCAATTGCAAACCATACTAAAACTGTGTTAGTACAAACTTTCAAGGAACAAATTGTAGTTTATTTTTGCACCCGCCTCGAGGTTGGCAGCTTAGAAAATAAGAATAGGCATTAGGGCCAGCCACATATTTGGGCGAGTGGCTTGGCTTGCTGATATCCCTTCTTCTGTCCCTGGCCCTTCGGTTTCCAATCTAAATCTGGAATTTATTAGAATGATTGTTTAATTAATAATATTTAGTAAAGAAATATTTTTGGATGTTGCTCGTTGACAGATATGTTTGAACTGACCTAAAACCATAAATGATGGCCATAAATATGGCGGAAATATTTACATTGATTATGCAAAAAATTTGCACAACAGGGAAAAAACATTTATGGGATACTGAACCCAACATGTGGCAAAAGATCAAACTGTTGAATTAGTTATACATAATAATTGCAAAATAGGAAAATAACATTTATGTGATAATACACAAACAAATATGGAAAAATATATAATTATATATACTATTATTACCTAAATGTATTCATTAAACCTTAATGAGGAGAAAAAACTTCACACTTTGTAATGTAAAACAAAAGGTTGGATAGATGTTTTCAGAACTTTTGAAAATGTACAACTGGACACAAACAAATGGATAGGTTTGAATAAAAAAAAGTATGCCTAACAAATAATGATTAACAGATACCTGTAACAGGGTGTGGAGTCATCCTACATAAGACATCCTTACCTTACCTTGTCAGCTTCTTGACAGGGTTAACCTCTTTAGTCATGTGTACAAGGTGTCCAAGTTTGGAAAGGAAGGTCAGAGGTTCGACTTGGAAATTTTGTGGCCCATAAACATTATGTGAACCCAAACAGTAGTTGGATAAAGCTTTTTGAGAAAGTGGGGTTGCACACTCTTGAGACACGTGGGAGTGCACATTTTATTTTCACCAGTTTTCAATGGCCACTTAATAAACTTTCAGGACAAAATGGGAGTTGCACAACAATGCATCCCCCTTTCTCCTCCTACCTCTACAGACCTGTGAAGGTCCTGGGGTAGAATAGGCCTTCAGCAACCCATGCTTGCCATAAAAGGTGACTATACTTGTCGTAAGAGGCGACTAACGGGATCGGGTGGTCAGACTAGCTGACTTGGTTGACAGATGTCATCGGTTCCCAAGTGCACAGATCGATGCTCATGTTGTTGATCACTGGATTGTCTGGTCCAGACTCGATTATTTACAGACCACCGCCATATAGCTGGAATATTGCTGAGTGCGGCGTAAAACTAAACTCACTCACTCACTCTTACCTCTACACCCCCCATCCCCACCCTATGCCAACTACATGCATACAGTATACTTGCTTTAATTGTGTATTCAGACAGTCCTGTCTGAAGACTTAGTTCTTGGAACCACTTGTTACATTTTTGACCAGCTGAAGTTAGGCCCTTAGCAAAAGCTGTTTCTAGGACAGAAAGCTGCTCTTTGGTAAGATCTTTTCTCTGTCGTTTCTGAAATATACGAAAGTGTCCACATGACTGAAACTAAAGCATGACATAATGTAACACTTGGTTAACTTTATTTATTGAATACTAGTATATGGGAGCTACTAACACATGAGTTATTGAAAGCATACAAAGCATCAAAGCACTATTTCCTAATAATGGGTATTTACCATCTAAAAACACAATATGACAACTCGTTTACCACATATGGTAATTATTCAATTGTGTTATGACAATACTTCTTTTTCATCACTTTATCAAGATTTAGGAATTATGGTATAATGTCACCATGTCAGCAAACACTGAGAACAATCTGAAATAGTGGTGTAAAGTCTACAGTGAAGACCAACAGAACATTTCCTCTGATAATACTTTAATGCACCCAGAGTAATTTCACGTTATCAAAAGAATGTTATATCAGTATATGAAATGTGACAGTGGTTCATTATTTTCATATACTATAAAATTGCTTTTTCAGGATT
Organism: Haliotis asinina; assembly: GCF_037392515.1. Taxonomy (NCBI): domain Eukaryota; kingdom Metazoa; phylum Mollusca; class Gastropoda; order Lepetellida; family Haliotidae; genus Haliotis; species Haliotis asinina. Next base: position 10,372,058 of record NC_090295.1, on the reverse strand, counting down.
AAAAAATGTACTTCGATGTCTCACAAACTTACAAGAGTGGCTTAAAATATGGATAATACCCACATGTATGGTGAGTAAACCTCACACATAAAAATTAAAAGAAAATGTTTATGTTGAATTGCACCAAACTACAGAACAACAGGAAACCATTAACAAAGATATATAGTGATTATAGATAAGTACCCCAAAAAGTAACCAATATTCTTATTTCAACATGCATGATTTCTTCAATCATTTCTACAAATATATTTGTTTTTTGGGTCATATTGATTTCCAAGATAATGATTCAAAGCACTTTTGATATTTGTAATATATTATTTTATTGACATAAGATATGTACATATGTTACTGGCATGAACAAAAATGTCATTGGTTAAAGCTACTACACATCAGTGTTTCAGATACAGAATTCTTGTAGTGTGTGAAAAATGTGTGTGTGTGTTTCATTAATAATCAAAAGCAGAGGAAAAGAGGAAAAGGAGCTCACCTCAGTAGTGATGTCCATATTAACCAGTAAAAAGAAAATCAACATAAAGTGGGTTAGAATATGTTAAGTTTCACGAGAGGGAGGGTGAGGGTGGTTAATGGGCTTAATTTTCCACCCAAACAATATGGAGTTACTAAAGTAGCAAACACCTCCATGCTATTTATACCACCATTATACCACAAGATGACTGTTATCGAGGCCTTTTTTTTCACCATTAGCTATGTTTTTATTTACATTCTTTTAAAGTTGTCACTAAATTCCTGTTGTTTGAATACAACTAAAATAATAAATAGAAAACTTGTGCCTTTGTTTTAGATATGGAGAGAATGCAGCGTTATGTTTGTCAAATCAAAAATTGCCTCATTTTATGTTTTTTCTGACACTATAGACACATTCATCGTTATCTTTCTTGTGCCATGAAAAGATTATGTAAAACGTTAGTTTTGTGGCGAATTTAACGCCATAGTTATCTCCCTCTTTTAAAAACCTTGTCATAGGAAGTGCACGTTCTGTTTATTTATAGCTTGTGTATGGTATACCATTTCCTTAAGCCATAATATACCCTCAAAACTATCCATTGAGGATATGGGTTTAGAGTAGATGCATGTTACAGTTTTGACAGCCCTACGCGGCGTGATTAGGCTTGAGGTCCGTGGCATCTTCGTGATATGTGATTGTGGGTGTGTTGGTGTGTGACCCCGACTGGACGATACGTTTTTAAAAAAATACAATTCACTTGTTTCTCTGGTCTGAGCTTCATTTAGCTATGTAACTGGAATATTGGCGAACAGCATCTGAAGCCCCCTTGACACAAAAGTGGTTTTTTTTCACAGTACCGAGAAATGGTGGGCAAGGGAGATAACTTTTTGCGACCATCGCGTAGCGCCGATAATAGAAACATACACGACATGTGTCCTCGATACACGTACAAATGTGAATTGTGCTGATAGATATAGAACGAGTTGTTCAGGCACTAATTCGAATGATTACATCTAATTCGAATGATACATACAGATTTACCAACAGATGTAATCAAATTTAAGTAGATAAGTTGTTAAAGTCTATTAGGGCAAAAATGGAGACAACTGTACCTCAGCGGTGACGCAAAGAATCAAAATATGCCTGGCTTTCATTTATAGCGATGTCAGCAAGTGATTTTATATTCGTACCCTACTAGAGTATATGTGATCTTTAATAACGGGACAGGTAGTCGACTGAGCCTTTTGGCAACCGAGGGTGCATTGACACCCGATCCAGGAAATATTACCTACTACTAGCAGATCTTTTTTAGCGTCTGTTAACTGCTAATAGCAGTTACAAAGGCAGCCTTTCCGCGGCTAGAGTGCAGTTTACCGGGCGCGCGACCCGGGACTGCTGAGCGTTCGCTAATGAACGCGCTATAGCTATAGCTACTGAACTGTCTCACTTTACCGCGCTGATGTATCCTTAGGGTTAGGGACCCCCCTTCTAGATCCTTAGGGTTAGGGATCCCCGCTTCTAGATCCTTAGGGTTAGGGTCCCCCGCTTCTAGATCCTTAGGGTTAGGGACACCCCCCTTCTAGATCCTTAGGGTTAGGGATCCCCCCTTCTAGGTCCTTAGGGTTAGGGACCCCCCTTCTAGATCTTTAGGGTTAGGGACCCCCCTTCTAGATCTTTAGGGTTAGGGACCCCCCCTTCTAGATCCTTAGGGTTAGTGAGTAAAGGTTAGGGTTGGCAAACCTTAGATGCGATTATATCCATCCACGAATCGAAAGTCAAACGATAAACGTCATCATATATCATAGCTTCGCTGGATTGGCTGCACAACATCTTGAAAACAATGCCTAGGTGTGGCTTCTCGCTTTGATGAATGGGTAGGCGGGGCCTAGCTCTGCGCATGCGCAGTAAATGAAAACAAACCATAATAACTTGTTTTCATTCACTGCGCATGCGCAGAGCTAGTGGGGTAATGACCCGTTAAACGAGCACTAACAAACTGTGATCGCACCGGTGGTCCCGAGGTAGCGTGTCCGCTAATCAGTCTAATTAGAATCCCACGACCCCTGCTGAGAGCGTTCGAGCCCCGCCAGCACAGTCCTTTAACTTCCTGGCTTGATCTTTCACCATGCGTTACAAATCATTTACGCAGATCACGTGGTCACGTTTCAAATCGTTGCGACAGAGGTAACGGAAAATTAATTTCAGAGAAAATGTCTACCGCACGCGACATATAAATATCACCACATTAGAATTACAGTTTTAACAAGGGTTTCTGATAAGAAGTTGTTGTTGAGACTGACTCTGTTGAATTTATCATAATCACTGGTTGTATCACACTCACAGCCCGTTAGTGTTCGTCGTACAAGGTATTCATTTGCACGCATATTACATTGGTATGGGTGGTCCGAGCGTGTGATATGTAGTCAGGCTCTTGATATGAGGTCGCTCCGTTCGTAACTGTGGATTTCATGTAACAATGATGGGCTACATGTTACACTGACACTTCTCCCGTACTTGGCTACACTTGTTGTGGAACTTGCCGAGTACGGCTGACTCCTTCACATGATACATTGACCACCTTTTTCAGAGGTTGGTACTGTGTTAGTTCTGATGTCAGAATATGTAATGTTGTCGGTTTGATATCTTGAATATATTGCTGAAAGCGAATTCTCTTCTCAATTCAAACATTTCGTATATACAAAGCAACATACAATACATTTCATAGTCTGGATTAGCCCGGTTCCTCAGCTTCATCTCCATGTTTCCTGGTTTCACCAAAATGTAAATAATTCTTCCATGTTACTCCGAATCTTCAGTCCCTACTACCTGACTGTTGCGTATATAATTAACGTTTTGTGTTTTAAAGGTACGAGCGCACGCTCACGCACATTTAATATACCAAGTTCACACCGTAGGCATTGCACAATTCATGTGCCAAGTTCACGCTGTTCGGCATTGCACAATTAATGTGCCAAGTTCACACTGTTGGGCATTGCTTCAGCCGTTAACAGTTACTGAAAGACCATACAACATCCCTTTTCACAAAAAGAAAAGAAACGACTTTGAAGACAGTCGCTACTGGTATATTATCAAAGAGTTAAAGTTAGATTGTTTGGAGCTATTAATATTATTTAGGACGTTTGTGTACAAATTCACAATTTACAGGAAGCAGTGCAGGCGCAGTGCAAATTCTGTTGGTGATATTCTGATTTTTCAAGAAATACAACACTCTAAACATCTGAGCTCAGAATCGTATGCTCGATCACTTGAAAGGCTTGTCGACTAAGACATTACGAAAATCCCATTAAATGGACAGTTGTTTAAAACTGCTGCATCATGTCAATACTTGGGTGTTCACTTCTCTTCCACAGGGTCATCGTATATTACACAGAAAACTTTGGCTGACCAAATCACGGAAGGTGTTGAATATTCACATCAACTGCAACGTGCAGTAAACTTGGACAAAGTACTGTGACTACGTGTCCCAGTCCACCCAGCTGTGATTAGGCACCTCGTCAGGCTTGGAGTGAGTGAGTGAGTTTAGTTTTACGCCGCACTCAGCAATATTACAGCTATATGGCGGCGGTCTGTAAATAATCGAGTCTGGACCAGACAATCCAGTGATCAACAACATGAGCATCGATCTGCGCAATTGGGAACCGATGACATGCGTCAACCAAGTCAGCGAGCCTGACCACCCGATCCCCTTAGTCGCCTCTTACGACAAGCTGAGTCGCCTTTTATAGCAAGCATGGGTTGCTGAGGGCCTATTCTACCCCGGGACCTTCACGGGTCCGTCAGGCTTGGAAAGCCACCCAGAGTTGTATGATCCCCAAATACAAACTGAAAAATTAAAAGAAGTTGTCTTACAGAAATCCATGTGAACCATTGTAGTGTATCTTGTTTTTGCAAAATTAATGTATTTTATCATGATAATATAAGAATGGAAGAATATATTTATGTGCCTTTTTGTACTTTTAGATCTGGCTGTACGATGCATCAAACTCTCGGCGAATAGTTGAGCCTCCGATAGCAATTAATCGACAGTAGAAATGAAACATTATCGATGCACCCATAGTACGTGTGACTACTGATATTTCAGTAATGGACTTATTTTAATAGTGCACAATACAGATTCGTTTACTTTGATTTAGAGTTACCTGCTTCCCTGTTACCTTTTGACAAACTTGATTTGGTTTTAAAGTCTCTTGTCAGTTACTGAAAGAGACAGAAACTACTTCATTTTGTTTGTATTTCATGTAAACTACTCATAACCAACACAATCATTCATTTGAGAAATGACTTCAAAAGAGACAATTCAAGGAGAAAAAAAGGTATTGCAATAATTGGTCACAATAGTTTGTCGCAACAGACTATCGCTATGGCAACAGTTTTTTCTCCTCATTAGTCACCCCTATTTTCCGATCTTAGTGATTCTTAGTGTGCAATAAACACGTTTGCATCAGTGCAGTTTGCATTCTCATCAATAAAGGCCGAGAACAGCTGTCACCATGTCCAGCTTTTCAGATGCAGTGAGCTGAGACAATCCTGTTATCGTCACATATGGTCAAGGGTATAAGCGTGTGTCCGACAGCAACAACCATTTTGCAGAGGCCCTGAAGTGTCCACGTGGTACCACCATCAGGCTGTTCCAGCGTTGCAGTCAGACTGGCCACACCCAAGACAGGCCACGATCAGACAGACCACGTGTGACGACACCACAGGAAGACAGGGTACACTTTATCTGCGCAACCGGGTCACCATGGCAACAGAAACGGCGGCAACGGCTCTAGGACATGTCATCAGTCGTGCTACGACGTCTACATGCAGCAGATGTCAGAGCTTGACGTCCTCTGCGTGGGATAGCATTGACCCACGAATTTCGTTGTCGTAGGTTGAGCAAGGACTGTACGTCGCTGACCGGCACGAAATTGACAGCGAGTGCATTTTACATACGAAAGTCACCATGTTCCATACAGTTATTACTGATGGCCAGGAGCGAGTATACTGTTACAAGGGAGAAAGACTAGGGCCAGACTGCGTCCAAGAAGTACATCCTTTGGGAGGAGGCGGTGTGATGGTGTGTGGGGAGGAATTTGTGAGAATAAACGTTCGCGATTGGTAGTAATAAGTGGAAACTTGAACGCTCAGAGATACAGAGATGACATTCTTCTAGCTGTAGCAATGACATTTCTTCGCCAGCAACAACAGGTAACACTTCTGCATCACGACAACGCCAGGCCCCACACAGCGCGAATTGTCCAGAACTTTGCACATTAAACGCTTCGGGAAGGTTTTCCATGCCCAACGCACCCACCTGATATAAACCCCATTGATCACCTGAAGGATCACCTGAATCGCCAAGTGAGAAGACGATCACGACCCCCAGAGAACCGACAAGAGCTTGCAGACGCTCTCAGGAACGAGTGGGATAGGATTCCGAATGACGTCATGCGTCATCGCCGGCTGACGACATTGATGCGACGGTGAGTCTGGATGTGTATTTGCTGCTAGAGGTGGTCACGCCCGTTACCAAGGATATGTATGCCTGACTTGAAATGGTTGAGACATTCCATGATTGACTCTTGTTGTATCTGTGAACTGCGTTATTCTACCCCTCTGTCCATTACGTGACACGTGCTCCTCTTCTGTGATGAGTTTCTCATAGACACTGTTGGTGCATTGTTCCAAATGCTGGCTTCATTAATGTACTGTTACCATGCATATATCTGTCAAAACTTTGTATCGCCCAATTACCATTTTCAAATTCCTGTATTTCTGTGCCTGGCGTTGGTACCGCCAACTTCACCATCTACATAATGAAAGTTCTTCACACTGAATAATTCAGTGGTACGAAACAAACGTACATAAACAAACAAACATAACTACACTAACCATTTCAGACAAAATTTATTGTACACTGTGGTATAAAAAAATATAGTACACAATATAACATTATCACGAAATGAAATTATGATATGGTATAGTGACATGTCCTTGATAAAATATATCTATATGTTGAGCATTTCATTGACATGGGAAAATTTACAGACACATATACATCAGCTTATAAAATGACGTTGATATGACATACTGGCATAACGCGAATAGATGAAAACCGCCTTCCGGGCAAGATCACCCGGGCTGATTGATGACTTCCGTAATAACGAGGGTCATCTGTATGTGCATAGATATGCACCAGAACATGTGTGACACATTGAAATCGTGCTAAAATATTTAGTAACAAAATGCGCAAGGTTCTTATATATCAATAACAGTTGAATAAAAAGCAATATGAATTTTGTACACCCGTTTGTTTCAAGGTAAAGATTAATTAATTACATCAATACATTCTTCCCAAATCAGGAAAGCTCTTCTTAACGATGTGAGAGCAGATAGAAAAAAAACATTTAGGATACAAGTGGCATTTGCTTTAGTTTAACGATAATGCCTAGGCCAACCGCTGTCTTTTCGCGTCTCCATCAGAAAACGGACACCGTTGAAAAAGACAGCTACAGGAAACAATCAGCCTGTCTGTGTGAAAAATAATGCTTGTTTACGTCACAAGGTATTCCTCCCGTTAGCCCCACGGTCTGTGACGTAAGATAGACAGTGTATAAATTGTATTATCGCTCAACTAAAGAAGTCATAACCCAATTGCCGAGGAACAATAAAACATCTAACCCATGAGGGTGGACTGAAATGTCACTTTCAGTATTGCCATTAAACCCACGACACTGTTTCGATACACGAAATCAATCTCTGCTAAAAGCAACGTTAGTTGTACGAATACTGAGGACGCTGTGTAAGTTCATGTCTTTGTGTATATATATCTAAAGATAATGATGAATTGTTATGGTCACTCTGGTAACGTAAACGAAAGCTTCAATAATCTGGATATAACCCCCAAAACAATATTGTGGGTTGCCTCCATGTATGGTCCGATGGACTTCACGGCTGACCAATATTGATAAATCAGGAAGATGTTCTGATAGCATCGAGATTGGCGATGTTTCATTGTGTAAGTGCAGCAATCTAGCTTGGTAGAGATATTTGTAAACATAGACATCAACTTTAGCACGATGATAGTACCTAGTCCTGTATTATTTACATTAGAAAATATACAGTGAATTTAGAATTTGCGAATAACCATTTCCTGGCAACTGTTGGCCAAATCTATTCCGTACTGATTTTATGCCACCTTGCAACAATTTACAAAGTAATGTTTCTTCGGAGTACGGGGTGACAGGTCTTCGAATAGAGGGGCAAGATTTCAGCGAAATAGGAATAACGTTTCTGGGAATTCGAGCGTGTCCTGTTTCCTGACCAGTTTATGACAATACATGTATAGCCGTTTTTAAACAGATTTGAAACTTTTTATGTGAAATGTATATGTTTTAACTCAAGATTTGTCTCAATGACAAGAGGCATTCAAGCTGTTATACTTCAATCTCTGATGGAGATTTATTGGTTCGAGACAAAAGGTTGCAAAAGTTCTGATTAATCAATATTCATTTGTCATTCATTTCTTGTTGTACGCTTCAGGCTTTTTCTACCCGAGGTAAGACATTTTAAAGTGATCAGTTAGGTTTAAGCTTGCAACTAAATAGATTTGCAAATTACTGTTGGTAGTATATGGACGTGTAAAACTAAAGCATCAATACATTTATTTACATCTTGAAAATCCAATATCACTGCTAAAAATCGTCAAAGACCAGTGTGTGGAAATTAACATAATTCGAGATATCCGAGTTTCGAAACAGCAGCACAAAACTGAGAAAAAAATGACCGAGGTTTTACTTCGAGACAAATAAAAGTTCGACACACAAACCGTCGACACAAAAGTGCTTATATTCGGATAAGTCACAGATCGACTTGAATTTCTTTTAAAATTTTACATGTAGACTCGGGATAGGCTACGATATATGTATTCATCACTACAGAATACGCACGTCTTGTACCAAGCGTCTTGCATAAACTGCTCAAACTCCTGAGCCGCACAGGCGTAAACGAGTGGGCCAACTCCAGCAAAATCTAGAGTTACTTCCCGAACCAGAGACATGGCTGGTGCAGTGTTTGCATGCATTTGGGGCTTGGTGCTCTAAGAGGCCCAAAACAATATGTCAACTAAAGAGATCCATGGTTGTTGGTGTTTACTGGGTGAAGGCCGGATTGACGGTTCCTTTCATTGGGTAGTCTTGAGGACGGACTCTGTAATTCTCTCCTCCATCCGCTGGGCCCCATTCGGGTGTTGGAGAAAATATTTTTCGAAGTCGCTGAAAAATATATCATGGTACATTAATCTACGCTGACAACGAGCACGGTTAAAGGTTGAGTGACTGTGTATTGTTTTACGCTTTCAGCAATATTACAGCAACATCACGGTGGGGGACACCTGAAAGGTGATTCACGCACTGTACCCTTGTGGGGAATCGAACCCGTGTCTTCGGCGTGACGAGCAAACGCTGTAACCACTAGTCAAAATCCACGCTGTTGGGGTATGCTGACAATTTTTCTACCAATCAATCATTGTGTCCGCCCAATTCCCATTCATGTAAGTATATACGTCAAGAAACCTGGTCAGATTTTCTTAATGTCGCACATAACAATATTCCAGATATGACGGTCTCTAAGTAACTGATACTGGACCAGACAATCCAGTGACTGACATCATGAGCATCTATGTACACCGTTGTTATACGGTGACATACATCAGTCAAATCTGCGAGTCTTCACAGGTATTACATGAGTGAGTGAGTTTGGTTTAACGCAGCATTTAGCAATATTCCAGCAGGAGACACCATAAAGACGCTTCACATATTGCACAAACGCGAGGAATCGAACCCGAGCTTTCACATGCCCAGCGACCGCATTGACCACTAGGCTACCCCGCCGCACCAGATATTGCATGATTCACTTAACATATACTGACCAACAAAAGAAACGCAACTCTGGGTTTTGTCGAGTGTTTTTTATAGAGGACATGAACATTTACTTTAATGAGATTTCATTTGTTCGAACATTGCTTTTCTTTTGCTGTTCAGTGTAGGATGTGTCACAAATTGGAACCAGATACAAGCGTTAGTGCCTTACCTCGGTCATAGAGCCAGGTGTTTTCAGTAATATATAGAGGAACCATCCGGGAATGGGGATGATGACAACAGCAGCAAGGACCCAGCCTATTATCTGGGCAAACACCGGGAAGGCCATATCATTCGGGTAGGAAGGAGGTTTAAACTTCACCATCCGGTATATGAACATAGCCTGTTGAGAAGAAACATGTTTGTAAATATTGCAATAGTTTCAGTTGTTTAAGTAAAGGGATCCAGTTGGTGCTTTGAAGACAGGCACGAGTGAGTTTGGTTTTTCTCCGCTTTAGCATTATTCCTGGAACATCACGGCGAGGGACACCACAAATGGGCTCCCAACACTGTACACATGGAATCGAACCCGGGTCTTCGGCGTGACGAGCGAGTGCTTTAAGCACAAGGCTATCACATCGCCCCAGTTGAAGGAATAATTGAGTTATGGTATTTTGTGTCAGTCAGCATTTCATATTTTGTTTTGGTGAACTGTTATGAATGATTGAATGCACTTAATGGCCTACAAATAACTGGAACTGAGTCCTTTTATGGCGAGACTGGGAGTTGCAGAAAACCCAAGGTCTCCCATTGTTTCACGTTCAACCAGATAAGGACAGTTAGGGGTTAATATTTGGTATCAGAATATCGTATAAAACAATAACACTGCAATAAGAAATTGTCGGACAGGTCACGGGTTACCATACACTGACAGATTAAAGCATACTGCATTAACAGGTTACCGTACACAGCAGTAACTCACAGATTAAAGCACACTGCAATAACATTTTACCGTACACAGCAGTAACTCACAGATTAAAGCACACGGCAATAATAGGTTACCGTACACAGCAGTAACTCACAGATTAAAGCACACGGCAATAACAGGTTACCGTACACAGCAGTAACTCACAGATTAAAGCACACTGCATTAACAGGTTACCGTACACAAAGTAACAGATTATCGTACCCAGGGTAACGAATTACCGTATACTGATGTAACAGATTCTCCTGATACAACACTAACAGATTACCGTACTTACCCCGATAAGGATTGGTGATGATATAGCCCAACAGAACACCCAGTAAGGCCACACATGGGGTTTACTCCCAAGCATGTATTCGATATCCTTCATGAATCGCATCACGCCTGGAAAACAAATACTGGGAATTATCCCCAAGAAACTGCATTTTATGAAATTTACTACCTTCTCCACGTCGTCGTTGTCGCCATCACCATCGTTATCATGTATATTTTTTACAGTACCTACCATAGACCCACATGACGGCGATACACTCGAAGCATGCCACCACCAAGACTGCGAAGTCGGCGCCGAAGTCGTTCATCAGCGTCACCACGTAGTCGCCTCCCTAAATACGTCAATGTCACATGTGTACATACATGCTTACATACAGCTTGAATTTTAGAGAGCCAGATGTTGATTGAGGAACCCTCTGATAACGTTTGTAATTTGACAAACAAAAATTTCAATTTCATTAACCTGTTTTATATGAATGACCAACGGATCCACACTTCAGCTGGCTTTTTCCTATTAAGTAAATGTATTAGGTGTCTTTCATTTAATCTATCTTGTGGGCTATAAATACTTACGACCACAACATGGTGACGTATGGTGATGCTAAGGTGACGTAAAAGATTTCAAATTTTGACTGTCGTTTATCTACACTGTATTTAAATTTCTGTATCATATAGTTCTTAAAAGTAGTTATGGTGCACTTGATTTATATTATTATTTAACCTGCCATGGCATTTTTCTGGTATTGGAAGATTCTCGTTGTCAAGAAAGTATATAAAATAAAATACCCTTGACCCAACCCATAGAAATGTGTACAACAAATGCATCAGGTACGGCCTAAAAGACTTTGTGTTGTGTTTTCATTGATTTCAACTTGGGTGCCACCAACCGGACAGACACAAGGCAGAGCCAGGAAGTAGCAGCCGACTCCGAGACCGACGCAGAGCCAACTCTTGTACTTCCGGAGATGAGGGAACTCATCTTGGATGCAGGTCAACACCGTCTCCATCAGCCCGAACTGCAACAGAAACATAGCGTCAGGAAGATGAATCAGTAGCCTGGGTTTTTATTTCCCTTCGTACCTAACTACACTTTACTGATGTGGGACGAAATGTTGAAGCGTTTACCACAAATGCACACAGACCTGGGGGTGGTGAGGTAGCCTAGGGGTTAAAGCGTTCGCGCATCATGCCTAAGACCCGGGTTCGGTTTTCCACATGGGTATAATATGTGAAGCCCGCTTCTGATGTCCGCCGCCGTGATATTGCTGGAATATTTGCTGAAAAGCAGCTTGAGTCTAAACTTGTGTCACAGACCTGGGTATCGTTGTACAAAGCAATCTTAACCTTACCATACCTTAACAGGGACTTACTGACATATTGCTAAGGATGGTTTATACAACAGAGACTGTACTTAGTGACATGTTGCTAAGGATGCTTTATAAACCAGGGACTTACTGACATATTGCTAAGGATGTTTTATACAACAGAGACTTACTGACGTATTGCTAAGGTTGATTTATACAACAGGGACTTACTGACATATTGCTAAGGTTGCTCTATACAGCAGGGACCTACTGACGTATTGCTAAGGATGCTCTATACAGCCGGGACTTACTGATGTATTGCTAAAGTTGATGTATACAACAGACATAGTGTTATGGTTGCTTTATACAACATGGACTTACAGACGTATTGCTAAGGTTGCTTTGTATAACAGGGACTTACTGATATATTGCTAAGGTTGCTTTTTACAACAGGGACTTACTGATGTATTGCTAAGGATGCTTTTTACAACAGGGACTAACTGACGTATTGCTAAGGTTGCTTTGAACCTACAGGGACTAACTGACGTATTGCTAAGGTTCCTTTGAACCTACAGGGACTTACTGACGTATTGCTAAGGTTGCTTTATACAACTGGGGACCCGTGAAGGTCCCGGGGTAGAATAGGCCTTCAGCAACCCATGCTTGCCATAAAAGGTGAGTATGCTTGTCGTAAGAGGCGACTAACGGGATCGGGTGGTCAGACTAGCTGACTTGGTTGACACATGTCATCGGTTCCCCTTTGCGCAGATCGATGCTCATGTTGTTGATCACTGGATTGTCTGGTCCAGACTCGATTATTTACAGACCGTCGCCATATAGCTGGAATATTGCTAAGTGCGACGTAAAACTAAACTCACTCACTCACTCACTCACTTATACAACTGGGACTAACTGACGTATTGCTAAGGTTGCTTTGAACCTACAGGGACTTACTGACGTATTGCTAAGGTTGCTTTATACAACGGGGACTAACTGACGTATTGCTAAGGTTCCTTTGTATTTACAGCACCCTCTCTCCCATATGTAAAGGACAACAGTCGATACGAATCAAGGATTCGAACCAGCAGGTGTTGATGAATCACAGATGCTTCAGCAAGTTTATACACCTTCGACTTCATGGCTGGTTGGACGGTGTGATAGCCAGGCGGTTAAAATGCTTGTTCCTCAAGAAAATAGGGTTCGATTCCCCACGCGGAAACAATTTGAAAAGCCTGGTGTCTACCGCCGTGATACTGCCGACATGTTGTTAAAATCGATGTAACACCTTACTCACTCACTCTAACTTCTCTAACAGGAAGACGGAATTTCATTAGCGTCAAAAGTTAACAGAGAATGTCTGCCCCGTCTGTGCATTGAGTGATCATTCTTACATCAAATAATAATCGCCAGTCGTATCAGGCCGAGGATCATATCAATACCGAGAAGCCATTTTGTTGACCCGACCCAAACTGAGATACGAACTCGGGATTGGTCACTCACCTCACTGTCCAGCCCCAGGGTAAACAGCATGAAAAAGAAGATGACTGACCACAGCTGGGGTAAGGGGAAATTGGACAACGCTTCTGGGTAGGCCACGAACGCCAGTCCATAACCTAGACACAAGTATGACGCCATATTCAGTAGGTTACATGGTTAATCTTTCTTTTTAAAAATTAAAAAACACATGTAACTGCTTTAGAAATTACCATACAAGAGTCTGTTTTGTTAGTCGTAGTAGGAATGACGCCGATGTTGGCCTGGTAATTAATTGACGTTGACGTACCTGCTTCAGCGACGTCGGTGACGTTGGCCCCAATGGTTTTGGCCATGCCGCCAAAGGTGGTGAATATAACAAACCCCGCTATAACGCTTGTCACCAAATCCATAACACTAATGAGCAACGCGTCTCTGGAAAGAAAGAAAAACAACTAAGAATGTTTATTACACTGAACACAAGGGAGATAATAACGCTCTCTATAATGACCGAAAACTTATGTTATATGGGAGCAACTCTACGTCAACAGTTATTAATGATGGTTACGACACACATACACTGTACTTGAAATGAAAATGTTCGTGATTGCATTTTATCACTTGTACATTTCAAACATCGATCTTGTCTTATTTTATTGCTTAGAGTGTTCAGAAATAAAACACCAATTTCTGTCTGTCTCAACAAAAGAGCAAATTAGCGACTCAAACCAGCGATCACACCGCGTGGGCTGTGGCTCCTCAATCCACTGTGCCACCATTGTCACAACTTTCAGCAGCAGATTCAATGACATGATTAGTGGTTGGTAATGGTCGTGTCTGGGCCAGCGAAATCAGTGATTGACATAATGAAGAACTCGGAGATAATACAAAGCATCAACCAAGTTAATGCACCTGGCCTATTTTCGCCTCTCACGTTCGCTCGCTACGTCGAACGTCCGGGTTCGTTTCCAACATGGGTTCAATTCAGTGTCTCTCGCCGTAATATTGCTAAGCGGCGTTAGGCCTACTCATTCTCTCTGCCGCTTAGCAGGCATGGTGTTCTTAAGAAGAATAGAAACTTCACCAAGGGGAGATAAGCCATGCATGACCTACTGAACATCAGTGTTACTCTGCATCGTCACAGGTAGGATGTGACAAAGGAGAACAGACAGGTGTAATGGTGTGGATTACAGAAATGTCAGCGTGATACTTACCCATACACGTTGTTTCTGAACTTGTTATAGCTGCCGAACATGAGGATACCACCGAAAGACACCGACAGCGAGAAGAACATCTGCCCCGCAGCGGCAACCCACACCTGGACATACACGGAGTGAGTGAATGTCAATTTGTTTACTTACTGGGGGAAAAGGTGATGCGGTGTTCCATGTTGATCATTTTGACACATCAAAATTATGTCTCATTGTAAAACTGTGATTAAAGGACTGCGATTAGCAGATCCTGGTACCAGGACGCGAAGTAACTCTGTGACATTGCAGAAGACCAGCTACCGTATTCAGTTTTGGAAGCTGTTGTCATTTCTATCCGGAGAGAGGTAGGGTATGGTACTCACCTCTATATCGAGTAGTTTTGACCACTCAGGTATTATGAAGAATCTGACCCCGTCGATAGCACCATCCAACAGCGCTCCTCGCACCAACAGTATGAGCAGAACTATGTAAGGGAAGGTAGCTGTGAAGTATACCACCTGAAATATACAATGTTATACCATATGTCACACATCTTGCTACCGACAGAGGGAATTATGGTTTGGTTTGGTTTGCTAGATGTTTAACGTCGCGCTCAGCAATATTCCAAGTGCATGGTCGAGTCTCTGCACCTGAAAGTCCAATGATCAACAGCATGAGCATCGATCGCAATCGAGACACGATGACATGTGTCAACCTAGTCAGCGAGCCTGGTCATCCGATCTCGTCACACTATTTATATACACACATATGTGACACACGCTATAATGTGTAAAATTCTCGATCTGTAAAAATAGTGATTGAAGATATGAGCATCGATCTAATCCATTAGTCACCAGGTTGACCATTTCATTCTTATTTGGGGGATCTTTGATACCCCCTTCCCTCCGGTAAGAGTTCGTCTTTTACAACCTAAGCTTTCAGTAACAGACGATGTGATGGCCTAGCTCCCCAATCTCTAAAGTATACGCCATGGAGTACCATACGCCGATGCTCGTGACGTATGTTCTCTTTACAGACCCAACCGCATGCTGATATTGATGTGGATATTTTCAGGGTGATCCTTGTTATGTACACACCCCGGATCATTGACAATAGACAGCGACCATGGTGGTCCCTCGATACCCTGTTAACTGTTACAAGAAATGTGTGTTGGAAGCTCGAATGGAGATCATTTTTTATTTCAAATAATCTGTATGATAATGTCAGACGTGGCCTTACTTTGCCTGAAGACTTAACGCCTTTAATGAGACACAGTACAACTACAATCCATGACAACAGGAGACATAGCGACAGCTTCCATAATGGCGCGCCCATGTTCTCGGGTTCCAACCCAGCGGACTTTTGAATGACCTCCTCACTGTAAGGAGAAAAAAGTCGTATGATAACAAGACACATATACATGCCATGGCAAGAAACAAATACATCTGATGGGAAGACACAAGTACGTCTGATGACAAGAAACAAGAATGTTTGATGTCAAGAAACACACACATATATATATTTGCAAGTGAAAGAAAGCTCACGAGGAAGCCCAAGTCACATGTAAGGGACACAACTCCCCTTGGCCTGTTCTTCATTCGGGTCTTCTCAAAGCCACATTTGGAGCTATCCGAAACGGGGACAAGTTTCGCTCGCATGACACGACGCAACAATACTGTGGGTCTCGTTATGTTCCTGTTTTGGCTGTGGTGTACCTAATTTCGTTTATCCTAATTACAACACCAGTCTATATTCATGCTTGACATTTACGTAACAGGTTCTGAAGGTACATCGATAACAGACAGTAAAATTATAGTTTTGTTTTTATGACTGGCTTTTCCCGAGGGGTAACCAACGACGGGTAGCGAAATTTGCCGAGTGAATCTGAAATGACTAATCCCTGTTTAAAAGACATTTCCTTCAATTAATAACGTTCATTTGAAGGTTTTACGAATGACGGGCTGCTCCAAATTTAAAGATGTTGCAAAATACACCATTAAAAATAGTGGATAGTCCATTTTGCGAGCGTGTCAAAAGCCAGTGCATGTGAGAAAAAAGTAATATATATCCATACAGATGAAACGAGCCCAAAGCTATGGAATAAATTGTCACAGTTTCCCCCAATTTCTTTTCATTCTCTGTTTCCTCCTTGGCTTCATTATTTGCATTTTATCAATCTTGTAAATCAAATATCCCCTACGTTTTAGGTGTATACCAGACAGTCAGGTACATAAGGAAGACGTTTGGAAGACTTTTTCACATCAACACGTGAGCGAAGAAATGGGTTTCAAATTCTGTGAACACCAACACCGTGGTTAAAGCGTTCGCTCGTCACGCCGAAGGCCTGGGTTCGATTCCCCACATAGAAGTAATGTGTTAAGGCCATACCTGGTGTCCCCCACCATGATATTGCTGGTATTGCTGGTTTATTGCTGGTTTATTGCTGGTATATTGCTGGTATATTGCTGACAGCGGCGTACCTGTGTATCTCTATCAGTTAGTTTCAGTTTGTAATCGATAATAAACATATCACTAAAACAAATTCGGGAAAAAGAAAGTTAAGAAAATATTATCTCTAGCACTTACTTGAAGAAAAACTCAGCTGAAGACTTAGGTAAACCTGTGTAGGTGAGGTTCGTGCAATTCACGGTCAAGAAGTTGTCGATCGTTTCATTCTTCGTGCAGGCACACTCCGACAAAAGCTCATTAAACGTGGCGTTCTCTGTACAGAATGGCGGCGCCTTTCTTCTCTGTTCTACACACCCCAGTTCGATCCATTCCTGGGGACCACAGACAATGAGTGAGTGAGTGAATGAGTGCATATGCTTGTATGGCGCATAGCCCAATACAGCCTGGACCCATATCTCATACCACAGTATAGGCTTTGGGGCAAGATGACGTTCCGCGAAGTGAACCAGGAACCACTCTTTAACCAAACGTTTTATCAAAGCGATGAACACCGTTAATCACTCAGCGAGCGAACACTCCAGCGACTGTGCTAACGTTATACCATATCAGATTACATCAATTATTTAAATAGTTATAATTTAGAATGCTGTAAATGTACATGCAAAACGAATTTTGACGGATATGTAAACAAACAGATAATTGTATATTTAAAATTCGAATTTTTAAGAATAATTTCCTTTTGACTGAAACTGTTGCGCAAATGTAAATAGAAAAAAGTGAAATTAGGTTTGCAAATCCTCATAATGTTACCTTACAGATTGAACATATAAATCTTGAACAGAAAAATCAATTTCAAATCCCTATTGTTAGTTTGTGTTACATGGGAATACGAGCTGTAGATATAACAGTGAAACAAATGCATGTGCGGCACTCCATGAGCGTTAACTGAGACCAAACCGACTCAGTGCGACATTGCCGCCCGGTAATTCGGTTATTTGAAAATCCAGAAGATAATCTTCACCCACCTCTTTACACTTCGTCCACGGCAACACGGCTTGCATAGAGGAGAAGAAGTAGTAGAGTGTGTAGGCCATGATGACGTTGTAGTAGATAGCGACGTCGAGGGAGATGATGACCATAGCGATACCAATACCTGCAATGACACCAGAGCTTAGAGCGGTTTTATATATGGTGACCCGTGAAGCTCTGGGTTAGAACTGGTCTTCAGAAGACCGAGCCTGTCGTAAGAGGCGACTGACGGGATCGGTTGGTCAGACTTACTGACTTGGTTGACACATGTCAACATATCCCAGTTGCGTAAATCGAAGCTCGTGATATTGATCACTTGACTGTCTGTCCCAGACTCGATTATTTTCAGACCGCTTCTATAATGTTGGAATAGTGTTGAGAGCGGCGTAAAACAGCAAAACGAACAATAAAACAAACCAAAGTAAATGGTTCAGGTGAAGTGGTTGGTGATAGGCAAGGCCTTAAGAATTTAGAATTGGGTCGACTGAAGAAGTGACCGTCAATGGTGTAATCCTTTAAACCTACACGTTGAAACGTAAAATCCCCTTTTCCTCTTTCACTCGCACGTGAAACTGATTCTTAATTATAGTATTTTAAGAATAGGAGATTCATAGTGGTTTCAATAGTAGTTCTAGAGGCTTTTTTAAAAAGAGAAGTAATCTTAAGCTATATCCTTGACACCTCTTTACAAAGATGAGTATCTCACCCTTGGCACTGGGGTTCATCTCCCAGACACCTGTTGGTCCTTTCCCGGAGAACTGCCCCATCACAAGTTCCATGAAGTACATAGGCTTCCCTATCAACAGTTGCAGGATCAGGTAGGCGATCAGGAATGCGGCTACAACAAAGAATGGGTTAGTGAGTTAGTTGTGTGTATCGCTTCTTTTGGCAGCATTTGATAGCATAATGTTGGATTAAAGTGAGTGAGTATAGTTCTACGCCGTCTTTAGCAATATTCCTGCAATATCTTGCGGGAGACACCAGAAAGGAGCTTCACACATTGTACCAATGTGGCCAGGTCCTCGTGCATCACACTAGATTTCTCCTCAGATCAATACCCTCGACCACTCTCAAAGGCACGGGTGAATGGGAATGTCCCGATAATCATTTATCAGACTTAAAGGGGTGGTGAAGTAGTGAAGAGGTTAAAGCGGTTGCTCGACCCATAGAACAGCCGGGTTTTCTTGGCATGAAGCCCATTTTTGGTGTTCCTAGGTCTGGAACATTTCTCGCGTGAGTAAGTTAGTGAGTTTAGTTTTACGTTGCATTTCGCAATATTCCAGTAATATCACGGCAGGGGACACCAAAAATGAGCGTTACACATTTTACCCATGGTGAGAATCGAATCCGGGTCTTCGGTGTGACGCGCGAACGTTTTAACCACTAGGCTACCCTACCGGTCCCAAAACATTATTTGAACATCTCTAATAAAACTATGCTCACTCTAAGGCAACAGAAAAGAAATCAGTTGGACTCACCTCCTCCATTTTTGTAAGCCAGGTAGGGGAACCTCCACACGTTGCCCAGCCCCACGGAAAGACCGATACAGGACAGGACAAACTCAGCCTTGTTACCCCACTGACCCCTCTCCTCCTGGTCAGACGTCGTCTGGTTCCGTTCATCGTTGTGACTGAGATAGGCGTCTGCTGATCGTGTGCTCACCTCCTGAAAAAAGAGAGAATCTGTAACTTACAGTTGCCGACATGAATGGGTGGGGCTGGCGGCGAGTGAGTGTTGCGTGATGCCGCAGGCACGATCATACAATCTATATCACAGCTGTTGATAATTGTGTCTGGACCAAGCGAACCAGTGGTGGGCAACGTAAGCAACGACCAACACCGTTGGGGCACATTGACGCTGTTATTCCGGACACTGCGTTGACCGGATAATTACCAAAGAGAAGATGAATATAACCCCCAAAATTAGCTCTTTCGCCAACATGAAAATACACCAATATAGACAAAGTACATGTATCTGCATCGAGTTAATGTGAATTAGACAACCTAAGTAACCTAAAAACCGGTTGGTTAGTCTGTTGTTTTACGCTTCACTCAGCAATATTCCAGCTAAATGACGGCGGTCTGTAAATAATGGCGTCCGGACCAGACAGTCCACTGATCAACAACATGAACAACAATTGTCAGCCATGTCAGCGAGCCTGACCACCCGATCTCCTTAGTCCATGGTGTTTCTATACGCATGGGATGCTGAAGACCGATTCTAACCCCGGATCTTCACGGGTCCCCAAAAACGTGAGATACCAGAGGATTTAGTGTAGTGCATTTTCAGACTGATCAGTAACACCCAAGGAATCTGCAGAATATCTTTGATATGATTCTGATTCACATTGATCAAGAAGATAATTCCACACTCGAGTAGTCTCATTTGTAATGGACTAACCGATCTTTGATGACTTAAACTCTCTTAACGAAATGACTATTTACTCCCACTGGGATTGAAAGGACAAGTGTTCCTCTATTTTCCCCCTTTTCACAAGCTATGCGACGTAAAGCTTGTCAAGAAACATGGGAAAACAAGACGGGAACACTTGTGTTTTCAAGTGACCCCATAATTTTTTCTCTCAGTATATTTTCTGTAATTTGGAAAAGTATATTGTTAACAATTACGAATACTTCAAAGCCATGTCCATTAGTGCATTATTACTACGTGAGAAGTGACCTTTATCATACTAAGAAAGTTTGCGGACTTGATACAGACATTTGCTGTGATGTCTTTGTTGCAGAATTGTCAAATGAGGGAAATTTGCTGAAATATAACAATCGTCCCATCTCGCATTGCTAGTTGTTTTGTAGCCTGGCTGCATATACCAGCAAGGCTATTAAACATGGACACGGATTCACATCAAGCAGGACAACACTGTCATCATAAGCTATTTCTGAAACAGTGGCGTTTTTCAGAGCGGAACGACCCTTTTCCCACCTATGCCATTATAATGTCACCAAATCATCTTGTATTTCAGCTTCGGTGTGTTTAGGGCAGAGATGTCGTTACCTGGCCCCATGTAGGAATAAGGCAATGTATTGTAATCTGCGTTATTTTACAATGAGGCCTCATCCGGACATTATATACTGAACAGAAAAAGAAAAAAATGCAATCTCATTAAAGTAAGCGTTCATGTCTATGTCTTGCATTTAAACACTTGACGGAAAGACACAGTTGGGTTTCTTCTGCTGTTAGGCAGAGTCTGCGGTACTCCTTTATTATACTGAGGTTCAAGTTCGATCCTAGTGTTATTCTACTTGGTGTTTCCTGGCACTGGGGTGCGCAGTTGTCTTATTCTTAAACCAGTATGTCCCTAGCTTCGCCAAGACAGATCGTGGGAAGCAGTGAGATCCCTCTGACAGACCATTTAGTGTGGTACTGACATATTCGTGGTTGTCAAGTACAATACCACAATCATCTGGGTTTTTTGGTCCATGCTCTATATTCGTGTTGTTGACATCAGAGGAGCGGAATTGAGCAATATCACTGATCATCATTGTTTGTTGTTTGATGCTGCACTCAGTCATATACCAACTTTGTGGCGGGGGTCTGTACATAATCGAGTCTGGACTAGGCAATCTAGTGATCAAAAGCATGAACATCGATCCATCTAACTTGGAAGACATGACATATGTCAAATAGGTCAGCGAGCCTAACCACCCAATTCCGCTATTCGCCTCTAGCGACAAGCATGGGTTGCTGAAATTCAACTCTTACCATATAGTCACGGGTTAAACAAAGGAGGTGGTCAAGCAGTAATGCATCGATAAATACTAATCTTACGACACCTGTGATGATCTGGACGACGGTCCCTCCGGCCGTTGTACATCCCCAGCTCGTCGCAGGTGTTTGTGAATTGCCCCCAGCTAATGATTGCGAAGGTTATCGGTGTAATCAGATAGGAAGATATGGTATATTCGGGTTAGTTCGGTGGCGATTTCCGGGTGATTAGTTACACATCAGAAGGATGAAACTTGAAATCGCCGGTAACTGGAGCTGTACTACCCACCACAACGACGCCACTAACGCAGACACAACTATGCAAGGTTTTTAACCGACAAAGGATAATCAGGGAAAGAAACCTTTCAAACTTTCCCAATAGACCACTCGAGTGGTGAATGGGCAATAATTAAATTAATATAAATGGTCCTATCTGTACTTCACCGACCCCAAATAACATTTGTATGTTTACTTAACTGTCAATATAAAAATCACTGGCTACCAGGACCACTACAAACTTATAATTTAGTTGCCCTGGTGAAGTTTTACTAGCCAGTTTCCACAAGACCAGCGTAAATTTCGCCAACTGGGATAATCTGGACGATTTCAGTAGAAGCGTTGTGAACCGGGTTAACGATGTTTGAATGTGTCGTGAAGAAACCATCTCTGAATACCCACGTAGTGAAGCGCTCTCCACGTCTCCATGTCATGTATCGCTATGGGTTAAATCTTGTAGACGTATAATTCGTTGTTAAAGAACATATAAGTCACATTCATAACAAGACTCAGAGAATATTCAGTTCAGCTTATCTACTAAAACGGTGGGAGAGCGTTAAAGATAAAAAGCTATCAAAACTGTATGAATATCTCATACTGTCATGACAGCAGGCGTTAGCACATTATATCACAATCCTTTCGTATCTTTAAGGACAAAAGTACGCAGCTTTTATCAATATCACGGTATGCGACACAATAATTTGGCTTCACGCATTGTACCCACGTAGGGAATCGAACCCAGGTCTTCAGCCAAGCAAGAAAACATTTTAACCACTTGACTGCCCTATCGCCTTTGTTAAGGAAAGAATATCAAAAAGAGGAGTAAAATCCAACTCACGTATTCGATCTTCCAAAACCGTTAATCAGTTGGGAAGCTTGTAGAAGGGGGGCATTAAGTAGGCTACCCTTTCTCATAAACTGCTGACAATTCATACCCATAAACCAAGAAAGGAAAAAGTGACCTTTGCGGACCAAACAGCAGTAATCCCGATATACTCCGATAATGAATGTTATGTCATATGCACATCCTAAATATAACACGTTGCATGGAATGCACGTGCTGCACGTATTCCTTTCATTACTGCCTGCAGAACGTGTCTCGTGTTATCAGTTTATAACACGTGATCAAATTCCAATCTTTCTTTGGGCGGGCCTCTTCAGAAGCCCTGTAGTGAGTGAGGTTAGTTTTACGCCGCACTTAGCAAATACTCCAGCTATATGGTGGCGGTCTGTGAATAATCGAGTCTGGACCAGACAATCCAATGATCAACAACGGGAGCATCGATCTGCGCAATTGGGAACCGATGGCATGTGTCAGCCAGGTCAGCGAGCCTGACCGCCCGATGCCGTTAGTCGCCTCTTACGACAAGCATAGTCACCTTTCATAGCAAACACGGGTTGCTGAAGGCCTATTCTACCCCGAGTCCTTCACGGGTCCCCACTGAAAGACACACCCATGAAAAAACAATATTGAATGAATGAGTGAGTGAGTGAGTGAGTATGGTTCTACGTCACGTTTAGTAATATCCCAACAATATCACAGCGGGGGACACCAGAAATGGGAATCGAACCCTGGTCTAGTGTATGACAAACGAAAGGTTTAACCACTAGTCTACCCCACCGTCCCTATAAAAAGTATATACAACAAAAACAGTTTATAACATACCATGGTCATCTTCTGCCTCATAACGACCGCGTCATACATTAGTTAGTCAGCGAGTAGCGGACGGTAAACTAGGAACAGACTTCACAGACAATCACCACAGTGACAAACATGTGTTTGACAACTCGGAGTCAGTGTTAGGACTGACATACCGTTAATTCCTGTGCCTGCTAACGACTGGCGTTCACATCTTCCGTGTTCTATGCAAATTTCGGTTTATTTTAGTTTACTTTTGTATTCTTTGTTTAACGATTGACCCGGTGTAGTGTTTTGTATTTAGCAAGGGCTTTAGCCGTTTAATTTTGGGTTCAGCTTATAAAGACGTATATTAAGAGGTGGGGTTTTAAGCTATTGATAGAATCTGAAGACACAGAACGTTAATCACTGTTTAATTACAAAAATGATGAATAAAGTTGGGTTATTTGTTTTTTTCAAACAAAGAAAATTTGGAAAATATCCACAACGAAAAAACTAGAATGCAGTTGCCTGGTAAAGTGTATACATTTTAAAACTGGATTTGAAGACGTTTACAGAAATGTTAAGTACTTTTCAAGCCTGGACACAGTCACCGACATGATGACAAAATATGATACAGACGATCTATATCAGGTCCACCATCTCTGAAAACTGTTTCTCACTTATTTAATTTTTGTACCAGCAAACATGGGCAAATAATTTCTTTTCCTCGGTAGTATACTTTCTAAACATATTTACGTTGTTTTGTTTCAATGCACCCGCTGTATACTTTCTCTGGTACGTCAGAGAGTGAGTGATTAGTTTTTACACCGCTCTTGCCAATAATCCAATATCAAGGACGGGGACACCTGAAAAGGGCTCCACTCATTGTACCTATGTGGGGAATCGGACCCGTGACTTCCGTGTGACGAGCGAACGCTTTCACCACTGGGCTACACCATCCTCCCATTTAATATTTCAACTTTCCAAGCCATATCGCATACTCTATCTACGATAAACCAACATAGACCATTGCTAAATTCTACTACGTTGCCTCTGTGGAGAACAAGAGACGGAGTTCTCATTGATATTAATTTATAAATTAAGATCAAGATGAGTAGGGTGGGGTTTGGGGCGGTTCGTCATGGTTAACAAGTGTGAACACTCACTCGCTCTCTCTATCACTTGATTACCCCATCCATCTTCTGGGGTATCTGTGATTAAACTGACTACATATGCTGATGCATCGTGCACGTGTAAGTATATGAAACAATACGTGCATGTAGGTGTAAAGGTTCTGAAAAGTTAACTTACCGGTACAGACTGTTCAAAAGAATAAAAACATGTTTGCTGCATTATGTCTAGACTTACAAGTAGAAAGAATTATTTAAAAATCTGGTTTTGGAACTAGCGCTTGAAGTCATTAAATCATCACACAAAAGCCTGAATATCGCTCACGCTTAACGGTTGTCGTGGATACCCACGGCTACAAATATATTAAACTGACACTCCCATTTTAACATTGGCGCTCGCCGACTGATACTGTCGTGTGAGAAAGCAAAGGTGAGAGAGTGACCGACCGGACAAACCCGCGCAGTCTTGAGTGAGTGAGTGAGTTTTACGTCGGTTTTAGCAATATCCCAGCAATATATCACGGTGAGGGAAACCAGAAATGCGCTTCAGATAGATAACCCTGAAGGGAAAGAACCCGGGTCTTCAGCGTGACGAGCGAACGCTTCAGCCACAAGGGTAATCTGCTGCACCTGTGCAGTGATGACGCACATGGTATGCTTGCATCACGAGGACATGTCCTTATTTCGGGGAAACACATAGATCACTTTCTAAATTTCAATATATGCACTTCAATATGTCAAATTTTGTATTGAAATGCCAAATTTAGCAAATCATAGAGTCTGACCGCACGTTTTCATTCATTCCTCCACTGGGGTGTAAAGATATGCAAGGCATAGAATCTGACCGCACGAAAAATAACAGGGGATTAAGTTTAACCCACAACAATAGAGGCCCCGACAACCTCATAATTACTCATTTCAACAAATGTGCGCTCGTGTGTGTTGCAAGTCGGGTTGGGAAGTGTGTATGCATGTATGTATGTATGTATGTGTGTGTGCGTGCGTGCGTGCGTGCGTGCGTGTAGGAAGGTAGGTAGGTAGGTAGGTACGCACGTACGTATGTATGGTATACAGGTACGGTATGTAATGTATGTAATGTATGTGTGATCCAGTGTCTCATAGGCCAACTGGCCGGGTGCTGTTTTTGATATATGGTAATATGTCTATATACTTTGTACCACAGCACGTTACACTTAAATAAAATAATCTTCTTCTTCTTCTATAAAGTAATGAAATGGTCTAATGTACTGAACCGTAAAATTAAGTAACTATGCTGAGCAGCAAAAGAAACGCAATTTTCGAACAAAATATAATCGCATAAACGCAATCATGAGTTCATCAAAGTTCATGTTTATGTCTTCTATATTAAAACCTGACAAAAAGCTGTTGCATGTGTCAGTTCCAGGAATCTAATTTTACCTCCCAAAAATTAATTACAAAGAAATTATACTCATGCCAACATAGATTTTCCTTTATCCATTGTCCGTATGTTTCAAACATTTCTCCGTCGCGCAAAACCTACGATAGTATTGTGAGTCAGCTATAGTCGGAAACATTGTATATTTGCTACGCATGTTTATGGCATTGTTGCTGCAAAATGTATCAGATTCTTATTTACTGCGCCGTTTGAATGCAGTCCTCCATCTTGATCAGGTTGTCCAAAGTCTGTCTGCTGAGGTCATCGACGCACGACTTTTGTTGGGATGTCTTCACAGAATGTTCCATACTATGATGTTACAAACTGCATGTTGTTGGAAAACTGCATGTTGTTTGAATACTGCATGTTGTTGGAAAACTGCATGTTGTTTGAATACTGCATGTTGTTGGAATATTGGAAAACTGCATGTTGTTGGAAAACTGCATGTTGTTGGAAAACTGCATGTTGTTGGAAAACTGCATGTTGTTTGAATACTGCATGTTGTTGGAAAACCGCATGTTGTTGGAATATTGGAAAACTACATGTTGTTTGAATACTGCATGTTGTTGGAAAACTGCATGTTGTTGGAAAACTGCATGTTGTTGGAATATTGGAAAACTGCATGTTGCTTGAATACTGCATGTTGTTGGAAAACTGCATGTTGCTTGAATACTGCATGCTGTTGGAAAACTGCATGTTGTTGGAATATTGGAAAACTGCATGTTGTTGGAATATTGGAAAACTGCATGTTGCTTGAATACTGCATGCTGTTTGAATACTGCATGTTGTTGGAATATTGGAAAACTGCATGCTGTTGGAAAACTGCATGTTGTTGGAATATTGGAAAACTACATGTTGTTTGAATACTGCATGTTGTTGGAAAACTGCATGTTGTTGGAAAACTGCATGTTGTTGGAAAACTGCATGTTGTTGGAATATTGGAAAACTGCATGCTGTTTGAATACTGCATGTTATTGGAATATTGGAAAACTGCATGCTGTTGGAAAACTGCACGTTGTTGGAATACTGGAAAACTGCATGTTGTTGGAAAACTGCATGTTGTTGGAAAACTGCATGTTGTTTGAATATTGGAAAACTGCATGTTGTTGGAATATTGGAAAACTGCACGTTGTTAGAAAACTGCATGCTGTTGGAAAACTGCATGTTGTTGGAAAACTGCATGTTGTTGGAATATTGGAAAACTACATGTTGCTTGAATGCTGCATGTTGTTTGAATACTGCATGCTGTTTGAATATTGCATGTTGTTGGAATATTGGAAAACTGCATGTTGTTGGAATATTGGAAAACTGCACGTTGTTAGAAAACT
The DNA here is from genome assembly GCF_037392515.1 of Haliotis asinina. Classification (NCBI taxonomy): domain Eukaryota; kingdom Metazoa; phylum Mollusca; class Gastropoda; order Lepetellida; family Haliotidae; genus Haliotis; species Haliotis asinina. Next base: position 10,344,573 of record NC_090295.1, on the reverse strand, counting down.
GCATGCTGTTGGAAAACTGCATGTTGTTGGAAAACTGCATGTTGTTGGAATATTGGAAAACTGCATGTTGCTTGAATACTGCATGTTGTTTGAATACTGCATGCTGTTTGAATACTGCATGCTGTTTGAATATTGCATGTTGTTGGAATATTGGAAAACTGCATGTTGTTGGAATACTGCATGTTGTTGGAATATTGGAAAACTACATGTTGTTTGAATACTGCATGTTGTTGGAAAACTGCATGTTGTTTGAATATTGGAAAACTGCATGTTGTTTGAATACTGCATGCTGTTGGAAAACTGCATGTTGTTGGAATATTGGAAAACTGCATGTTGTTGGAAAACTGCATGTTGTTGGAAAATCGGAAAACTGCATGTTGTTGGAATATTGGAAAACTGCATGTTGTTTGAATACTGCATGCTGTTTGAATACTGCATGCTGTTTGAATATTGCATGTTGTTGGAATATTGGAAAACTGCATGTTGTTGGAAAACTGCATGTTGTTGGAAAATTGGAAAACTGCATGTTGTTGGAATACTGCATGTTGTTGGAAAACGGTCTTTGATAAACTCGTGGGTTTATAGGTTCAGTTTAGATACTATATGATATTATATTATATCATACTATACCTCATTAGCCCACCTCTCCCCATCCCTGCATACCCACCAAACTATACGGCACCCGCCACCCTTAACCACACACAGCAAGATTTTACCTCTCTCCTCATTCTTAATCCACCCCGTATTCTCTGGGACGATGCCACCCACATCCCGTCAATACCCCAAATATTACAAGCCGTCACCGCCCATCCCAACCAGTCACTACCACCATTCCATGGTCGTTTTAATATCTGTCAGAATGTAGGCGTACCAGGATTTCTTATGAGGAAAGAGGTTCATAGTTTTTATTGTCGTTTGAGAGGCACACGGACGCGAGTTGTGTACAATATCTGACACGAATCCCATCTGGGGAATGTGACAACTGGATGGTTGTTATTGTCAAAGATATACCAATACAGCGGCCTAGTAATGAAAGATAGGACCGACCCCTCGTTAACTCCACTATCAGCTCAAAACATTTTGTCACCTTCATAATACATACATTGCTTCCATAGAGAAAGAATGGTGGCGATATTGTTTTTTGAACATATTCCACATTCCCCTCAACGGCATAGATCTTCTCGAGGTAATGACGGTTGCCGTACAAGGCCTTTGAAGGCATAGATCTTTCCGAGTGAATGGCGGTTGCCGAGCAAGACCTTATGTAATACTCAAGCAACAAAACATTGCATTTCAAGGAATAATCAAGCATGGGTACTTTCCAAAACATTTAAAGCTTTAAGTGGCTCTCAGGAAACGATGCATTCAGTATTTTAAGCTAGCAAACACACAGTTACTGGTCATTGTTGAATTGTTTATTCAAAGAGATGTAAATACAAGCGATTGAAGAGCTTTAAAGTTTAACTTGAAAGTGAAATGGTACGCTTTTGAGATTACAGTGGAAGCTGTCTACATCGGCACTGAAGGAAATACTCTGGTTTAGACAATGTGCCGGATCGTAGAGCTGGTGATAAATGTACAAGCCACGGATAGGACTGAGATTTTATGCCGGTGATGACAACATGCCGGATTGGACAGATACCAGTTTTGACAGTTTCCACTGAACTTCGTCTAATCCGTAGTTCATGACAAGCGGAGTATGTGTATCGAGGCAACTATAAGGTCAATAAGAAATGTTTCTGGGGTTTGAAAACGACTTTTAAGGGAACTGGGTTTTGTTTTCAGTCTGATACTAACTTACAACATTCATGATATGATTGCACGTATGTACGCAATGAGAAGACCATCTTAATATTTACATGCGAAGGTAATTACTGATACAATGGAATGTGTCAAATCCGGGCACTTTGTAAAGCGGTTTTCTCCCCAAACTGGACTACTCTCCTGCAAAATTGCTCCTTATCTATACACTATGCGGAATAGATGCATAAATATGTGTTACAATTACTTGCATAAAACTACGCTGAAATCCTTAATTTAGAGTAACGCATGATTTTTTAAAAAATCAGTCAAACAAACAAATAAAATAATTCACAAATGATTGCATTCACAGAGCTTGTCGTACATTACAGATGAAAAGTTCAGTCGCGAAGACCCAAATTTGTTCAAAAACACCCCGTTCAAACTATCAAGATTAAAACATTCATTACTGCCATGTCATATTAAAAATGAAACTTTGGAAAAACTATTTTGCAAATGCATGCCTGAAATGTCTTACCTTCATTTTTCTAAATCAAAACGGAAACACTTTCGGATGAACAACAGTTACAAACGCGCCTCACCGCCTCGCTGGAACACACAAAAATCTGACGAGGTGACAGATCTCATCCACCTGTTTTACCGGTGCAGCCCTTCACGCTCTGTTGGTCCTATTCAGTTCTTGCCCACCTGAAGAGTGCCCGGTCACATCCATAAAAAGCTAACGCGATTTATCGATAATTTCAGCCGTACCCGTCAATTTATATTTTGACGTGTACTCTTGCGTTGTACATGCTCACTTGGAATGTGAGACTTTTCAGAACTGATGCCCAAGGTGTCCCAACATCTCATGAATTATAGGAGACATTTACAGGTTCGGGAGCTTAACTGATAACAAACACGAGTAAAAAACAGCCTGCTAAAAGATTCCCTGAGAATATCAGCGAAATTGCGAATGCGGCGTTTAGCAGTATTCACTCATTCACTGCTAAATAATAAACTTATTCTCCCCTCTTGTTGGAAGGGGAGATGGGATAGCAAAGTGGTTAAACCATTTGCTTGACACGCCCATAGCCCGGGTTCGATTCCCCACATGGGTACAATGTGTGAAGTCCATTTCTGATATCCCCCGCCTTGATATTGCTGGGATATTCTACAAGCGGCGTAAAACTAAACTCACTCTCAATAATCATAGGGGTTTAGTTTTACGCCACACTCAGTAATATTCTAGCTATATGGCGGCTTCTATACAGAGGAGTGCACACAATGCATATACTTATTGCTTTAAACCATGCATAATATATGCATATTAACAATTCATATAAATATTTCGATTTCATTTTCAGTGATGCACAGACATGCAGGAGCATACTTCTCAAGTAAGACATCTCATACTAGTCATATATCGACATGTTAAATGTTACGCAAGTGGAAGTTCTTTCACATTCTAACTAGTCCACATTCAATAGGGGGTAGGGGAAATGTTTGTGGTGCTGAATCGTATTGTCAGCTCGAGGTAATTTATTTCGCGTAGTAAACTGATAACCCGTTCTTTTATGTAGAAAGGACATAAATTTGAATCGCTTGGTATGGCATTGTCAATATGTCCTTATACAGCACAATAAACATAATACAACAATCCGTTTTTAATCATATACTTGTACTTACTAAATGGAATCAACCTTTGCATGTCAAGAGTTGAAGAGAATGTACTCGTACATATGTTAAACATATGTTCAGTTTGGGACTACACCATTTTGGTAAAGTTCTTTAGTTGGGTTGAGTCCCAACGGGAACTAACGTTTAACACCCTCAAGAGTCTAATCGCCAGCACACAAAGTCAGCCGCCTAACCCGCTCAGCCACCGCGACTTCCACAAAAAAAAGGAAGTCGGACAACTGGTAGTCTAGACTGCATACTTTGTGTACCCCTCTGGTAGGTGTGAATTGGCACGGCTCCCACGGCCGAAAGCTATGATTACACGATGCCATTTAGAACGTGGTCAAATGTAGCATGTGTTTATGTCTTTGTAAAGTTCATATTCTAGTACTGTGAAAATATGATAAATCTATCATTATAGCATAACATTCCGCTTTCTTGTAATATTTTGACAATGATAAATGTCTTGCAAATCATTCACCTATTTTATGACGACACAAAACTAATGATCAGATGACACACCCTCATTTGTGCTAAGACCATTGTGTTAAGATCTCATATCTGAAAAGAATCATAGCATTCTTAAACTCAATCATCATCCTTTTATTACCTTAAGGATACAAATATATGCAATGTGTCATAGGGGTATTTAAAAATATATTTAGCAATTATGCAGAGATAAATAATAATTTCATGTTCTCCCACATTATGGTGGAAAGAAATGTACAAAGATTTCGTAACTGCTTTACATTATGAATTTCATCTAGGGCTTACATTTTGTAACATGCATGATTGTTTACAAAAATAATTCTTTAAATACATATTTCTGGGATCAGTAAATTTATTATATTGAAACAAGATAAGATACACATCTCCGATTTGGGAGGGACATTAAATTTTGATGGAAACATTACCGTGCTTTGTTCCTAGTTTACGTTCCAGTACAGAAATATCATGAGATTTATGGACTTATAGACAGCAGCTATCACCTTACTTGGTTTACTATGTCAAATTATTGTCATTTGAGAGTTCTGCAGAGATCCAACCGCGTTATATGTTGACGACACTAAGCACTTTTCTCCAACGCATGTCCATGAATAACACACGCTCGTCACGGTCCACTTGCCCCAGCATATTCCGATCAACCATGACTCATATCAACATGACCCGACAAACATCCAGCCTCGGGCACGTGACTATCGCGTTCACATTAGAGACTTTGTCATTATATAAACAGGATTGTCTGTCACCTGTGCTCGGGCATCTCAGCGTAGGGTGAAGATGTCTGACTTTCATAACGTTTAATATTTATCGCAGTTTGTACGTTTCAGTAGAATATCACATAAACGCCGGGATTGAGCATATGATTTCTGATAAAGGAACGCTGGTCTGTTTGACACAAGGGAAACTTTCACGTAATACCAGAAGCAATTTGTGTGGATTACAGTTTCTTCATTTACATTGCTCCAATTGTGAAAGAATATGTGCCACTCGCTTCAGAAGAGTGAGTGAGTTTCACGCCACTTTTAGCAATAATAAATGATAAATTCCATCAATATCACGACACCAGAGGCTTCTCACATTGTACCCATAAGGAAACCCAGGTATTTGGTGTGACGAGAGAACGCTTTAATCACTAGACTACCCCCCCGCCAAAGACACCCCCCGCCAAAGACACCCCCCCACCGCCAAAGACCCCCACCGCCAAAGAGTCTGTAGAAGCTGGATCAAGGTTGAATTATAATGTTTACCAGAGTAAAACGCATTTCCTATCTGACGGTTATATTTAAGGTTATACCGTCCTATTTCAGCATAACCTGTCTGTGTTGTAATGTTTACAATGGTTTTAATAGCTTGAATACCCAAGGTCATAGAGACTGGGTTAACTTGCCTGGTTACATCACGAAAGGGTTGTCTCCAGGCCCTGATTGATCTTTGACAACACCAGTTTGCCTGGTTTACATAGGTAATGATGCTGATGCTGATGAGAATGGTGGAGATGATGATGGTGATGATGGTGATGATGGTGATGATGGTTATGATGACGGTGACGGTGATGATGAGAATGGTGATGATGATGACGACGATGACGACGACGACGACGATTTTGATGAGAATGGCGGATGTCCTTTATGACAATTTGTACCCGTTTGAACTCATGTACGAGGGTTGGCTGAAAAGTTCTCAGCCTGAGTGGTTTTTTCCCCACCAGGTAGAGACAGGTGTTTGCCACCAATGAGGACAATCATTTAGTGAATCATAGACACAAGAACGACAAACGTACCAATAGTTTTATCTCAACTACAGCTCTTTTGGTAAACCTACCCTCTGAAATCATCAGAAATGGACAAAACTGAATACAGGGCAGTCATCAAGTACTTGCAAAAGAAAGGGATGTCCCCAACACAGATACATGCTGACATGGTCTCCACTCTAGGGGATGATGCTCCTTCATTTTCCACAGTAAAGAAGAGGGCTGCAGAATTTAAGCGTGGCAGACAAAGCCTTGATGATGACTCACGCTCAGGAAGGCCTTCAACAGCAACCACTCCAGAAAACATCACGCGAGTGCTCGATATGTTGATGGATGATCGACGATTGACTACTCGACATATTGCTAGTGTAGTGGGCATCTCTCATGAGAGGGTTGAGCATATTATCACCAACGAATTAGGAATGACGAAAGTTTCTGCAAGATGGGTGCCAAAGCTCTCGACAGAAGAACAGAAACGTGTCAGGTTCCAGACGTCCCTTGACAATTTGCGTCGTTTTGAAGCAGATCCCGATGATTTTGTGGCACGATTTGTAACCATGGATGAGACCTGGATACATCACTTTCAACCAGAAACAAAACTACAGTCAAAACAGTGGAAGCATCCTGATTCACCAGCTCCGAAGAAAGTCTGTTCCTTCAGCTGGAAAGGTGATTGCATCAGTCTTTTGGAATTCCAGGGGTATTCTGCTCATTGATTATCTTGAAAAAGGTCAAACTATCAACGGCAGACACTATGCTGATCTACTGAACCAGTTGCGAGAAGCAATCAAAGCCAAACGACGAGGGATGATCGCTAAAGGTGTCCTCTTCCACCAAGACAATGCGCCTGTTCACAAATCGGTGGTGGCCATGTCAACAATCCGCGATTGTGGCTTTGAACTCATTGACCATCCTCCTTATTCACCTGATTTGGCTCCTTCTGACTTCCACCTGTTCCCCAAAATGAAAAAGGAACTCGCCGGTCGCCATTTTGCAAGTAATGATGACGTCATTTCCGCTGTGACTGATTTTTTTAGGGTAGCTGAAGAAGATTTCTTCCTGATTATTCGGGCCTTGCAGCATCGCTGGCAAAAGTGTGTGAACTTGGAAGGGGACTATGTAGAAAATTAATTAAAAACGTGGACTTTGTAACTTTTTTTCACAGTGAGGCTTAGAACGTTTCAGCCAACCCTCGTACTCGTATTTGGTCTTTGAATCACCACGAAGGTGTGATGAAGGAGTATAGACTCCAAACCGTCGTATTCCTGATGATAAACAGGTTAACATCCATCAGATCCTCTCACTCGCATACTTGTCTTACAAATCCCTTGGGAACCGTGTCCAAGGTCATGATGAAATTAAGCCATGCCACAGCCAGGTATAAATACATAATCTCTATGTAATTGCTGATTGTTGATGGATCAGTTCTCGTGGACAGCGAGACGTAACTGTCAGCCAAGTGAAGTGGCATCTCAAATCTCCGCAGACGATGTGATATTTGGCTGGATCCTTTCATTGCGTTTTTCGCCAAATTTGTGGCTTTGACTCAGCAACAATGCGGTCAAGAATATGTAAAGGGTATCATAGAAAATGATAGCTATTGAATTCTTTGGAATAGACCTAAGTTCAGCTTCATGCACACCCTCTCCAAGAAATCTGACCTTGTCCTTTCGATAATTCAAGTGAAATCATACAGACCGTTGAATTCCCTGTCCATTTGGACACAATCGTGACAGAAATTCTTTTGAAAAAACATTAGAGACAAAGGAGGTCACACTGTCTCCCAGTTTATAGTTGCTAACTTAACACTTCACAAGAAATATTTTATTGCTATATGGCTGAAGCTTTTCCAAAACATACAACCTGCCTCGCTAATATGTGGTCTGTATCAACAATGCCCGTTTGCATGTTTTGGATTTGCATTTTGAATTCAATATGTGACTCACCACTTTCCTTTGACGACACATGTCATGGGTATATTGTGTATTTTGTTTGAAGTTGGTTCATTTGGTTCAGTTTGTTTGAAGTACTTTTCTTCGTCTGTTCATACGCCATACATGAACAGATACGCAAATCGCGATAAGCACTGAAAAAATAAGAAATACGTTGTTGATGGGTTGTTGTCGTAAACTGCTAGAAATAGCCTATTCAGTAAACCAACCCACGATATCTTCCTCGAGTTTAAGAGTTGTTGATCATGTCACGCATGACTCACTGTTCTCACTGAATGCACAGCCTGCGTGGCCTAGTGGGGAGCGGTAGTCTAGTACGGCGCGGTAGGTAGTTTAGACCCCGGTTGCGCATGCGGGAAAGCGTCAACAGACGGTAATTCCGGTGGTCATTGATTCTAGATGATTGGTGGACCCAGGCCAATATTTTGCAGCCTAAACAACATGTTTCCGGTTAGTCATCATGTTTCAGAAGAACAGAAGCACTCAAATTGGTAAGAGTTCCGCCCGTACCCCCATCCTTTGACATTGTAACTTTGTTCCATGGTTGTCCTTCCCCGGTGTAATATCCCAACACTGAAATAAGTTCATTGACGTTTTTTTATACCTGTTCTAGTTCACTGAATATATGTTTATGCAAGTCAGTTTTTAGTTTTGGTTTTTGATGGGGGTGGTTGGTACAGTTGAAACTCTTTTCCTGATACTAATCACAGTGGACTGTCTCGTCTCCGTAGATAACTTGGAAGGACATAAATTGTGGTAAACTGTCATCTACCAGCTCGTCTGCTCGTCTGCTATTCTTGACTCCCATTCTGATAGCAATCGTCTGTTAGTCATATACTGGTTGAGATGTCATCGTGATGTTGTCAGCAATGTCTAGTAGCCATTTGAATTGTACCACTTCGTTTATCCCTGCCTAGTGACAGGAGTTCGACCAGAGTTCAACTTGTTATTTTCAACTTGAAGCACCACACAACCTGCTTTGTTTGTAAACCCCAACCCAGCTTTCCTAAAATGAACGATCTTGTGGATATAATTTTACATTCAGGAATTCCAACAGACTTCAGACATCATCTCCTTGGAACAGAATATGGAACATATTATGACAGAACAGAATATTGTGAACATGCCTCACTGACGTTAAGAATACAGAACATACCCTCTCTGTCTCTCTGTCTCTCTGCTCTACCTCAAGATCTCAGATTATTATCATAATTACCTCAACAGTCAAGGCATGTTTACGGTGCGGTGGGGTAGCCTAGTGGTTAAAGCGTTCGCTCGTAAAGCCGAAGACCCGGGTTTGATTCCCCATATGGGTGTTCTTGCTTCTGGTGTTCTTGCTGCGATATTGCTGGAACATTGCTAAAAGCGGCGTAAAACTAATCTCACTCATCCCAAAGCATGCTCCCATTTCAAGAATTAAACCTCGACTTAGGTTTAGTTAATTGAAAAGAAATGAAAATTCATATCTCTGAGTAGAACAGAACACGGTGTTTGACGTGACGAGAGAACGCTTGCTCCCTTCAAATGTAATAAACTCGGGCAAAGGGGTATCACAAGAAGTAAGTTATACAGTTATTACACGATCATAAAAACGCAGAATGTGAAGTAGTGCAAATATACATGAGATCTAATCACAGCAGCAGGTGGCGTTACGGCTTTCTATGTTCAACTCTGGAGTACTTGGTCATGTTGCCTCCATATCGAACAAATTCATAGTATTTACGTTATCTATTTTCGTTTCAGATATACAACTGTGTATCGCAAAAGTAAATACATGACATATTTTCATGGATAGCAACTTTTTTCATTCTTTATACGACGTTTAAGAGCGAATTCTTGCTCCTTCGTCAAGTGACAGAGTACCCCCAAACCTGATAAAGAAGATGTTATCCATACAACATGTATTCATGTTCGTCCGACTTCTACATGCCTTTCAAGAACTTCATTTTCGGCAAAGTTTCACAATATGTCTTGGGTAATTTTCAAACAAGCAAAGCAACACGTCTTGCGCTAATGACATCATCTAATTTAAAGAACTAACTATATTTTTGACACAATGGGACATTTTTAGACAAGAAATATAGACGTTTACGATTAAGGGTTGCACAATGTAAACGCTGTACTAAAAACTGTAAACAGACAGGAATAGTCGCACTGGTGTCTGTACGGTCATGTGAATTACACACCTCTTGAACTCTTTATCCTTAACTAAACACTGAGCGTTGAAACGTGTGTACAGGACGCGATTAACAACGTTGTTTAAATACATGGTGTTGCTTTGACTATTTGTAAGCCATTGGACTTGTTTGTTTATGTTGATTCTTTCACTGGTTTTCTGACCCTGTTACGGATACACTCTAAACGTATTTACCATCTGGACGCTGTGTCATTAGATTCATCACTGTTGTATTCAGGAGAGTATTTTAAAATTATTTATTACTGCTGTAATATCTCTTTATTATGGGACCCATGAAGGTCCGGGGTAGAATAGGCCTTCAGCAACCCATGCTTGCCACAAAACACGACTATGCTTGTCGTAAAAGGCGAATAACGGGATCGGGTGGTCAGGTTCGCTGACTTGGTCGACACATGTCCTAATTGCGGGTCGCAGATCGATGCTCATGCTGTTGATCACTGGACTGTCTGGGCTAAACTCGATTATTTACACCTGGAATATTGGTGAGTGTGGCGTAAAACTAAACCCATTCACTCACATTAATGACACTCCATTGTTTAACTGGAACATTGTACAAAGAAACACCAAACGTCTGTCATTTATAAACGGTGATATTTGACGGTGGATATAACTTCCTTTCATCAATACCGAAGGGTCATAGGCTTGATATGATGCCAACAAACCTGTTCAGTTTGTGATGTTGTGAAGACCACCATAAGTGTTAGAAGTATGCTTATAAAATTATGTATTTTAGTATGTTCAAATTAAAGTACAATTCTGATGTAGAGCAATGTCAAACCCAGTCCGATTTTTATTGAACAAACACGCCCAAAGTTTATCACAATTGCCAATGAAATTTCTAAATACTGGCTCATTTGGCTCACCCTGTGACACAAATTTGGCATTTTTGACGTCATTCGAATCTGGTGATGGACGGCATGAGCGACTTCACACTAAAAAGACGTCATAGCTATGGATTGTTGACGTCATTGAACCATTGTGGTTTTCTAAGCGGCAGTTCCAATTAGTGTACGTCTCTGAATGGAGTATTAAAAGAAAGGCGCGTGGGGTATATAAAAATTATTATACTTGTTTATTATCCATGTGGCAAAACATAATCAGCGTCATATGTATCACACGTCTTTTCCCTAGCAACCATTGTTTCTGGGTTTCGTCGTCTGTGACGTCATTCAACAATGGAACGTGACGTCAGTTAACAGGGCCTTCCTTCTTGCTCACCGTGCTTATACGAAACTCTTACAAAATTATGTTCACCAAATTTCACACTCGTTTCGTATAGGTTATATGACACACCTGCTCGTGTAATAATCTCTATTATATATCATTTTTATGAATCTATGTATTACTACATCGAATAAAAGAAAAACAAACTCTGACACTTGTTCTATAAGGTCAGTAAGATAAGCCATGCTCTGCATGAACGAGTAAACGTCGCTCCTGCTGCCCTCCACTCAGTTACACACAGGGGATATTTTACACACACACACGTCATTCTGGACTGTCACGTGCAGAGATGTTCAGTGCTCGCTACGTGGTCCGGACCGGCCAGTACAACGTCGCTACACTCAGCATTTCGTAGCGGTGACATGATCTACCCATGTCGAACGCCTTGTCAACGACAATACCTGCACCGAACGGACAAGGCACGCTATAGCGTTAAGAGGTCATTACATGTCCAATGGCCTAATGGCTACATGTCACGGGTCTCGTATTACCGCTCTGTCGCTTTGTGTCGGGAGGGCACCGGTGCGGCAGGATACGCTGTCCATTCGCGAGCAGATGGTATCCTCATTCTATGACGGTGAATGATCAACACAGCGTATGTAATTGTTGACCTCGTACAATGTTTGTAGAAGAGATTTGATCATTGTGGACCATGAGTGGAGTTCACCACGACTGTTAGGGGCGCCGTGAAATGCTACTGGCACCAGGATATAATGGAAGATTAAGGCTCAAATGGACTAAAAAGTAGTGGTAGTGGGGCGGTGAGGTACGTTAAGGTGAGGTACTGTTAAGGCGCCCGCTCGTCCGTAGAAGACCCAGGTTCGATTCCCCACATGGGTACAATATATGAAGTCCATTTCTAGTGTCCCCCGCCATGACATTGCTGGAATATCGCTAAAAGAGGCGTGAAAGGTAGCCAAGTGGTTCACTCGTCACACCTATGAACCGGGTTCGACACCCCATGTGGATGCAGAGTGTGAAGTCCATTGCCGGTGTCCCCGCCGTGATGATATTGCTGGAACGTCATGACGTCATCATGTAATTGATAATCGATATTTAAACTTATCGATCGATATTTCAGAGGATCGTATTGCATGCTAAGGTGAACCCTTACACAGCCACACCGAAACACGCCTCGAAAACAATCAGATTGTATTTTTAAATATACCTTCACTAATTTTGAGCATAACCATTTAAGAAAGAGTAATTGGACCAAACATACCCGCATATAATTACCAGGCTGTGGTACGTTATAAAACAATTCCTTATATTTTATGTCTCTTGGGGACGATATTAGTCACGTGCAGATATCAAACAGCGCTGTAATTTGTTAAAATATTTGGTTATACAAACATAGTTAGTTAAGAGAGTATAATCGTTTGTTATTTGTTCGTTTGTTTAATGTCTACAACATCAGTATTGTTGTGTTTTGCTTGTGTGTTTCAATGCCGACAAAAGAATCTCTATTTTGTTGAACATTTACAAACGATGACGTCATTATACTATGACTACAAAGATAGAAAAATCGACGTCATTCTCGTTATAGCAGCGTTTAAAGAAGTATATACCATCCCTGAATTAAATTCCGCATCTGGAGCATTCAAAGCATTGCCCAAGGCTAGTGTCAGGTCAGCACAGACAGGACAGGACTTAAGTGACCGATGTACGTGCCATCAGCTGATGCATGTGTTTATTTCAGTTTATAAAAACACCCTCGTTGTCTGTAGGTTGTTTCTTTTCCTTCGTGGATGAGTGGACGAGAGAATTAGTGGATGAAGGAATGGGTGAGTGAGTGGAAAGGCTGAGTGAATGAGTGAACGAGAGAGTGAGTGGATGGGTAAATGAATGGCTGAGTGAGTGGAAAGGATGAGTCAATAAGTGAGTGAGTGAATGAATGATGGGGTGGACGAGTGAATGAACAAGTGAATGAATGAGTGAATGGAGTGAGTGAGTTAAAATTTAAGGTCATTTTGGCGATATTTCAGCCATATCGTGACTAAGAATGAATGGATGAGTGAATGAATGGATGAGTGAATAAGTGAGTGAATGAATGAATGGATGAGTGAGTGAGTGGATGAGTGAATGAGAGGATGAGTGAGTGAGAAGATGAGTGAGTGAGAGTGAATAAATGTTTATAGTTCTAGTCAGCTCTCACTTATATATAAACACATCACGGTAAAGAATTAGGTGATTCTAACGATTCTTGGATCCGTGTTGAGTTTTGAGAGATTGAGGGTCTAGATGCCAAAAGGTTGGTTGACATTTAGATATCGTCACGAACGCTGTTCGCGTAAACATCATATAGGTATGTGATTGTGAGTGAGTGAGTGGTTTTAGGCCGCTTTTAGCAATATTCAAACAATATCATGACGGGCTTCACACACTGTGTCCATAAAGAATTCGAACCAGTCTTCGGCGTGACGAGCGAACGCTTTAACCACTGGGCTGTGCCACCGCCCCATATGGCAGAGACACTGTGGACCTTGTCCAAAAACGTTTTATGCTTTGTCGAAACCCCTGGTCAAATGGGACGGGTGGTACTTTGCTAAAAAGCATGCAAGTGGAATTCAGGGCGACAGCGTATAGCAAAAGTAAACACCATCTTTAGTCTAGGTGAGTATACCAGACGTAAACACCATCTTTAGTCTAGGTGAGTATACCAGACGTAAACACCATCTTTAGTCTAGGTGAGTATACCAGACGTAAACACTATCTTTAGTCCAGCTACGTATACCAAGATTAAAAATAATGTTAAGTCCAGGTGACTTTACCAGAAGTAAACATTATCTTTAGTTCAGATAAGTATACCTTAAGTGAACAGCATGTTTAGTCCAGGTGAGTATATCGGAAGTAAACATGATCTTTCATCCATGTGAGAATACCAGAAATATACCCGATACAATGATATTTTTCATTACAGAGATACCTGTCCTTCACCTCAGTACATGACAAGAGCTGTCTCTATGCACCTGTAAGTGTGCTTTCTGTATCCTACCTCAATGCGTTATAGTTGTATTGGAAGTTACATACGCACGCTATTTGTTGATTCAGCTCACTTTCAATGTATTTACTGTTTCCATCCCAAACATGCGAACAGTAAAGGGGTCCCGTACAACCAGGCTTAACCATATTATACACAACAGCTGGAATGCTAATATTAGCCAAGCATTTAAGACGAATTCAACGAACCACTTGTGACATGAAGCACCGTGGGCTGCCAGACATAGGACACCCGGTAAACTACAACCACAAGACAATGACCTGCACAATGTAAAAATTCCACAACACAACGTCCGTCACTAATCGCCTCTTTCGTAACCTGCAGGGAACAAATGGGGTTGTCCTGATTGGATAGCAACACTTCCAAGACTCTCTCAGGTGTTAACGACAAAACTTTCTATTGTCAACGCTTTGGAAAAAGGTAACACGAATATCTGGATCGGAAGCTGCCATGCAGACTATTTGGGTCTTGCTTCCATACACACTCGTGTCATACTTAGCATAATTATGATGTTTGCTTTGGCACACTTCATTTTCACGAGAGTTTCAAGGGTCATTTAAAAAACTTTCATTACAAAAGGAGTTGGTTCTAAACAGTCACGACCCAGGACCTGTTGGTTCTTCCTAACTGTCTTGTCACAAGCAACGCACCTTGCAGGCCAGTTTGAATTGTGGTTGTACTGTAAAATCTCCTGTAATTATTTAACGATTCAATTTTAATCTTCACAAGTCCAAATGATTGCCTCAATATTCTGAGACAAACAGGACGCCATACCTTTGATACCATATCCACAAGCTGACGTCAAAAATGACATTGCTACACACATGACAAATACAAGTCCCATCTAACTCAGTTACTCAGACGTTTTGGATTTTGTATACTTTATAACGTAGGCTATACTGACAGGCTCTTGTTGTGCGTATGGCCGACATATACAGACCTGTCAATAATTTGTTTCACGTCATGTCTTTATCCGAAAGTAAGATTGATCAATGAAGGCACCTTTAGGAAATGACAGTTACAGCTATTGGGCTTTCTTGAAGTTCTGCTATGACTCGACAGAAGCTACCTTGACGGATAAGAGAAATGACACCCTTGAAATTTTGAAAAGATTACAAAGTCGTCAAAATGTTCGAGACTGAAGTAACAGATGGTACAAAGCACAGCTTTTCCCTGTGTCAGTAACACTACCATCGAATAGCTGATTGGTTAATTGTTACATCATAGGCTACCTTTCAATGGTTATGTGTAGTTTCTCCTGCCTGTCCTTGTATCACATATGATCGGCTGGGATGGCCTAACGGTTGAAGCGTTCGCTGGTCTTAACCAGGCCCTGGTTCAGTTCTCCCAACCTGTTCATTCCTGGTATACTCACAGTCTTCTCAATTGGTAATAGCTCAGGCGTCAAGGTTACACAGGTTAACTGCATTCAGGCGTCCACACAGACCAAAAGCATACCCTTGGTACAGATCAATCCGTTACATACATGTTTATACACCTGGCCGAGGTCATTAGCCAGTATTCGAAATATGTGCCTGCTCATAGGGCCCTGACAGGTTGATTTCGTTACTGTCGTATTGTGTCAGAATTCCATAGATCCTGATTTAGTGCATTTGTTTTAAGTGTTGAGTTATTGATCAATTATTTTACACAGGTCACGGAACTTTTCAACATTGTTGTCCGCGGTAGCATCAGGCATTTTTCGAATTTAAGATCCGTTAGTAACTCGTCTTTATCCAGTTGACCGGTCTTACTCGTGTAAAGTGACATGAAACAACGTCACGTGACGTGGATTTACGTTAGTCTCGTTGTAAATGTCTTCCCACGAGATTCGGGGAGATGATTAGGGTAATAATAGTGTGTTTGGTAGTCTTTATTGTAGTATAAGGAAAACGATACATCATAGCAGCCCACGGCCTTGTTTGATGTATTGTCATAGGTTGAGACGCAGGCTTGTCAGAGAGACAAGTAATATCTCATACATGTGTCAGCGATGACCTGTTTTCCTACAACAGACTGCATTCATTTTCCTTTGCATTTTGCGCCCGATGGATTTTGAGGCGGCGACAGTTCAGCCTGGCTATTCTCTAGCGTTAATGTTTTATATTTATTTGTGCATTGTTTAATATACATTTATATGATTGTATGCATAAATCTTATGATGTTGATATCGTGGGTTAAGTCGCTTCTTTTATGATCATTTTCGTCTATTATTGATGATGATGGTGATAATGCTTAGTGCTCCCTCTTAAATTCATTACAACGAAATGAGACACAAAAGGACGCTATTTAAGTGTCGAAATGATTTTGAGACAGTGCTTGAGGAAGAGATGATTCATGTGAGGTATTCAGAGGTGCGCCAAGCATCACAAACAATACACAGGTGTAAGCTACAAAAATACTACAACATCGTCGAATCCTCACCGTTTCCCTCCTGCTACATACATACCAGCAACAAGAAATAGAAACAAAGGTAATGTTGACGTCACTGTTGGTCACCACAGTAACGGTTAATGACAGACCAGAAAGATCGGGTACAATCGGAATGTGGCGATACATCGAATTGTGTGAGCCTCGCAATGAGACCCAGTGTCAAGAGTTTCCAAGAGGATAGTTTAGCTGTGGGAACCAAGTGTGGGGTTGAAGAAAGGCCAGGGCGTACTTAACCGGGAGAAAGCCAGAACGTCAAGCTTGAATGGCTCTCTTAATACATGCTAGCTACGCATGTATGAGAGAGAGAGAGAGAGAGTGTGTGTGAGAGAGAGACAGAATAAAAAGAGAAAGTGCATTTGAGAGAGAGAGAGAGAGAGAGAGAGAGAGAGAATTCGGTTTAAGGTTGCACTCTAAATACATTTTGCTTTTGTCAGCAGGGGTACTATAAACATTCACGCAATGGGGAATACCTGTTGCTGACAGCAATTCTGCTGCTGGCATCAAGCATGGTATCAGATCAAATAAGCTGCAATTTTATGTTAAAAGTCTGAACACTTTACACAGGTCTTTCAACAGGGCCTGTTGAAGAACCTATGGTTCGCGTTGGCATCCTGTCATTTTAAAATTAAGATTTAGAAAATTGAAATCCGCTAGTAATTCGTATTTGAGACGTGTGCATTTGTTTTGTGGATAACGTTACGCTGAAGATACAAGTTGTTTGTCAGCACGGGAACTATAAGCATTTATGCAATGGGGACTATCTGTCGGGGACGACTAATTTGCAGTTCCCATCTTGCATGGTATCCTATCTATCATTGAATTCGTTTGATATCAGTGCTGTTGTTTCGTTATATGGTATGATGTTGTTCAGCCTTTAAACGTTAGTGGTGAAAACCGCACTTTATGACGATACATAGCTCCAGGCAAAAGTTAACATAATACTAGGTATAAATTAACATAGTTTCAGGTAAAAGTTAACATAGTATCAGGTTATATTATTTATCACGAGAAACAAACTTTTGATTGTGACCAACAGTTCGACCGATTCAAAGTTCCGAAAGCTTTTTCAGAACTTAGCCTGCGTGTGAATGTATGAGAGGTTTAAAAAGTGTTCCCACGTTGTGAGAAGTCGCAATGAGCATATAGTGTATCAGTCACAACTAATGGTGAACATCATAATAAAAATACTCACTCTTTTCAACGTATCGTCCCCTGATTTCCCCCAAAGATCGTAAGATCCCTTTGTATTCGCCATGACCCTGTCTTTGTCAAAGGCCAACTGAACGAGTCAGAATCCTTGCGTTCTTAATGGGTCTAGCGAGACCGGGCGTTTTCGGTAACAGACGTCATTCGGAGATCTGCCTTCAAAATGACATACATCACAAGACATTGCCTTAGGCACTGTTCTGCCGCATGAAAGAATGTGCCGAATACGCATATCAAATGAGATTAATTGTAGAAAAATTACATACTCCTCAATTTTCACACCTAATAACCAACAACTATCTATCAGATAAGCCGAAGGGGTAGCTGTGACTGACAAGGTTGTTCGTTCAATGAGGGCGTGATTTTAGTTTTACGCCTCATTTTTCAACATTTCAGCAATATCACTGCTAGGGACATCAGAAATTTGGTCACACATTGTACCCATATGGAGAATCGAACCCGGCGACGAGCGAATGCATTAAACCCGCTGCCCCTCGTTTGGGTGACAAAAACATGGACATATATATAGGTTTAGGTGAAGACAATTACATTTTTCTCTCATTAGCTTCCTTTTCACATGCCAGTTAAAACATTTATTCACTGATCTGTTATACTTGAAAACGAAGCACAATAACAAAATAATAATAAAAACAAACAAACAAAAAACCTTCCCTTTCCCAGAAATTCGCAACTATTTTGGGAGTGGTGGATTAAGAGGTTAAATGGATTATATTTGCATGATATCTCTAAGATTTTATGTCTTGCGCAGTGTGAGAAATAACCTCTGGCACGCCAGCTCGTGGCTAGTGTAAATCTGGTCGGACCGGTAAATCTCCACAGTCTCTGGTCCGAATTTTTATGGGGTCATCACTCA
Source organism: Haliotis asinina (assembly GCF_037392515.1). NCBI lineage: Eukaryota > Metazoa > Mollusca > Gastropoda > Lepetellida > Haliotidae > Haliotis > Haliotis asinina. The sequence continues at coordinate 10,326,015 of NC_090295.1, read as the reverse complement.
CGTCACCACTCTCTGTTAAGATGTAATACAATTTTAAATTATGCAAAATTATGGCTTGATAAAAATGTTTATCATGTTATCAGCTTGATGATGAAACCCGTGTCGACATTGAAGTTTTGGTCCAGTTAAAGATTTTTTGTGGGCTAGTAACTTTTTAGGCATAGTTAGCCCGACTTGCAAGCAAAATGTAGAAACTATTCTGCACAGTGGTCTTGCGATGTGTAGAGTTTAACACTGTTATCTGCCATTTTACCCTTCCAGGCACAGGTAAAGGTTATTACATTTTACGCTAGATTAGGTCATCGTAATGTATATAAGCCCGGAAAGATTCCCTAGAAATATATGACGATGTAGTGTGGTATCTCAAACAAAACTAACTTTTCAGATGCATCTTCTTTCACAAAACCCTTTTACAGTTCAAATTCCCAGTTCATGTACCATAACATAAGGTTTCCAATGAACGCAGAAACCTAAATAGGTCGTCCATTTCGATTGCTGGGCGCGTTGATGTTCACCTGTGGCAGGGTCATTCAAGGAATCTCTCCGGGTGATCCCTTAGAAGCTCACTGACTGAGCGACTTGTCGTGACTCGTTTATTTTTCAAGAAGTCAAATTTTCTCAACTCACCTGTTGAGGGAGGGAATAACGAATTGGAACCGTCTTCATTGTTTCACTCACGTTGAGGTAGGCCCGGGCTTATGAAACACATCGTACAGTTTTCAAAAAACGTCTTGTACCCATTAGAAATCACGATCAAAACCTTACCATCGCCCTTTTTGGTTTGTGGTTTTTAAACATTAAATGATTAGAATATCATCGCTGGAGACCATCTGTCTTTGTATCTGTCGTAACGCACTTAATAGGGATTAAGAGGGCGTTAGTGATGGTAAGAATGTATGTATGTATGTATGTATGTATTATTATCATTATTTTTTTACATATATTTACATATTGAAGTATTAAAGAATGGATGTTGCACAATATGTACATATAATATGGAACGATGTTCTTTATTTTTATGAATATTATTATGGTTGTTTGCAAATTTTAGCATTCACGTAAAGTATGAGTCACATATGATGCAACAACTTTTCTGACTTTGCATTATGTTTTACATTATTATCATTATTTTCATTATTATTATTATTCGTATTTGCAGATTTAAATAATAATAAATGTATGTGCCACAACATATAACATAAAATGGAACAATGTTCCCGATATTTTTTATCATTATCGTCGTTATTAAAATAATAAAGAATGTATGTGAACTTTACTGAATTATTATTATTATTATTATCATTTTTGTTACTGACATTAAAATATCAAATGAATGAAGTAAGAGGGTCAGATGATCTCAGGACAGTCAGGCTCATCATCGCTCGTCACGCCAAAGACCCGGGTTCGATTCCCCATATGGGTACAATGTGTGAAGCCCATTTTCTGTGATATTGCTGGAATATTGCTAAAAGCGGCGTAAAACTAAACTCACTCACTCACTCACTCACTCACTCACTCACTCACTCAAAAGATTGGGAGATACCAAACCCAAAGCTTTAAGGACAATGGAGAATCGGACAACTTGGGATGTAAATAGATATTTTCAAAATCGAGGTCTGCCTATTTGCCATGTTCGTCCTGAATCTTACAATTCACGTAAAACCTGTATTGCAATTCCCTTCTTGATGAGCGACATATGTATAAATGAAAACCCGGTCGTCAATGACGCATTGTTAAACGGTGTGCAAGGAGCAGAAAACCAGTCAACCCACCACACCTATCATGGTACTGGTATGCTGTCTAGTGTCTTGTTCAAACCAGGATGTCCATAAGGTGGTACAATGCCAAAGCGTTGAATTACTTGTGCGCAGTTGCACTTTAAGAAGCGGATGTCCACTCCCTGGCTTGCCTCAACAAATATACAGAAACATTCACTCATGCGAGGTGTTTTCAGTGCGCAATACAAACAAAAACACGGCTACGGTTAGCTGTCAACATTTCTATTGAAACTTTGACACATTCACTTAAACACAATTTGTCACCTTTGTTGAACCAGTCAGAAACTTCTCGCGACATTACTCGAGATCTCGTAAAGGGCGAGAAACCATCGAGGACTCGGCGAGAACTGAGTTAATGTAATACTGAAACGTAAAATAAGGTACACCAGAGGAAGGATGATAGTATATGGATGAACGACTTCTTTAGTACAGTGAGGCCAATGTTTCGGTGTATGTCCGAGCATTTTTCACCAGCTTGATAAGGGCCTGAGAAACTACACCAAAACGTCGGAATCACTATAATAAAGAAGTTGTTCATCCACACAGTGTCACCTTTTCACAGAGCTCTAACTTCAGGTAACCTAGTGGTTAAAGCGTTCGCTCGTCACGCCTAAGACCCAGGTTCGATTCCCGACATGGGCGTAAAACCATACTCACTCACTCCAACTTCAAAATGCCCACCCATCCCCTACCCCACCCCGAGAAGTTCAGTCATATATTAAACCCATGTGACACTGCAAACCGATATAGACGTAGTTAAAGGGGGTTATCCCAAACCCATTTCGGATGTCCATGCCCAAATGTAGCATAACAACGGAAATCCTATGGTGGGGTTCAGAGGTCAGAGTGGCCCCCGGGGCATTCAGAGACAGCGTTAGCAATAATTAGAGGGCATAATACAGATAGTAGTATCTGATCGTTGATTGTACCTGTCAGTCAGAAGGTTATTGCCGAACATATGTCAAACCATCGAACCGTAACGTCCCAGTTATAGTGCTGCATTTAGTGTCTAGTAATTGCGGGAGGTTTAATCAAGGATTAACCATCAAAGAGCGACCACTTTCTCTTAGCTCAACTATGGCTAAACTGGGACGCTGGGGGTAGCGTGTTTAAAGCGTTCTTGCTTGAGACTAAGGTTCGATTCCCCACATAGACACAATGTGTGCTGGAGTCCCCAGCTGTAATATTGCTGGAAAATTGCTGGAATACTGCTAAAAGAGGCGCAAAACTACTTACTTACCAACTAACTCACTAAGTCTCTTAGTCTCTAAATCTCTAACTTCCCCCCCCCCCCTCTCTCTCTCTCTCTCTCTCTCTCTCTCTCTCACACACACACACACACACACACACACACACACACAAATATTTCTGGGCCAGACATGCACAAACCTGGCTTTGTGTGAAAATCAATGCCTTTTTTCTAAAACTTAGAATCAACCGCCATGAACATACTTAACCACGAGACTCCCACAACTAACATGACGATCCGCCGTCATGTTAACCACCCAGTTCTCCCATTCATTTGATGTGCACAACACAATGCCTTCAACCAAAGGGAAACCTTTTCGCGTTGATCGGTTCACACGGAAAACACTGCTTTACTAAACGGATCGTGTTGCCAGGCAACTGCATTGCGTTCACGTACCACCTCCAAAAACACACAGCTCAATCAAACCCTTTATATACGTGTCTAATTTTAACAACAGGAAACCGAATCCCACCCCTTCCTTGTTGTGCGTTCACGCTCCTCCCAGCTGAAAGAATTTCATACAGCCATACAATTCCACATACACGCGTCGGAAACTGGCCAGCGCAACTCAGGTGGGAAACCACATTAATCTCACGTCGTCGTCGACGTATGGGTCGTCACACGACGTCGTTTCCTCCTGGATGAGCGCCAACCACATGGACGTGTGACGAGGCCTTACAAGAAACACTTATGAAATAAACTGGGATTATTCTTCATATTGAAATACCGCAGAATGCAAGGAAGTGTTCAATATCATGTATCTTCACGTCTAGAGACGCTCATATGACAATGAAAACATGAATAGTCATGATCGTATTAGCATGACTTTCATTTTTTAGACGCTTTTGATTTACCTTCTTCTATACACATACTATATGTTGGTTGTTCTCTTTTGAAAATGGGATAGTGAGGGATGTTTAAAGTAGATCATTATTTTGCATTCAGTAAAGTTGCGAGTGTAGTTTTGTGTGTGTGTGAAATGCCACTGTCGAACGACATAACGGAGTTTCTCAATAGATATGGTCTGCAGTAACACGCCTTAAATGCAAATTCAAGACATTGAATGTTTTCATGTTTATGTTCAGTGAAGGTGGGATTACAAAATTTCTTTTCAAACGTACGTGCATCCAGTCACGGTCGAGACTCAAGCAGTAGTCATTACTCAACTTGATATACAGCAACATGCTGATCCGGGTTAGATCTAGTTTCAGCCACCCATCCCTGTATATGGAGACTAATGGAACGGGGCAAATGCTTTCTCACACGGTTGATGAATGGCATTGACATCGTAATTGCTTTGTAGATGCTCATGATATCAACCACTAGATTATCTGGCCTAGACGCGGCCATAGTCATAGTTCTGTGAAATTACTCGGTGCAGTGTGAAACAAACCAAACAGAAAGTCATCTGATTTGGTACCCCTTGGTTTTAAGAGCAGATAGGTGATCGTGTAGTCAATATATCTGACGGTGTGCATCAATGACCGCCTTGTAAAGCCCATAACTGGTGTCCCCCATGATGTTGCTGGAATACTGGTATAGGGGGCGTAAAACTAAACTCACTCACTTAGTGGCCAACTCTCAGCTGTGAGTGAACCTTCTTGGCCGCGGCAGGCACCATTGTTTCAACTGGATCACTGCCGCTTGGGAAGGTTGAGAACCAGAGACTGAAAGTTTGGTGAACTATTCACCCCAACATTTTGCAGAGAGAGTGACATTTAGCTCAGTTTGAAACGCATGCAATCCCGAGAATAGTCGGCAGCTTATTAAGGTTAAAGAGTGGGGATATCGTGAAATCCTTGGTTGTTCTCAGTCAGTGCTCACATTATCGATCACTGGTTTGGACAACATGTTGCTCTTACAATGCTATAACGAGGCTGACAACAGTTTCTGTCTTATTTGTCACACAAACAGTCAACGTTATTCAAGGTATTTAACAGCATGTATTTTATTGTCCCCTAAACGTTACGTTCGTACTGATTTATGAGGGTTTTAACGTCTTGTTGCAAATAAATGCACTGCTGTTGATTTATATGTATGTGTTGGTCGTTACTTTGTTTTTGACATTAATGTTGCACTTAGAGACACACATGGAAGTCATGAGGATACGCAAGGACCTGCGCGCATTTTCTCAACTATGTCACACGGACAGCACGCATTTCAATATGAAGCTTGCGCTTAATGAGATGGTGGAGTGAGCGAATGTGTGAGTTTAGGTTTACGCTGCATTCAGCAATATTCCATCTATATAGTCTGTAAATAATCTAGTCTGGACCAGACAATCAAGTGATCAACAGCATGAGCATCGATCTGCGCAATTGGGAACCGATATGTCAACCATGCCAGCGGGCCTGACCACCCGATCCCGTTAGTCGCCTCTTACGACAAACATAGTCGCCTTTTATGGCAAGCATGGGTTGCTGAAGACCAATCCTACCCCGGGACCTTCATGGGTCAGTGATGGCGAATGAATGAATATTGCATTATGCGCTAAGCAGAGATGGAACATGAATATAGCATACTATAAGAAGCGTTATATGAACAATTGTCAATTGTAAGCAGTAGTAAGTTCAATAAACAGCCGTTAGCTCCATGAGCAATCGTGGGCACAATAAACATTCGGACGCACTATAAGCAGTCATAAGCACAGTATGTAGGAGAGCAGCAGTCGTAAGGTCAATAAGCATGAGAACAATAAGCATTCTTAAGTACAATAAGTGAGTGAGTCAGTTTTGCTTTACGCCGCAAATAGTATTATTCCAGCTATATGGTGGCGGTCTCTAAATAATCGAGCGTGAACCAGACAATCCAGTGATCAATACGATCGATGACACGTTTCAAACAAGTCATCCTGATCACCCGATCCCACTATTCGCCTCTTAGGGTAATAGAAGATCAATTTAGTCTAACCCGGATTTTCATCGGAGTATGTGCAAGAAGCAGTCACGAGCACAATAAGCAGAGATAAGCACAACATGTAAATAAACATAGTGAAATATTAAGCAAAACAGCTTAAGCCTAATAAGCGGTCAAGACACAATGACAGGTCACGCGAGAAAGCAGCCCAACCTCACTGAGAAACGAGTTTAGAAGCGTAGGTCCAAACAAGTCAGGCCCAACCAGAAAGTAAGACCCTTTTGCACCATAATAGTTTTGTGAGTTTTCGGTGTTTTGTTGAAATACTGAGGTTTTGTTTTCTTATGTTATAAAAACACATCATCTCGCACCAAAAGGCACAGTTGCGACGTCGATTCAACGTTAACATACTCGGTGAAGAAATTCCTCATGAATGTAAATCTGTTACAGTATCAAGCGATCAACATGACCAATTCATGAGGTCATCTCACTCATCTTCTGACTAATACAGACATAAATTACACACCTATACTAGCCACAAACGATATACTTGACAGATTACTTACCTCCAAGTGATATCAATTATATGCGGCTTGACAACACTATTACTGGAATGCCTTAAACACAGTATAGATCGTTGGAGGACCTTGATTTGTTCTTGTGAGTACAAGGATTTGATATTTTGAAGATGTCTGTTATCAATGAAGATATCGATAATTTCATTCTAAATTAAAAATTAAAGAACAAAACCAAAAACAAACAAACAAAAAACGAAACAAACTTCAAACATCGTTCGTCTTCCCTGCATATCCCCTGTAAGGATGGCAGAAATTCTGTCGATGTTAACGAAAACAGAGACAATAACTGGCAACACAGCTTTGCCTTCCTTTGACGTACCCACTTTAAGCTTAGGTGGGTTTGAATCTCGTGTTGGTGTACTGTTGTCACACTCCACACACACACTATGACAACGGACTTTTACGAACAACCTAGTGATCAATCGCATGAGCATCATTTTAAGCATATGAAATTTGATGTGATGTATGTTCTGTCGCTTCGTGCAATATAGCCGTGAGAGTCCCCAACCAGCTCTACTTTCGATTTTGCATCTTATTGACCTAACATTGGAACTGAAAGTGGACCCGGAACATTGTAATTTATAAGGTGTTTACAGAGGAAATGATTGTGTTAACAAGTAAACAACTGTAATTGTATTTTGGCCACGTCTTTTTGTTTGTCTTTCAATCATTTCTGATTCGTCAGAAAGACATATCCTCTACCGGTTACTCCTGATGGGGCCGTAATGACATTATCCGGTTTAATGCTGTGTAATGGTAGTCTAGTGGTTAAATAGAAATGGAGCACGCTTGGGGGTATTTCGGGTCGGATTACAAAGGTCTCGTGCACCCTGTGAAATGACACTCATTCAAACACCGGGACACAATGTAAGTTTTGTATTCGTGTCATGTCACAACGACCTGTCATAATCTGGATTATGTCTGAAATTAGTCACAACAGAATATCAGAAGATAGACCATAACACCCTCATGCCATTTCGAACCTTTAAAATTATATTGTTTGTTCATAGGTTCCATAAATCGTCGAACGGGTATCCATATCTTTGCTGTTGTATTAATTCTTCTCTGCGGAGTTGCACACCTTAGGAGTGTCAGGATGCAATGATCATGAATGTGAATCCTAATTTCAAGGATCGTATTTGCACTCGTAGGGTTCTTCGAATTCACAGCAAATTGGATTAAACTCAAAACCTACAATGGTAATCCTGTGCAAAGGCACTTAACTATATTCACTCACTTACTATTCATGAGATCCAAGTACACAACAGAAGGTAGGTAGTCACATTCGGCAATAACTGAAAATGAATACAAACAATAGGACACTGTACTACTTTCTGAACTGATAAGATCATGTTCGCATATCAGGCGAAGTCTCCACCAAAACTCTCACAGTTGCTGTAAAGACAAAAAATACAAAAGTGAGAATTCTCAGCCTTGCTGTGTACAGGCGATTTTAAACAATAACAATTTCGGAAAAACGTTAGGGAGTAATGGAGTCAGGGCTCAACAAGCTCTCTGTCCCTTCAGAAATCTTACAAACCTAACTCTTTTGTTTCGAACTTCGGTTGCCTCGAAATTGAACCTTGATCCCTGCGAAATCCGTCCTTGGTCCCCATGTTGTGTACCTCGAATAATACGACATACATAACAATGGACTTTCAACTTTTACACAATGCTGTTTGAATGTGACAGATTCTATCGACGCAGACTTAGGGTCATTGTCTTGCCCAGCCCTGGGACCTAAAGACTCATAACTGCCATACATTAACATTAACTCACGATTATTGTAGCGCTAACAGAACTTCGAAAATCTAATCCCAGATTGTTTACCGGTCACAGTTGCACGACTGGGGCATTCTAAAGCGTCGCTAGGCAACAAACGACGTTTACTTTTTGTCTATGTGCGAGCTGCTTAAACGTAGCTGTTTTACTACCTTGAGTTGAAGCTGTACGTTTTATTGTCTTGAGTAGCAGCTGTTGTATTACCTTGTGTGACAACTGTTTCACAGGCTTGAATAGCAGCTGTTTTATTGCCTTGTGTGACAACTGTTTCACAGGCTTGAGTAGCAGCTGTTTTATTACCTTGTGTGACAACTGTTTCACTGGCTTGAGTAGCAGCTGTTTTATTGCCTTGTGTGACAACTGTTTCACTAGCTTGAGTAGCAGCTGTTTTATTGCCTTGTGTGACAACTGTTTCACTGACTTGAGTAGCAGCTGTTTTACTGCCTTGTGTGACAACTGTTTCACAGGCTTGAGTAGCAGCTGTTTTACTGCCTTGTGTGACAACTGTTTCATTGGCTTGAGTAGCAGCTATTTTACTGCCTTGTGTGACAACTGTTTCACAGGCTTGAGTAGCAGCTGTTTTATTGCCTTGTGTGACAACTGTTTCACATGCTTGAGTAGCAGCTGCTTTATTGACTTGTGTGACAACTGTTTCAAAGGCTTGAGTAGCAGCTGTTTTATTGCCTTGTGTGACAACTGTTTCACTGGCTTGAGTAGCAGCTGTTTTACTGCCTTGTGTGACAACTGTTTCACAGGCTTGAGTAGCAGCTGTTTTATTGCCTTGTGTGACAACTGTTTCACAGGCTTGAGTAGCAGCTGTTTTATTGCCTTGTGTGACAACTGTTTCACAGGCTTGAGTAGCAGCTGTTTTATTACCTTGTCTGACAACTGTTTCACAGGCTTGAGTAGCAGCTGTTTTATTACCTTGTGTGACAACTGTTTCACTGACTTGAGTAGCAGCTGTTTTACTGCCTTGTGTGACAACTGTTTCACTAGCTTGAGTAGCAGCTGTTTTATTGCCTTGTGTGACAACTGTTTCAAAGGCTTGAGTAGCCGCTGTTTTACTGCCTGGTGACGCAGCTGTTTTACTGCCTTGTGCAGCAGCTGTTTTGCTGGCTTGTTAGCAGCTGTTTTACCGGGTTGTATTGTAGCTGTTTTATTAGGTTGTGTAGCAGCTTGTTTACAGGCTAGTTTCCTTTACAGCTCTTTTACTGCATTGTGTGGCAACTGTTTTACTGGGTTGTCTTGTAACAGTTTAACTGCCTTGTGTAGATTTACTGACTTCTTAACGGCCGTTTTACTGCCGTGTGTAGAGGCTGTTTTACTGGTTTGTTAGCAGCTGCTTTTTTGGGTTATTTTTGGCTTGTTAGCAGTTGTTTTGCTGACTTGCCAGGAGCTGTCAACAGTGCACTAACTGGTTTACTTGCTAAATTACTTCATTATTAAATGATTCAACTGTTTGGACTGATTTTGTAGTTCTTTATTTGTCATTTATTTGAATATATAACAAATTAAAACATGTTTACGTGTTGATTTACACGCTTTGATAATTGACTAATTTAACAATTGATTACGTACTAATATATTTGCCGGTTTTCCTACGTCTTTACTCGCTGGTGTATTTGCCGATATACTATTTGATTGAATTAGTTATTTCATGTCATATAAACAGGCACAAGCACTTACATACTACACCCTATTCGCTAACAGTGATTGCATACAGCAAACAATTTGTCTGCTCGTGTTTACACTCAACAAACTAAGCTTCTTTACAAATCTTTCCAAAGCCCAGCTGTGGCAAAAAGTTGTGATCATGAACGTCACGTGGAATGAACACAACAACAAATAACTGTATGTATGTACAAATGCGACAAATGCCTTTGAAATGCTATTAATACATGATTTTGAAACGGCGGTCAGAAGGCAGGAATTCATAACATTCATATAAAAAAGTATGATGGATACGACTGAATGGCCAGAGCTTTCTCTTTTAACTCTTCACTGAAAAGGAAAGGAAAGTTTCGAAAGAGAAGCCGCAACATTTTCCGGATATGTTTGCAATTTTGTCAAGGTTGTTTTTTAATGTGTGAAAGGAATATTGACATACCATGCCTGAAAGCAGAAAGTTAAAAATGCCATTGAAGAATGTTTGGTAGAATAATGTCTACATCAAATGATCGCAATCTTCGCAGAAAGAAATGCCTCTGTTGTGCCTTCCTATGTACGCGATGTGAATTTGACGGTTTATTATCAGTGATAGTACCCAGATATTTATACTCTTGTACTGGTTCTACTTCTTGTCAGTCATTACAAACAGGTTCTGATTGGTCCTTTCCGTTTGGGAATTCTGTTTTCACTTCCTTTGTTTTGGTGTGTGTTCAGATTCGTTCAAAACATGGTTTTGATTATAGGTGTAAGAGTCGCTGGACGGTGGTCATTAATTATTGGAGGTTTTGACCATTTGTGAAAGGGGACTATGTGTGAAGTTTTTCAAATTGTTGGTAGATGATGGGCATCGATAGGCGTCTGAAACATCACTCGGTATATCCGCACAATTGTTCACAACATTCTCGTAAAGCAGTTCCAAGAATTACATCGGGGCAGATTGATGGGATTGGTTCATCGTCTTCGGGTAATTTTTGAATAAAACATTTATTTTGCATCAAATCTTGAGTAGAACTGACCGAGATCTCTCTCAAATAAGACACCGTTACTAGTGTTCATTCGATTCCCTGCTGCTTACTTCAAAATGTTATTAGTTCAAAATCTCTT